>NC_135660.1:52001745-52313160 GCF_964188315.1 Podarcis muralis
ATTTATTCTTTTTCTTTACCCTGTGGTAGTCGTTACTGCTTTCCAGATTAATCTAAATGTAAAACGCAGCCTCCAACCTCACTCTCATAGTTTTCCACTTGGTTTTAGTGAATTTGCATTAGGCTCAGCTTAGGGGCAGGTGTGTAGCTACCCAGAAATAAATGGAACAGTTACCTTTGGTACAGCAACAAAGAGGTGAAATGTGCAGCGTGTCCAATCCCTGAATGAAGTAAGTATTTGGGGCATTTTTTTTTAGTCCATTATATGAAGTTGAATATTTGCAGATATAAAGGGCTGCAATATGAAGTGCGAAAAGGGAGGAAAAAAGGGCTAAACTATTAAGCATATGAGCTTCCTCAACTGCACGGTAATTTTGCTTCAGATGTAAAAGGCCGATTACTTCATGACAGCTGGCTTGTAAGTGTATTAAATGGACAGAGGCAAAGAGAGTGTCCTTCAAGATGAATTTCTTGTCATCTTTTCTTGTGGAAAGAGGTTTATCCCATCCCTTCAAAATCTGTAGGGTATCCTATTTTTTTTTAGTCTTAAAATATATATTTGGTTTTCTTTGAAGATGAATAAAAACTGGGATGCTATTATATTCAGTTCCTACTTTGCAGCATCCAGAAATTCCTTTGCTATTAATATGCTGGAGAAACAGATTTCTTTGATTTTTTCCCGTTTAGAAGATCAAAAGCTGTCAGAAATTGTTTCAAAAGAAAAATAAATCTTTGAGAAGTTGGATTTGAAATAATGAGTCTCCTGCATGTTGCCTATACAGTGCGCAGAACAGTTTAATGATAGTTATAATTTTAGTGCCTTGCTACTAGCATCACTCACCTACACAAAACATTTCAACCATCTTCTTAGGCTCCCCCACCTGTAAATATAATATTGGGAAATTGGATAGAAATTACATGGCAGTATTATTTTAAAGTATGCATTAATAGCTGTTGTTTTTTAAATTGTATCTCAGATGCTGTTGTAAAAGCTGTGTGGAATTTTTCTTCCAAACATTGTCACGACGACTTAATTTTACTTTATTTGGTTTTATGAAAAATTTCTTTTTATTTCATCATTAACATCTGGCTGATAAGAAAAGCAGCAAGCTGAAAATGTAAATGGAAGCAATACGTCCTTAGTGTTTTATTTCCCTTTGTGAAATGCATCTGGCCTGAGCAATGTGTTTCAAAATCCTGAAGTCTATTTTCTGTGAAACACGACACACCACTAATTTTAGGTGAGACGTTTTGATGAATAATAACATCAAGTAACATGGTCAGGAGATATCACTTCATCATAAGTAATAACTGAAGAAAAGAAGGATAATGTATTTTGAATACTTAGCATCACATTCTGCATTTCCACGGCTTTTACAAGTTGTGTGGTTTTTTAGTTTAGTTTAGTTTTTGTTTTTTAAAAAAATGCCAGCCACAAATAAATTGAGGTTTAGAAGTGAGTGGAGCTTAGCACTTTGGGCACTGTCCTTAAGCTGTCCTTGCACTTCAGATGTGATCGGTCCCATCACCCATCCTATAAAGTTTTAAACATGGCACTGGCTGGATCTTGAAGAATGGATCTATCCCATTCTACATGGCTACCATTTGAATGCCATCCAAACAGAATGGGCCCAATCCTGGGAAAGCCCATGAGATCAAATGTATGTACAGCTATAACCTTACCATTACAATCTGGTGCAAACTCACTTGAGAAGCCACCCCATGGAACTCAAGAGGGATTTACGTGCGGGTGGCGCTGTGGGTTAAACTGCAGAGCCTAGGACTTGCCGATCAGAAGGTCGGCGGTTCGAATCCCCACAATGGGGTGAGCTTCCGTTGCTTGGTCCCAGCTCCTGCCAACCTAGCAGTTCGAAAGCATGTCAAAGTGCAAGTAGATAAATAGGTACTGCTCCAGCAGGAAGGTAAACGGCGTTTCCGTGCGCTGCTCTGGTTCGCCGGAAGCGGCTTAGTCATGCTGGCCACATGACCCGGAAGCTCCTTCAGCCAATAAAGTGAGATGAGTGCCGCAACCCCAGAGCCGGTCATGACTGGACCTAATGGTCAGGGGTCCCTTTACCCTTTACCTTTAAGCATGCACAGGAGCAAGCTACACGTTTCATTCATTTCAGCAGGACTCACCGCCAGTCTGTTGAAATGAGTCTCTGCTGAAAGGATTGCTTGGTGTATAAAAGAACAACAACAACAAAGGGGAGAGCAGGAAGAGCCTTAAAGTTACCCATCAGTGCCCAAATAACAGAATGAGCAGGCACCCAAGTCACCTGGTTACAGTTTTCCTCACTATGGATCATTATCCTGATCCTAAGCTTTGTTTGCTCCAAAGGAAGTCTCACTACGTTCAGTGGTCTTGCTGCATTAGTCCTGGTTCACTTTCCGTAGTTGCATCTTGGGAAGCACACTCACTCTACTGACCACCCCAATCATTCTGTTTACATCCCAGTAACTACTGCAAAAACAGGAAATGATGTAGAATGATGTCTAGGCAAAGGGATGCATGTTTGTTATACTGGGAGTAACAGTCAAACATTGTGTGTGTGTGTGTGTGTGTGTGTGTGTGTGTGTCTACGTGTGTGCGCGTGTGCTGAATTTCTTTTCATCCCAAATTTAAAACATTTAGTGCTTCATAAAGCAGCTGCTATTTAACTGCCAATAATGTTTAACATGAATTTGCACACCGCTACCTATCCTCGTACTGTATAATTTATAGCACTAAGCCCTTTCAATACTCCAAAATGCCAGATAAACTTTTCTCATTTGCTCTTAATTTGGTCACGCAGGATAATACCAACATCTGAAGGCTCTTTAAACTGCTTTTTTTCCTCTTTTAAAAAACTGCATTCCTGAAAGCATCACCAATGCTACCTCTGCTCCTTGTCATCTTCCATAATTATTTCCAATCCAAAGCAGTCCTTAATGCGCTTATTAATCTGGCATTCTCCTCAGTGTGAAGCACATTCAGCTCTATTAATTTTTAAAAACCCTTTTTATGGGGGACTGCAGATGCTTGGCTATTACTGAAAAGCTATTAGAAGCTAACACCTTTCTCTCCCCAGAGACTGGCAGCATCCAAATGCCTTCAAATGCCACCCTATTTTACATTATTAGCTGCTAAGACTAAGTTATATATATATATATATATCTTCTCTCTCTCTCTCTCTCTCTCTCTCTCTCTCTCTCTCTCTCTCTCCTGAACTGCTAATGCTATTATTAGCTAATGGCAGAATTCTGCACAGCATTTAGATACATATACTGGGTGCACAGAGACAGTCAGCAAGGGTTTGCTAGTTTTTTTTATTTATCTGTTCCTGAACAATAATATTGCTGAACAATAATATTGTCTCTCCAGAGGTTTCCGCCATTTATGCTATATTTCCACAAGTAGATATTCCTTAGGCCTCTACTTAACTCTTCATAGTTATCCTTTTCCTAATTCTGCTTTTAAAAATGTGCCCCTTAGTCAAGGATTTGTGGGTACATAAAAAAAAATCACATAATGGATCATTTGCCTAGGATTTTTTCTTTGTGTGGTACATGTGCACGAGACAATTTCCCTTTCCTTCTCCAGTCCCTTACATTGCCTGTGATGCTGTTCTGGAGGATCCCTCAGCCCCAGAGAAAAACCCTTTGGGAGTGGGGCCCTATAGTTGAGATATGAGGGACTGAAGACCTCCAGCATGCATGGAGAAGCATGTTTCTTTGGATCCTGGCCACAGAAATTAAGGAGAAATGAAAAGAAGAAGAAAAAAGGTTGATGTTTTCAATTAGGTGAAGGGGGTTGCCCCCATTTGTAACTATGGCAACAGAGCAACCTATTTCTAATGGAAATGGATGTACTTAACTGACTGGGTAAGGCCATTATCTTTACAAAGCAACTGATTTGGTTGGTTTCCTCTTATAGTTTCTAGCTCACATCGACAAGATCACAGGTGTGGAAGGGAGCCACAGATATCATCCAGAATGACTCCCCAAACCTATAACAACATGAATAGCATCGTGTACAGTTTAGTCTAAAAATGACAAAGGGCAAACTCAACATTTATGGGAAGGTGGCCACTGACTTTAATGGACTTTGGGTTGGAACTTTATTGAAGAACAATCTCAGATGAGTAATGGTTTCTCTTTTGAACCTACCTCATTGACTTATTCTTTGGCTAAATAAATGTAACAGGAGCTGTAAAGGAAAGGCCCACAATTCAGCACATGCTTTGAAGAGACAAAAGGCCTGAGATCCAGTCCCTGGTCTCCCCCGGAAGAGCATAAAAGAGGACTCTCATCTCAAGCTTTGGAGAATCACTGCTAGCCAACCCTGAGCTTGACAGACCAGTGGTCTAACTTCAGATGAGACCTCTTCCTATGTATATTCAAAATGCATATTTGATGCTAAATATATTTGAAAATCTGCTAAAGAAATGAGCAACAATAAATTTTTGACGGTATGAAGAGTTTACAAGCATAAAATTAATCTCACCCTAACTATGCAGGACCACTGGGTGACCTTAAATCCCAATTTATAATATATATCACCATTGCAACCACCATTTATCATATGGACAAAATAATACTGAACCTATATGAATACTTAGGAAAAGTGAACACGTTGCTGCATTTGTTTTGTTGTTGTTGTCCATGGTTATGCTTATCCTCCAAGAGCTTCTATGTAAAATGGCCCAAGTATGATTTTCAGACAAGACTGACTCCATACCTCTTAGCTAGAAATTAAGCCGTTCCACATGACATAAGCTTTTGAATTCATGACACTGTTTACACATCCATTGCCAAAAAGCTAAACACGCACAAACTTTCAAAATGCGAAGAAAACTTGCTTCCACTTGCATGCAGTTTTCCTCCCTCCCCAAAAATCATTTTAACTTTTTGTTATTCAAAACAATTTCTCTCTAAATTAAAAGAACAAAGTACTGCATCCAATAGACAAAAGCAAAACAGCACTGTTTCTTTTGAGCCAAGGAACACCAGAGTACGACAGAACATATTTGTCGGGGCTGATGGACTAGGCCTCTCTGGTTTTGCTGAAGATATTGTGAGACAGTGGTGTGTGTCCATGTCATTGTGAGTTCATTGTGTCTCTCTGCCTGTGAATGGCATATGATGGTTTTCATCCACACAGTCCCTGACTGGTGGCACTAGTGCTGTTTCTGCTTGCTGTCGATGGATCACTCTTGCTTACCAAGAAAGGCAGGGGGAGTGAGGAGGCAGTGGGGAAGCTGGCATGGTACTGTTCCTACCCCTTTCCTGTCTGATAAGCAACCGTGACACACCTGCTGGTAAGCTACTATAGCAGCTCCCTGCTACCTTGTAAGCTGCTTTTATTTCCAGGGACCCTCTCCTCTCTCTGTGCCTGCTGCTGGGTTGATATTATTTTTTTGCACAATTTTTGTATTTCCTGGTGCAGTGCTACCCCCTCCCCTCCTTGTCCAGGCTGAGCATGCATAGGATATTGAGCCATAATTGGAACTTAGGATGGCTCTGCCCATCTCCAGAGCCGACATTCATGTGAAGTCTTCCCTTCCCCAGAAAACTGCAAAGATAGAGGCTGTTGTTGTCTCTCGAGCAAACAAAGAAACATAAACTGACTTACTTGGGAAGGGATTTTTCTTATACAGATGGGCTGAAGCTTTGATTCCATTGAAGCATGCACATTCTCTTGAGGATTGGAACTTAAAAGCACGTAAAAAATATTAGAGAACATCATTTTTGAGCTAGCAGCAATGGTTGGGAATTGCATTTTCTTTCTTAAAAACAGCTTTATGTCTGGGCTACTCATCTCTGAATCGCACTGCTGTAGAGTAAATAGGGCAGTGTTCAATCGGAAGGATCAGCTGCTGTGCTGTTGGCTACTCTGTGGAGGGCTTTAAATCAAAATGCCACTTTGCACATTAAGTTTAAAAGGGAAATGCACTTTCTGCTTCAATCCGGGCTGGTTTTCTAACTTTGGATATCTGTATAGATGATAGAAAGCAAGGAGCACCCCATAAGCTGACATTTATTTAAGTAATACACCAGCAATTGTGCTGGGGGTGGGGGCCATAAGTAGAAGACATGATTTGCAGGTTTAAGGTCCTAGATTCAATCCATAGCATCTTGGAATGATTGGGGAATCCCTCTCTGGATCCCTGGAGAGCCACTGCAAGTTGGTGTAACTCAGTAGTACTTACTTCTGACTAAGGATCGGCGAATCTGTCAATTTCAGTTCCTTTCAGCTTCTAGTTTTTCCAGTTTCCAGTTCAGTTCTCCATATTTATGCAACAGTGTGCTATTTTTCTTTAATGTAAGCAAGTCATTGTGAAAATTCACAAGCACAATTCTCCCACAATTCTCCCATTTTTGTATGAAATTCTGCCTAACACAAGACACACAATTTCGCAAAACATTTTCACCTAATAGAATGCATCCTTGTATGTTATTTTCACTGTGTTCTACTTCATGCATTGTGTCCTTGTTACTTGGCTGGAGAACTATACCGCAAAATTCAGATAAGTGCAAATTTCAAACAGTGGCTGGGTTCCAGTTGGGGTGTGCGTGCATGCATGCGTGCGTGCACACACACACACACACACACACACACATGAAATTGTGACTTAAGTAAGTTCACCTTTAAAAGCAAACTGAATCAAATTTCTGCCCCCTCCCTCCTTCTCAGTAGACATGTATAGGGTTACACTGCTAGGGAAATGATTGTGTTCAAACATAGTCTGGAATAATGGCAGCAGAATCTGCCCATTACGTTATATCTCAGAACCTTGTGGTGAAGCCAAAAGGTGGGGAAAAAATATAGGGCACTCTGACCTGGCTGTTTCAAAAGAAACTAAAGGCAACAGAGGAGCTTAAGTAATGTTAAAGTTTTGTTATCAAAGTAAAAGCCTGATCTCACATCTTTTGACCCAAACAACTCATTGATTAAGCAATTAATGTTATTGTGATCCCTTCGCCCACCCCACCCCCTTTCCCATTAGCTTTAATTGCCCCTTTCTTTAGAAAGCAGTGAAATCAGAGAGCAGAACAACTTGTTTGGAAACTTTTTAGCTTCTGCAATAAATAAAAACCTTTCCCTAACTGGGCCAATTCCCTTTCTATTAAACAAATATATTAATTGTCTAAAGAGAAGAA
This sequence comes from Podarcis muralis, assembly GCF_964188315.1. Classification (NCBI taxonomy): domain Eukaryota; kingdom Metazoa; phylum Chordata; class Lepidosauria; order Squamata; family Lacertidae; genus Podarcis; species Podarcis muralis. Next base: position 52,008,888 of record NC_135660.1, read on the forward strand.
TGACCCTTTCAAATGAAACATAATTAGGTAATTATGTAATTAGACTGTTTTCTAAAATGCACATTATGTGCTAAGTAGGCAAGACTTGCTTCTTGATTGGCATTCCAGCCTATCCTTCAATTATTCCATTGTTATAAATGTTCCTTTATAAAAAGGCTTTCCTATAGCCTTGTCCACACACACACACACACACACACACACACACACACACACACCAAACACTGCCAAATAGAGCCTCAGTGGATGGTAACACACCTGCTGTTTGGTCAAATTATCATGATTTTATTGTGGTGTGTGTTTGCCCCGAAGTGGCTTCTACTGTACCTCTGAAATGGGCAGGCCTTGGTATGGATCAGGGCAGTTCATTTGAGTTCTGTTGGGTTTCGCGCTGTCAGCGTACACATGTAGTAGAGTCATTTTGTCACAGTGCACTTTTGTATGTAGCAGTTAGCAGTTGTACGCACCTTTGTGAAATAACGTCATCCAAAGTGTCAGCTACCATCCCTGTGGTCTGTACATGCAGATGGACGTGTTTTCAAACTAGTGTGTAAAAGTGTTCTCTATTCCCTTCCCCTCAGTTAGCGATTCCACTGTGTGTGTGTGTGTGTGCTGGTGCGCGCGCGCATATGTGCCTTTCAAAAGAGAAACAAAAAAAATTCCTTCCAGTAGCACCTTAAAGACCAACTAAGTTAGTTCTTGGTATGAGCTTTCGTGTGCATGCACACTTATGAAGAAGTGTGCATGCACACGAAAGCTCATACCAAGAACTAACTTAGTTGGTCTTTAAGGTGCTACTGGAAGGAATTTTGTTTTGTTTTGACTATGGCAGACCAACACGGCTACCTATCTGTTTCAAAAGAGAGGAGCTGGAAACTGGTGTGTTGATATTCTGATATACGGAGAATATATAGCACTATACGGAGGTGGCTCAATTACTGTACTGCTATCTATTTTGCCTGTTTCATTCATTGACAACAAGGCGAAGTGCAGTGGCACAGTCCTACAATGCCAGTATCCTGGTTTTGTATTTGTATCTTACTTTTCCACCCAGGAACTCAAGGTTGTGTATGTTTTCCTCCCCACTTTTATACAGTGGTACCTTGGGTTAAGTACTTAATTCTTTCCGGAGGTCCATTCTTAACCTGAAACTGTTCTTAACCTGAAGCACCACTTTAGCTAATGGGGCCTCCTGCTGCCACCGCACCGCCAGAGCACGATTTCTGTTCTCATCCTGAAGCAAAGTTCTTAACCTGAGGTACTATTTCTGGGTTAGCGGAGTCTGTAACCTGAAGCGTATGTAACCTGAAGAATATGTAACCCGAGGTACCACTATACGTGCATCACCCTGTGAGGTAGGCTAGGCTGAGTTAATATGTGTTCATAGGACCAGATTGAACTAACGTGGTGTGCTAATGGAAACCAGCCCAAGGATTCCCATTGGTGCACCAGGACTTCTCCCCTCCTCTCCCTTCCACCCTCTAATCTGCTCTGGAGGGTCGGGAGAACCCCTCAGAACAGTGAGAGTGGAAGAGGGGAAGGGAGATAGGTTCATCTGACATAATGGCACAACACTGACTTCCACCATCAAGCAGCAGTTCTTGTCAATAGATTGCGGGGGAGGAGGAGATGTAAGGGGTCCGATCCATACAGTGCCAGGAAGTGCAGTTGGCATCTTGGTGAGGTGGGGGGGGGGGAGATTTCCCTACTGCAGGGTTCCATTTTCTCCAGAACAGAAATTAAATTCCAGTTTTATCATTAACCCCAACAAATCTGTGATGGTGTTAGGCTGATTAAACTGTTTGCATAACCTTATTAGGTGCTGAAAGGGGTGGGGGTGGAATGTAGTCAATTTAAATGCTAGTTATTTGCCCAGTTAGTAAAAGCCAATTTTTCCTTGCCAAAAGTGTAATTCTTTTGCTTGAGATTTAGACCGTAGATATTGACAGAAGAATAGATAATAGATAATTGATGTCAAAGGCTGAATAAGGAAGTTGTCGATCAGCCGGGGTCTACGTTATCTCTACGCAATGTAAGATCAAGCAATGGCAAATTGTTGCTTGAAAAATTGCTGCATTGAAAAATTCTTTGGGAAGAGTGGGGAATATAGATGGGTTTTTTCAAAAGGCCTGTTTCCCTCTCCTCCCTTCCCAACTGAGCTGCTGGATCTAATTATGTGTATTTTGCAAAATTGAATTTTTAGAGGACAGTTATAATGTTCAAACAAGCACAATGTAGAATAACCCATCTTCACCATCTAATCCAGAGGCATTCATACTTGGTCTGTGGTCTGTCCTCGTATCAAAAAAATAACAGTCTCCTGAAATGCCAAGCAAAACTGGAAGTCTCACTGAATGTAATAGAATTTATTTATGTGTAAATAATATGCACAGGATAAGGGTGCTCATCTCACTATTGTGAGCCCAGCAATACACTGGAGAACATTCTTTTACCTTCCATTTTCTGTTGCATGAGATTTTTCAAGTGTTCTTATATGTTCTTTCAAAGCTGATTTCAAATCTGAAATCGATTTTCATGTACATGCTATAATTATCTTTCAATTTCCAACTTTTGCTGATATGTCATATTTACACTGGGGATAAGTGGACACTGACAGGTTGATCTACCCTAACCACATGGTAATTATTGTTTTGCAAACTTAATTTTTCTTTATTTTTATATTTTTGTAACCTAAATATTTGTATTTTTCAGATCGGACCATGGCTTCTTCAAGTAGACAAAAATGTGTAAACAAGCCTGATGCCTTTTGTATGTGGCTGCTACACACTTCCTCGTCAAAGACACAATATAACAGCATTTGTGAGGCGTGCCTATAAAAGCTATTTTGAAATTCCCCTGGGCAACCAAGACAAGAAATGGGCTCCGCATATTGTTTGTCACAATTGTGAATAAATGCCTAGAGACTGGACAAGGGAATAATTTTTTTGCATACCTCCATCTGTACATAGATACACATGTCATTTTCAATGCTATACGTGTCATGTTCAATGCTATATAAGTCACTTACATTTATACTCATATTGTACTACTTTGGCTATGTGTTTAATAAAATACTGAATTCTTGCATTGTGAAAAACAAAGATTACAGTATGGTGAAAAGTGAAAAACATGAATTGCAAAAAACCACACTAGAGCTTACAGAACAAAACCAACTTCAGATATGAAATCAGCATGTCGAAATTAGGTTAGAACAACTGCAGGTGTCAATGCAACAAAATTTTTGTTCCCCAGTGAACATGCTCCGACATGCTAGAAGACTGGTTTATCTTATGGATCAGCACCAACTTTTGCAGCCTTGAACATGCGGTCCCTCTAGATCAGGGGTTCCCAAACTGTGGTTCAGGGACCACCAGCGGTCTGCAAGGTTAATTCAAGTGGTCCATGGTGTGGGACGCAGGAGACGCTGTGGGTTAAACCACAGAGCCTAGGACTTGCCGATCAGAAGGTCGGCGGTTCGAATCCCCGTGACGGGGTAAGCTCCTGTTGCTCAGTCCCAGCTCCTGCCAACCTAGCAGTTCGAAAGCACGCCAAAGTGCAAGTAGATAAATAGGTACTGCTCTGGCAGGAAGGTAAACGGTGTTTCTGTGCACTGCTCTGGTTTGCCAGAAGCAGCTTAGTCATGCTGGCCACATGACCCGGAAGCTGTACGCCAGCTCCCTCGGCCAGTAAAGCGAGATGAGTGCCGCAACCCCAGAGCCGGTCACGACTGGACCTAATGGTCTGGGGTCCCTTTACCTTTATGGTGTGCCTGCAAAAATACAATTCCAAACAACACAGCATCTAGTACAGTGTAATAGAATTGCTGCGAAAGAAAAAATAAATAAGTGGTCCACCATGAACCTCAGCAAGCTTCAAGTGGTCCGTGAGAGGAAAACTTTGGGAGCTGCTGTTCTAGATGTTGTTGGATTCCAGCCCCGCCAGCATCTTGTCAATGGTCAGAGATTATGAAAGTTGCAGTTCAAAATATCTGGTGAGCACTACGGCATGGAAGGCTGTATTACTGAGTTACAACCTGAACTAAGATGTTGTGTGCAAGCAGAACTACTGCCAAAGTTAAGAGGTCAGTCACCAACTGCTTGAACCCACTGAGTCCGAAAAGGTGGAAGATTACTGGCCTAGAACGCCCCGTCAGCTTACACCGAGGAAGCTGTCATTCAGAGATTGCCTGCTAGTACAGATGTCTAACTGGGGGAACACCTGATAATTTTACTTTACTTTCTCTTCTTCTGCAACACATCTAATCTAGATTGCAAACATGCAGTCTATTTTAATTACAGTGGTGCCTCGCAAGACGAAATTAATTTGTTCCGCGAGTTTTGTCATCTTGCGATTTTTTCCGTCTTGCGAAGCACGGTGTCGGAAAAGTTTCGGAAAAGCTTCAAAAATCACCAAAGTCTTCAAAAACCTCAAAAAAGGCTACCACACCGCGTGCTATGAGTTGCTCCTCGAAGTCAAGTCGCAACTTTCTTAACGGTGTTAAAAAAAAGGAAACAAACTTGCAAGATGTTTCCGTCTTGCGATGCACGCCCATAGGGAAAATCGTCTTGCGAAGCAGCTCAAAAAACAAAAAAACCCTTTCGTCTAGCGGGTTTTTTGTCTTGCGAGGCATTCGTCTTGCGAGGTACCACTGTATTGTAAAGCTCCTAGCATGACTACTTCAAGAAAGCCCAGATTTCCCAGCGCATTGCTGGGCTGGTTCCCAACATAGCTGCATAATGTTTAGTAAGGGTTGGATTCTCCCAGAATGTTCAATAGTTTAGAGAGGACTTGAGTAGAGCACAAGGAATGAAGAAGTTCATCAAGGGCAGGAGGAGCAGGGGCACGGGGATTAAACGGAGGATGTGTGTGCAGAGAAGGAGGCCGTTTAAGGCACAGCAGCCTTGTGTCATAGCGCTGAAGAACAAGATGCTTGATTATTTGAAAACGAAAGCTGAGATTCTGAGAAAGCCAAATTCTGCAGCACATTCCAGATTCCATGCTGAGTGATGCCTATGCAGAATATGCGAAGCTCTGGATTTAGGTTTTCCTTTGCAGCTGTGTGCCCATGTGTTAGACCGATATACATTTCTTCTTTAAAAAACCAGCGGCATTATTTTTGCGATGTTAAAGGAGGAGGAATTCACAATTTCTTAATTCAGGCCATAGTTTTCATACCAGATGCAGAGCTATGCATGATGGCGAATATCCCAGTATCCACTGGTGTGCAGCTTAGGACATCTGGGACATTAGAATTCCTTCTCAGGAAGTGCCATTAGTAGCTTCATTTTTTAAAGCATGTGTGTTTAAATGTCTGAGTCTGTTTCTTTTGGTTACAGTGTCCTCCAAAGAGACAGAGAGCTCAAAAGAGGACACTGATCTCTATAAAAGTTGTATATGTTAATGTATATGTAGAGATACACACTTTTTTATATAGAAAAAAGAAAGTGACTGTACGTACTTTAAATGGACATACAATACACCTCACTCTAGTGGGAAAGACTGTGATCAGGTCAACAGTGTGCCTGCTCAGTCTCTGGTCTAGGTCCTAGGTGTTGATGGGTGCTGCCTGCCAATTAGTACTGGCAGGCAGTTTAAGGTTAGTACTGGGCTAAGTTTAAGGTTCTGACCAAACTGCGGGAGGCAGTGGAAGACAGGAGTGCCTGGCGTGCTCTGGTCCATGGGGTCACGAAGAGTCGGACACGACTAAACGACTAAACAACAACAACAACAAGTTTAAGGTGATGGTTTGGGTGTGTAAAGAGCTATACAGCTTGCGACAAAGATAATTGAAAAATCATCTCACCCTTTATATCCTCAACCAATCCCTGCACTCTGAAGGCAGGGCCTCCCCCACAGACCATCTTATCAGGAGGTCCATTTTGTACAATACAGGAATTGGGCCTTTAGTATTGTGGGACCTACCCTTTGGAATTCCCTCTCCTTGAATATTAGACAGGCGACATCTTGGTTGTCCTTTTGGTGCCTCTTGATGGTTTTTTTGCTTCCAATAAACCTTTTATGTAGAGATCTTAAAAGGTTTATTATTCCCCAGTGTTGGAATTATTTATAATATACTTTTTATTGTTTTGTTGCTTGTTAATTGCTTCTCTGGGCTCCTCCGGGAGGAGTGGGATATAACAAGTGGGGTGTAAATGTAATTAACTGATTAACTAAAAGCCCCGCTCCTCACCTGCTGTCTCTTCTGGACAGCCTTCAAACAGAGGACAGTTCTCTGTAAAACAGGCCATGTGACCACCTTATCGTTGGTGCAATATGACCCAATTCTTGGTGCAGTGCCATTGGCAAAAGCCAACTCTAGGCTGAGGGCCAGCACCACTGTTGCTGTGCCTTGCCCCAGTATTTCACCATGATGTCTTACATGGGGACACATGCAGAAATGTGTACCCAGAGAGGGTTGTGGTAGTGTGTGAAGAGATCCTGCCAGGTCTGGCTCTCTTGCCACCCGAAAGGCAGCACTGCTGGCGCCACTGTAGCTAAACTTGTCTGACTGGACTAGGCGCAGAGTTTTACCCAGGAGTTCAAACACCTGTTCTTAGGTTTGGGACTCCAAGCAAAATGCTAATGTGCCAGAGCTTTGTATTAATTCGGTTTTGTTCAAAGGCTGTTTTTACACCTCTTTGACTAATGGCACTCAAATCTTAAACACATCCTCAGAGATAAAAGGCATCATTAGTTAAGTCCGTAACTAGTTCCAAAGCATTAATTGCTAGTCTCATTTACAGGCCAGGAATTAGTCTCATCTACTTTTAATCAAGAGAAGTTGATGTTCTGTATAATGAACATACCTCAAAGCATCAGATCAAAGGTAACAATGACTTGCATTTTATCTTCCCTCAATCTGCTCTGGAGCAACAGGTGAGGTGACTGGATAAGTTTTTAAACACACCCTTGCTCTTCTAACACTAAATGAAGCTCTATGTGCTGTATAGGCAGTGATCACCAAGCCTAATAAAGCAAGGCTAACTCCTATAGGTCTAAGCTGGTTTAAATTATCTGTGGGTGTCCTGCCTCGATCCCAGGAAGGAGCCCACATAGCAAGTCAGATCAGCTGTCATAGCACCATGAAGAGCGAACAACTTGTTCTGACAAGCATTTAAAGTCTACAAAGTCCTTTGAGCCTCTGCCTTCAGTCCACCTTTCCTTGGCTCCAGGTTTTTCTTGGTAAACAAGTTTCTTAAGGGCCAACACTCTGGCCTGAAGATGGACACTTCTCCTGTGCTTCCAGACCTTCCCCCAGGTATACTAATTATTTGCAAAAACATATGCAAGAATGTAGAAAAGAGTTAAACCCATGCTACACTATATTTCTGCACCATAATTTTATTATGAAACTTTTATTCAAATATATGCATTGTCGTATTTATCTGTTGATGTACTGGTTACTTTAGGAAACCAAGAGCATATATCCATATAATATATGTGTAATAATGTTTATAGTATGCAAGGATTCTAGATATTTGTAGTGAAACCAGAGGGTGGCAGGAAATTGAGATTAATGAGTGACACAGGAAATATCTATGCATCAACATACATTTTCAGAAAATTCCATACCTTGTGGGAACAGGGGGCACAACCCCTGTTCTTCCATGTTTTCATTATCCATGGATTATGAACATTTGCCCAGTAATATGCATGCATGAATGAATCAGCTGTTACTGTTTTCTGCTAAGTCATCCTGTCAATTTCAGAAGTTCTCTGTGTTGATGTTACTGGGCTTTTGGCAGTCTGGATACACCTTGCTTGTTGAAAGCAACTGGGAAGAAAAGAGTTGCATGAATCTTTTTCTGAGTTTTTCTGAGTTGACTTGAAAAGGTGTTTTGGGGGTCATTCTTTAGAGATAGTAAGACTGACACTAACCATTGTGACAGATGTACAGCTGCCACTGCCTGAAAATGACTCAGCTCCTGTCCTCCTCCTCCTCTTTTCCCAGCATTGTCTAATCATGCCAAAATGGGCAGGGTTTGTGACACCATCCCTTTCCAAGTTTGTGTATCTCTGCTTTCTTTGATTGGCTGCTGCATGCAAGGGTATTGGCGCAGGGGCATAGTGTGTGTGTGTGGGGGGCAGGGGACCCATAGTCCTGTGTGCATGATTTTTCAGGGGTGCAAGCGAGGTGACCCCATGCGAGGATCCCTGTCCCACCCTGCCTACTTTGGGGGGGGCGGGTTCTCTGAGTCTCAGAGCCCTGCTCCCTTACTGAATAGTCACCTGGCCAGCATCAGGGTGGGGTGTTTGTTGACTGGACCCCACCACGCATAGGTGGCCAGTACTGAGCCAGTGCGCGGGCTCCATGAATGTTCTGTGCCCCGTGTGTACATGCCCAACAAAGTTGGCAGTGAGGCCTGGCAGGTTCTGTTGACCTCCCACACCACAACCCCTCCTGGCATGTGCACACATGCATGCATGCCCCAGGCGCCAGAGAGGATGCAAAGCGGCTGCGTTGGTGCGCTTCCAGCACAATGATGCCATGTCATGTGCTTCGTGTTGACTAGATATTACAGCAGGATGAGGTGAAGGAGATGCAGGAGTGACGCCTTTGGTATTGGCCATGCATGTGACATCATGCCCAGTTCCAATCTAAGAAAATGCTCCAAGAATCTAGTTTACTTTGAAGATAATATTTGGGGGTATTCCGCCTGGAGAATTAACCACAAATATTCATATTAACGTTTCCACATTGGGAATGATCTTTAAAATAATAAATGTCTTTGTACAAACACAGTTTGCCTTCTGAATAACAATGAAGTTGAGGGGCGGAGGAAGAATTCCGTAGGACATGGGTCAGCATCTAATTTCTAAGAGGTACCAGATTTCCAACTGAAGAGTCAGCTTGTGCCCACATATGCTCAGGCACAGGCAATGGAAACAAGAGGAGAACTCTCACAAAGCTTCTGCTACCAGTGTGGTGTAGTGGTTAAGAGCGGTAGATTCGTAATCTGGTGAACCGGGTTCGATTCCCCGCTCCTCCACATGCAGCTGCTGAGTGACCTTGGGCCAGTCACACTTCTCTGAAGTCTCTCAGCCTCACTCACCTCACAGAGTGTTTGTTGTGGAGGAGGAAGGGAAAGGAGAATGTTAGCCGCTTTGAGACTCCTTCGGGTAGCGATAAAGCGGGATATCAAATCCACACTGGAGGAGATGGAGCTACAGAACCCCCTCCCTGTGTCTTCGCTAGCATGAAAGGGACCAAGTTTCAAAATGCTCTATGTGTGCAGAGGTGGAGTGATGGTCCTTGAGATCAGGAATGGATGAGACATCTGGAGAGCCTTTGGGAGCTGGCTATGGCTCCTGGGCGTCCAGTTCTCCATCACTGGTGAAAGATTTTAGAGCACGCTTTCTAAACTGGTGCCTCCCATATGTTTTGACTATAGTTCCCCTCATCTCTGATCATTGGTTATGTTGACTGGGGCTGGTGTCTCTGACTGCCTTTCTTGTTCCCGCACTCCTGCACCTGACTTTTCAGACTGACAGAGTGGCCCAAAAGCAGCATATCCCTTAGGTGGCCAGTAGAGGCACTACTAAGCAGCCTTGAGATCTAGGTCTTGGAGACAGGGGACCTAGGACTGGCAGGTTGAGGAGCCAACCAAATTGGGCCAGAGGAGGGTTGTTTTTTTGTTGTTGCAGCCTGGCAACAGCTCTCCTGGATTGCCTATTCACCACTTCTTGTCATGATGTAGTTGGCAGGACCACCTGTCTGTTACCAGGTGAATTGCAGCATGACAACACTACATTCTTACATTTATATATGGGGGTGGGGAGGGAGAGAACAAGCCGCTTGTCTCCCTTGAGTCCCAGGCACATGTTTTTAGAAATAAATATGACCAAAGAAACTCACAGGGGAAAATAACTTGGGGGACGAAGTCATGAAAGAAAAGTAGTGGGTGAGAAAGTGTTAAACGTTACCCTAACTCCTCTACTTTTGACATTGTGCCAGGACATTTTAACATGGCATCATCTTGAATTAAAACTGGAAGCTATCCCTAGTATCTTCATTTTCATTTATGGACTGCTAGATTTGGGAATTTGGTTCCGTTCCTTTTAAGATGGTGTACTCCTTTAAGAAACCAGATTTAGATATATATCCTTTAAAATCCTGCAGCTTCAGCGAAGTACAGATCCAGATTTTGGGGTGTAAACTCATATTTTCTTGAAATAATTTGCAACTATCATTATAATGCATCTTCCGTTTAAAGTTACCACTGATGACTGTTTAAAATCAAGCAGAAAAGCAAAGACATCTTTGATGGATTATCAAGTTCTCCACATAGAATAGGATTGCAAAACGACACCATACCACTTATCTTTCAGCCCCATTACGTTTAAGGCGATGAAATTGCTTTAAAGACTTTTGACAACTTCGGCTAGATTCTTTCTATCCCCTTTACCACTTCTACTTAGCCATTGTCACCATTTTGTCAGAAATTAATTCTGTTAGTGGTGAGGTTGGTAGGGATGTCAAACTGCTGGTAGTTGGATATGTAAGTATCAGTTTGCATCTGGAACTTTCTTAAAGTATCACCAGCATTCCCTTTTAACCCAAAACATTCATCCATAAGCCCTAAACTGTATCTTATTTAAGAAGTATGCATGTATTGTAATTGTACCAGGGCCAAATGAAAGAAGATGGGCCTCTGCCATGAGGGTGGTTTTCATAATTGCAACTCTTTTGATATCAGACTAGTGATTTTCATTAGTTTAATATAAAGATACTTGAATCCTTTCCAGGAGCTGTTTAATGAATTACCCAGACTACCTCAACTGTTACAACAGCAGCAAAATCACCAGTGGCCAGATTCAATAGCAGCATTAAATAGATCTGCTCTTAGATTGCTAGGAGTCACATTGCTAAACAAGCAATGCCGCAAGTAAGTTAGCAAAGATGGTGGGGGCAGAAGTTCCACATGATGATATACGTATGTTCTGTGCTGACTGAAATCAATTTACGCACAAGCTGAATAAGCTACATCCTTGCCTATGTGCCAGTTTATATGCAAATATAAAAGTTTATTCTTTCTATCACCATTGCCTTTTCTGTTAGAATAATGCACTTTTTTTGGTAATGCTACGGGACCTCTTAAACTTGACAACACTTGGGACCTCAGCAAGCCTTAGGCTGTGTATACATTACCGTTTACTCTGGGTTCACTGCACTCCCAATGCTGTTTGTTTGATGCTGAGAACGCATCACCCACAATCCATATGTGTCCTGTAACTTCTTGAGAAATGCTCATTTTTGATGTGCTTCCCCTCAAACCAATTTCCATCCAATTAAAACATGGAAGCGGTTAAGCTGTGGTGTGTTCCTTTCCCAAAAATCCAGGGATGTTAATACCAATATACTCATTTATGCGTCCTTACACTACAGGCTTTGTTTCTCATTCATCCTCTTTTGCTCGGTTATGAAGAGGTTGTAGTTCTTCTAGCCAAGAACCTCAGGGTCAAAGTTCAGGGTCCCTGCCCTGGCCTCCACAATGGGTGGTCTGCCCTGGCTGTTCCCCATGGCCTGAGCACTGAGCCTTTCAGCCTCCAAGTCCACTCACTAGCTCCTTGCGGGTGTAACCACTTTCTGCTTCCTGCCTGTTGCCACTGCTGGCTTTCTGTGCCCCCAGTTTTGTGCTACACAGCTGTTGTACAGGTGTGCTTTTAGAAACCATGTATTGACAGAGCCCCCAAATCTAGGGGTACGAGCCAGAATAACAATAAAAAATACAGTCAAATTTGTATAAATCACAAGAGAGTTGCATGGTATCAAACAGAGATGGCTAGAAGGCCTGGTTGAGGCTCTTGTTCTGAGGCCTCCTACAGAAGATGTATGGCCACACAATTTCACACAGCCTTTAGAACAGGCTTCCTCAACCTCAGCCCTCCAGATGTTTCGAGACTACAATTCCCATCATCCCTGACCACTAGTCCTGCTAGCTAGGGATCATGGGAGTTGTAGGCCAAAAATATCTGGAGGGCCGAGGTTGAGGAAGCCTGCTTCAGAACATTGCAGTAATGACCTTATTGGGAATATATAGTAACTCCCCTTAAAACACCAGGATGAACGGCCATTATTCATCTTCCCAAAGCTGCAAGCTTAGTTTTGCAATAGCACTGAAGTTCCTAGTTCAGGGGATGGTTATTCAAATTATACTGAACTGTCTGTCTATGATAATTCGTGGGATTGTTTGAAAAACCAGTTTTGTGCTTTTAAGATGAATACTTCCTCAAAATTAGCCACATGGAACTTTAGGCCTTGTTATTGCTTTCCATTTTTTTATTTTTTGGCTCTGTTGCACATTACCTCAAACCCAGCCTCATACATGTGTTTTCCAGTTTAACTGATATTTTCCAGCATTAGTTTATAATAACCACATGGAAGACTTTCACATCAGCAGAGTTCTTGTTAACTGTTTAATTCAGTGAACGGAGATCTGCAGAAATGACTTAATGACACCTGCACACTGAACCGTGCTTTCAATAGTTGAAAGTATAAAATGTATAGCAAATTAATATTTCTCCTTTCCCAGTCATTCACACTTCATCTCTGCTTATCTTCTATTTGCAAACAAAGTAAAGCAAAATAATTCATATCATATAGTAGAATATTAAAACACTACAAAAGAAAATAGCAGAAAAAGTTAGTTGAATCAGGCCCAGGGATCTCAGGTTGAAAAGAACTCAGGGTCTACTCCCATTGCAATTTAATATCTGAAGATGCTGCCTCAATCATAGAAATAGTAACAGGAATAGTAAGAGGATAATCTCTCTCTCTTTCCCCCCTCTCTGACTAACCCAGACATCACAAATATTGAGTAACCAGGAATGAATCCATTTATTTTATGGCATTTGCGTTCCACCTTTTTCTCCATTGAGCTCAAGGTGGTGTACTTGATTCTTCCCTCCTCATTAATCCCCACAGCAACCCTGCAAAGTAGCTTAGGCTGAAAGATAGTGACTGGCCATGGTAACTCATTGAGCTTCATGGCTGAGTGGGGATTTGAATCCTGGTCTCTCAGGTCCAACACACTAAGCACAGCAGTTCCCACACATCTATAGTACAGTGGTATCTCGGGTTACAGATGCTTCAGGTTACAGACGCTTCAGGTTACAGACTCCGCTAACCCAGAAATAGTACCTTGGGTTAAGAACTTTGCTTCAGGATGAGAACAGAAATCACGCGGTGGCAACGGGAGGCCCCATTGGCTAAAGTGGTTAGGAACAGTTTCAGGTTAAGAACGGACCTCCGGAACAAATTAAGTTCTTAACCCGAGGTACCACTGTACTGGTGGGATGAATTACAGACAGACTAAAGACAGTAAGACAGTATAACATAGGACAGTTAGAACAAAACTTTCTGCAAATGTGCCACAAGCTGGACAATCACCCTAGAGGGAAGACAAGAGCTGTAAAATCCTTCTGTCTGTGGGTGAAGAGAAGAACAAATTACCCAAGAGCTTCAGGATTGAAAGAGTTGGATGGTGGATAGACACAGGATTTGAAATATCTTGGGTTAACTGGTGGCAGTCCCTGTGTAAGGCTGATGAGGCAAAATGGATAGTCCCTTCCTTGGAAATGGCGTGGTTGTTTCTCTTGCAAAAAGGTGAAAAGGACATCTATGTGTCTGTTCATTGTGGGCTCAGAATTTCAGGTGTTCTCTCCCCCACCCCCAGTTGTTGTTTGTGAATGCCTGAAATGAGTGGTGTGTTGTGTGTGCAAGAATGAGGTGCAGTGCTGACAACTAAGGTCTCGTGACAAGTGGGAGCCTGAATCACAGAGGGGCCTCCCACTGGCCACATTGGGACCTTTGTCTCAGGTGGCAGATCAGGGCCCACCCACCCTCTGAACTGCTGGCCACAGTCTGCCACTGTTTTGCATGCTGCTGCCAGGCACTTTTGCCAGGTGGTTCCCCCTGTCACCTTTCCCCCCTGCCCACCCACAGAGTGCAATTCATTGCAGTTCTCAGTTGCTTTCACCCAGCACTTTAAGCTAAAAAGTGCAAAGGCACAGGAATTAGAGAACAGGGGGCAGAAATTTATGTATCGTAGAATATGAAGAATAATAGTCATGCTTTTGGTAGGAGTGTGTTCATCTCTCTAGGCTTTGTGCAAATTTACACCTACTCTGAATTGGATTTACTGCACCGTAGAGCACACACACTTTCCTGGGCTATTATATTATGGAGATTCTGAACCTACAAATACATCAGGGGTATAGTTTAGGAGCTGCAAAAGTTAACCAATCAGTCGAAATCCAGAGGGGGAATTTTGGATTATGTGATAGCCTGCTTTTTTTCCCAACACTTCCTATGGAAATTATTCCCAGATTTGCAATTTAATTTTGCATATGGACACATTTTGCTGATGCCAAATTGCATGTGGTTTTATCATAAAGAGGGAGCTCAGTGCTGTGCTTGCTTCAGTCAGATACTGACCTGAGTACAGAACACAGAAGAGATCCAGAATAATACCCAGTCATTGTTCTCGTCCCAGAGGACCTAATCACGCAAGGTGCTGAGACCCCCTGATCTCCAGCTAAGTCCGTGCTCAGCACATTCTAGAAAGGGGGGGCTGAAATACTTTCCAGCCTCCCCCCTTCCTGTCTGTGAGTTGAACACATATAAAAATCAATTGTTAAAATAAAGTTGATTTTTCCCCCCTGTCACCTTTACAGGTCTGTTCCCCAGGATCGTAACTATTTATGTTTTATCACATTTTCACATGGAAAATGTGTGACAATGTTTTTCTTTGGACTTTTCAGGATCAGATTGATGAAGCAGAGTTCAAAGCCAGACATGCAGCAAAAGAGACAAAGGTTTAGTAATGAGCTTGAAATTTACAAAACACAGAAGCAAATATGGCTTTAATACATGATGTGACCCTTTATAAGGCTTGAAATTACTCTTCAAAAATCATTCTGGCTCGACTTCAGAGCACAGTGTATTGTGGGATACCACAGATTGACTTTGAGTAGTGGGCTGGTATTGCAGGAATTTTTTAATTTCCTGTAACTCACAACAATTCTCTTGCAGTTAAACCTTAGAAATGATCTTGCTGCAGTCCTTTTCTGAACAGGGTGTAAGTCAGTTCAGACTTATGCACACATGGATGCAAATCAAGGTGAAGTAAAACATGAAATACGAAATTATACACTTATTAAATCAAAATTTGAAAGTCTATAAACCATCAGTTTAAGGCACACTTAAAAAGCAAATTCTAATAAAAAGTAGCTTAAAACTGCAATCCCATAGCAGTGGCCTGGGAGTAAGCCCCAGTGAACTTAAAAGGGACTTGTATCTGAGTAGACATGGGCAGGGTTGTCCTGTTAATATGCACTCACAGAGTGGGGAACAATTTGATACAACAAATGATCCTATTAGTAGCTTTGAATAATCCTTTAATTGACTCTTCAAACACGTTTCCCCAAAATATATCACGATGCTGGTCCTGCATATCCTATGTTTATTCTTTGAATAAATAAAAATATCCAGCCAACATAGTCTTCTTTTCATTTCTGCAGGCAAACCACCATGGTAGTGATAACTTCTTGAGAAACAATAAAAAGAAACATTGAACATTAGCGGAATTCCCACTTAAGTTCCATTTCCCCCTTCTGTATAGCAGCAGGACACAAGCAATTGGCTTGGCTCCTTGGCCACTCCTCTGGGGATTCCTGCCAGTTCCCTCTTTGGACTGTAGCCTCCCATCATCCCGTAGTCTACCCCAATCTTTGAACTTTGATCAGAAGCACTGAAATAACATGGGGGGGGGGAGGCAGGGTCCAGGGGGTTTCTCAGGCCAGCCCCTTTCCCCACCCTCACTGCACTTAGCAGCCAGACCCCTCCTACTCATGCATTTGGCCAGCATGTGAATGGGCTTTCTGCGAGTACTAAGGTACATGTATAGAGCTCCTTCTCATGTGTGGCAGTTTGGTCCAGTGTGCAGCCAGAATCCATGCAAGGGAGCGAAGTATCCCTATCAGTATGCTGAGCAGTTGACTAGCAGGGGTTTCAGATTCAGCACTGATTGGGTACTTATTATTATTATTTATTAAATTTATATACCACCCTTTATTCGAAGGGTGGTTCACAAGATAAAAATGCAGAATAAAAGAACACAAAAAATAGTTCAAACAAAACAATAACACCCTCCACCACCACACATTTAAAAGGCCATAGAATATTAACCAGCCCAAGGCTAGTTAATTAACAGTGTATAATGAAGGCGCCAGAAGAGCCTCCTTGGGGAGAGCATTCCACAAACAGGGAGCCACCACAGAAAAGCCTGTTCTTGTATTGCCACCCTCTGGACCTCTCATGGAGGAGGCACATGAAGAAGGGCCTAAGATGATGAACTAATGGACTACTGATATTACTGATGGACTGTACAGACCAAAGTTCACAGAGTCTGGCAGAATACACACACCTCTGCAAGTAGTGTCCTGCAACAGGAATCTGCACATACAGGTATGGTCAGAGTAGAGATCCTTCCTTCCTCCTCCTTTTCTCCCCTCTTAGGCGCATTTTGAACACACACACACACACACACACACACACACACCATAAAGCAAAAATTGGGTATGGCATTCCTCACCCCCATCATTAATTTAATATATTCCTGCATGTTCAAAACAAATTCATATTAGAACAAAATGATAACATGCACAACTGTAGCCTTTTCCAGAAGGGTAGCTGTGCTGAACTTTTGCAGTCAAAAGTACAAATATTTTTTTGGCATTGAAAAGGCTAACAAATGTGTTCATCAGGCACACGTAGTCCACAAAATCTTATGCTATAATAAATTTGTTAGTCTTGAAGGTGTTGTAAGAATCTTTGTTCTTTTTACATAATATTGTGTGTTTTTTTAAATTAACTATTTTAAAACTCAGTAAATTACAAATTGTGCTGGACAGAAGTGGGGAAAAAACAAACTTGCCTTACAGTGAAGGGAATTCTGTATACAAGAAGGATGCCAATCAAAATATTAAATGTTCATTTTAATATTTTGATCCTGACTTTATGCCTCTAAGAATCGGGAATGTGAGTTCTGGGTTGGGTTTTGTAGAAATGATATACAGCAACAACACTGATTAAAAAAGGTAACTTTATTTTATATGTTCTTGGAATTTCCCCTTTTTAAAAATAACACACAAATGATTGAAAGTTAAGCCATCTTAAGCAGACTAGAATCCTTCAAAAACAGGTCATAGAAAGAACTGAAGCTGAGCCAGTGACAAAACTTTAATAAGCAGGGAACATTTTATAATATCTGAGCCAGTAACAGAAAGATCCAAGCCCTTTGAAATGAGCAAGAATTTGATGGAACCATAAAGATTTTCTTTCCTGGAAAGAAGCAAGTAATTCATGTTTAAATATTCAGTGTAGTCACTTTCTAGTAGACTGCTCACCTCTTCACCAGAACCTTTGGGTTGTAGCCAGCTAAGTTATACACAGAGTAGACCCACTGAAATAGATCGAACTAATTTAACCATGGTCAATATTTGAATGGCTGTCCTATGTGTAGGACTGACATCAGAATAACCTATAGCCTTCCACAAGGTAGGCCCAACACCACCCCTTGAACTTTGTGGCTGAGTGGGGGCAGAGGTGGGTTTAGGGGAGCACGACCGGTTGAGTTTCACTGGGTGCGGAGCCTTGAGGGCACTGCAGCTGCTGCCATGAGTCTGAGGTAGAATGAAAGGTGAGAGGCAGGGGGGAGGGATTTTGGTGTTGCACTGGGCGCCACTGAAATTTGATACCCCAAGGTCCGCCACTGGTGGGTATTCGAACCCTGCTCTCCCAGATCCTAGTCCAGTACTCTAACCACTACATGACATTGGTTCTGCTGTATTCACCATAGGAACTTCATTAATTTCATCTGTTGTTTTTTTTAGTGGCATTTTGGTGCTGGTTTTTCTTGACCTTGTGCTATTCCACAATCCCATCAAATTGTGAAGGTTCCTCTATCTTTTTGTATGTTGCGTCAAAATTATTGGCAGCATAAGCTGTTGAAAAAGTGGACTTGAAGCAGTGATCTTGGCATGGTATGCAACTCCCCCCCCCCCCGACATTGGTCCCCTGATTCCAAGAGAAGTGTAACAGTCTGTATGTATGTTTGGGAAATACATGAAGGTAAATATGGGGACAGCTGAAGAGGGAGGGTGCTCATTTAGTTCCACCTCAGTATGCCCATGATGCCAGTTTATGAATTCCTCCATAATTCCTCTGGAGAAACAAACCATCTGTTAAGAATCAAAAGGAAGCAACATTTATGCATTTAGTCATACATAAGAAGAGTTGGTACATAACTTTCTGTTTATACAATTCCCATGACTTCTTCTCCGAAGAATCATTGGCAGCCGATATATCTTGTTTATAAGCCTTGAAATAACAATGTGGTTGCATACATTTTGAAGGGCTTCACAGAAAACACACAAGATAAAGATAAGCATAATAAAATTGAGCTTAAATAGGCCTTTTAAAAAGAACAAGTGCTGCCATTTTATTGGGATCATAGAGTTTACTCATGAAACTGCACTTCTGTTAATTTACCTGTTAAAGTCTAGGTAGTTTCCTATCCATGCTGAAATACGAGTTTCCCAGAAATGCGGAAGCGACATAATCAAGGAGTTATGGGCGTGCATATATGTTTGTGTTCTGTGGATCATGGTTTCCCAAAGTGTGGGTTGCCATTCCCCTAGGACTACGGAAAAAGTGGAGTGGGCTCATTAGCCCATCATTGCTGTGAGCCCGGATGTGGCCCCTTGAATCTCTCATACACTGTGTTGATTCAGAAAGCACCAATTAGGTAAGATTCATCTTCAACCTTCATTCAATTATGGCCACACAAAGCCTTCCCAACACACTTTCCATTGTGCAATTCACACATAAGTGAACCTACAGGGTCATCCTTCTATGACACTGTCACAAATGGTCACCTGTGCAACACCTCCAAATTTCACTCAATTGCCACTTACTGTTTTCCTTCTGGAAAAAACAAACACCTGTGGCATGAAATGACTGAAAAATGCATCTAATTTTGCCATGAGGGTGTGTTCATTACCTCAGCCAATGGGGTAGTAAAACACTTCATCATTTTTTCATAAGCAAATGGTCAGGGAAAGGTCAAGTAAGGTCAAGAAAGTGTGTGAGGTGTCAATTGGTTGTCGCAAACCATATTTCTCCAAGCAAGGACAGTTTTCTTGTACGTTTCTTAATGGAGCCAGAGAAACGGCCCACGAAACCATTAATGTTAGTTGATGTTAGTTCTGAATTGTAATAAAGTTTTTTTCTAGACAGCCTACAATATATTCATAACATTCTTACTGTAAAAGATAGTTTTTGTTGTTTGTAATTGAAAACAACCCCCTGTACAGTGGAAATATCATTGGGGTAGAAAATACACCCCCAAGCATTAATGTGGCTTTCCCACACACACATTGGAAACTGAATCAAATTCTAGGCCCTGTTCCAGTCCCAGCCCACCATTTGCAAGGCTAGAAGGTTGCTGAGCAACTGCAATGGGACGGCAACTCTTCCCTGCATTGCCATGGGGAGGAGAGTTGCCGTTGGTCTTTGGAGGGTAAGGAGGACAGGAGAAATTGAAAAGAAAGAGCAGCATAGGCTAGCAGGAGAAAGGAAGTTAGCTTGGAATATCCCCTCCAGTGCATCAAAAGCCATCCATCTGGTTTTATGCCATATATTGCATCTTACTGAGTGTAGGTGGGAGGGCCACACCTGCACACTATTTCTGTGCTGACATGTCATAATAGTAATAATAATAATAATAATAATAATCTCCTTGCTATTCAGAAACAGGAAAAGGTTTCTATTGGCACACACAGCACCAAACATCCGAACACATAAAAGTAAAGCTGAAGCTTTCATGCCAGAAAGGAAGTTGTTCTAAAGAGCCTCCAATAAATGCGAACAACACATGGCCCCCAGTTTGAGGATTTTATCAGCTGCCATGGAACAAGACTCATTATGATCTAAACACTTCTGACAGTTTTTCTCATGACTTCATCAAGTCCCCCTAATGAAATCATCAGCGTCGAAACCTGGGCAAGGACGGCTAAGGTATCACCTTGGATATGGGAATCGATATTATATGAAACAATGTCAGTGCTGGATTTTGCTGTGAGGAATGACCTCTCAATCTGGGGCTGTTATTGTAAATAGGGGATCAGCTTTCCACGGCTTTGTTGAGGAGGGCTACGAAAAGGACAAAAGGCTCGAGGCCAAAGCTGAAGTGCAGATGTTAAATGCAAACAAAATCAAGAGTTGAAGCATGACCAATTTAATGCCTGCCCTAACTTGTACATGAGATATCCACTTGCAAGCTGCCCAGGGAGGTTGTGATTTTGCCTTCTCCTGATGCCCTTCCATTTCCTTTTGATCTTTTGATAGCAAGAGCCAGAAGCTACTGTTCCTTTACTATAGCTTGCATAGATGACAGTTATATTCCCCCTTAATGCAGACAGATGATATGGGCTGAAGTGTCCATTTATTTGATAGCTAAACCCCAGTGATCTCTGCGAAAATAAAATAACATCGTTGTCTATGTGAGCAGGGAAACCACACAGAAGACAGCTTTTGAGATACTGGAGCCCCCAGTGGACAATTGTTCGCCCATTTCAATTTACACAGCTGGCTGTCATGTCCCAAGAAGATGCCTTAGGACTCAGAGCCATGGAAAGTAAATTACCATCTCATTCCAAACAACATCATTTCCCTTTGCTCTGGGCGAAATTTGAGGTATGTTAATACAACAATGTTAGGAAATCAGCATTGCTTCTGTTGGCACAACATTTAACCTGTGTAGAAATGCCAAACGCATTGAAAGAGTGAAAGTGAACTTTTCTTAAAGGAGGAGGGAGACGTAATGCACATAATTGATGAGGCTCTTCCATTTCTGAGAGATCAAAAATAAAAAGGAAAGCTCAGCGGGGGTAGGGGTGGGGTAGGCAGTCATATGAGAATAGCATTTGCTGTTATAGGGTTGCCATACGTCTGAAATTTCCTGGACATATCTGGAATACCGCATTCGGCAGCAGCGTGCAGGCGGAAATCGGCAAAAAGACACTGAAAATCCGAACGTATGTCAGCCCATGCTGGAGGTTTTTGCTGATTTTACATAAGAACAGCTAAAAAACAGCAATTCTTAATGCGATTATGCCAAAAAAGCTCCACTACTAAAACTAAAAAAGCTCAAAAATCTTGGCCCTCTGGTTTTTCATTGTTTGAAATACGGCAACCCTACTGTTGGATTAAAAGAGAGAGAGAGGGAATAAGAGTGATGTGAAAGAGTGCAATTATCTGAAAGAGCTAACTTTCAAAACAGATATGAATACACGAGTTTTAAAAATGTATATCATGCCAGATAAGTTCACCTTAAAGTATCTGCCATGCCATAGGTACTGTATAGAGAAGCCTGCTCTTTTAAAGTTTCACATACTTCTAATTCTCTTAATATGAGAAAAGTTCCTTGCAGAACATGGTCTTCGGAGCAGAACTTCAATTCCTAAGAAACTCAGTTTTCACCTACCAAATAAGGAAGGCATGGCAAAGCAGGGGTGTCAAAAGACTTGGGGAGGGGCAGGCCCATGACTTTAATTTGCATTCAATTTGTGTGTATTGATGTAAATTTAGGGTGACTTTCAGAGGGAAAACCATTCTGCAAACAAAGCAAATAAGGCAACACAAAATGGGAGAAGGGGCAGGAGGTCTGGGGGCTAGTGAGAAAGATCTGAGGTGGTGTTCTAGCTCTCCTAGTTGCCACTTTTTGATTCAAAGCTCACAAAGTCAGAAGTGCACCTGGTCTCATTCACTTCAGTGCTGGGGGCACTGCTGCACACATAATGGTGACTGCTGGCCTCTAGAGTGTATCTGGACCAAACCTCAATGTTCAGCTTTTCATTACATTCGCAGCTTCCTGCCTGTCTCTCGCAATCCCATTTATCTTCTGCGACTCATACTTCTTAATGTCCAGAGCTAGCTTCAGAGGGTAGCAAAGTAAGGCATTTGCCTGAGCCCCAAGACCAGCAGAGGGCCCACCACCCTAGCTGTGCTGTCATTTTCACTTTGCAAAGAATTATTCAAGAGGATCAGATGCAACCTAAAATAATGACCTTATCCAGGGGGCTCGCTGATGGTGCTGTGACCTACAGCCACCCCAACGGTGGAACCAGCACTGCATCAGTTTCTTGATGCTAAAGAATTCTCATCCCAAATGCTCCAAGTGCATAGAAGCTGAGAAAATTGAACTCACACATAAACACACACATGGCACAGACAAAAATACTGATTTCATCAGCTCTGAAAGAAAGATGTGAGAAATCAGGGAGAGCCCTTGTGTATCATACAAAAGCCCTATCTAACCCAGCATCCTATTTTCCACAGTGGCCAATCAGATGCCTATAGGAAGCCTGCAAGCAGGACACAAGGGCAATAGCCCTATCCCACTTTTGCTGCCCAACACCATGTGTGGAACTTCGCTGTCTGCACACTATTGGAGCACATTTCTGGTTTCACATGTGGAAATCCCATGTTTACATGCAAGCATACCTGGCGCAGCAGGTGAGGGAATCACATTTAATTCTGGTACGATATATATGGTTGAGAGCCTCGCTTTCTGTTGTTTTCTTTATTTCTTTATCCGCAGAAGAGAGAGAGAGAGAGAGACTGAACTTTGCACAAAACAGTGTAAAACATTAGATGCAAGCCAGTGCGATATATTTCAAGGATTATCAACAATTGCAAGGGAGTAATCTGACTGTGAATTCATTATCACTGAGGATACTTGCACATGCTGAGTTTATAAATTTGATAATGCTCGGTTTATGAGTTTGATTACTGAGCTGAATTACAGCTCATACTCATTATCTCAATTAATGCATGCTTTACCACTGTGCTGAAAATAACAAAACTCACAATCAAATGCTAATCAAATAAACTTCTCATAATCAATGCCTATTATATCTGAAACCTCATGGCACAGTCCCGCAAGAATGGAGAAGAGCAAATATAGACATTAGTCCCAATTCAGCAACACCAGTGCAAATCTCTCTCTCTCTCTCTCTCTCTCTCTCTCTCTCTCTCTCTCTCTCTCTCTCTCTGTGTGTGTGTGTGTGTGTTTATATGTGTGTGGGGTGTGTGTGTGCAAACTGCAGGGCCCTTGATCTGGATCAGGACATACTACATGGTAGAACATTTACTCAGCTCTCCACAGTGGTTTTTAATGAATTTATTCCCCTCAACCCCCCCACCCCGCCCAGTTATTTGCCCCAGTAGAAAAAGCTGCTTTTGGAGCCAATTTCTATTGTAAGGGCATCTAGCCCCCCCTCAATGTTACTGCACTATAACTTACATAAAAATGGGAAGTATCTGTTTCTTATTTTCCAGCCTTAAGTTCAGCTATTCAAATTCTGTATCACTTTGCAACATATATTTTTGCTCATGAAAATTTGTCAGCCTTTCTGTCTAAACAACTCCTAATATACACATTTTGAAAGCAATGTTCCTTAATACGATGCCTTTTATGTTATTTTCATTAACATATGCATTTTAATACATACCTCTCCCTGATGTAGACTGTCCTGGCTCAAACATAGAGCTCACACTTTACATGAAGGCCACCCCGGGATCAATCCCTAGCCCAAAGGAAAAGATAGCAAGTGGTGAGAAAAACTTTGCTGAGAATCCTGGAAAGCCACTGCCAGTCCTAATCGACAGTCCTAGGCTAGATGGATGAATTGTCTGGCTTGGTATCAATTACCTTTACCTTTATTCCTGAGTATAAGGCAGGTGATAGGCTCAGGACTAATTGTGTTTACCTCATTGTGCTGGGTGGAAGGCGGGAAAGAAGTTCTTACCTACTCCGGACTGTATAAAAGTAGGGAGGCTTTGCCATGGAGGAAAAGGCCACCAGTGACTACTCACCATGATGGCTATGCTCTGCCTTCATAATTGGAGGCAGTAGCCTTCTGAATACCAATCGCTGGAGGGAAGAGTGCTCTTGCGCTCATGTGTCTTGCTTGAGGATTTCTCACAGGCATCTGGTTGGCCTCTGTGGGAGCAGAATGCTTTACTAAATGGGTCATTGGAGTGATCCAGCTGGCTCTTCCATCTTCCGCATGGTGGCTCCCTTGTAATCAAGCTTGTGATCACTCAAATGGTGCAATCCACTCACAATTGCATCTCAACATTCATTATAATTTTCCTGCCACACTTGCCCCTCTGGAATATTCCTCTTTGCCCTCGCTCCTTACGGGCCCACAAGACAGCAAATTTGTTAATTATTAATACAGAATTCTCTAATGTGTTAATTTCCAACACGGAGAGACAGGCCCATTCAACTGAAAATAATGAATGTATGTGCTTGTGGGAGCGGACCAGCAGCCTGGTCTCCACCCTGAGCTGTGAGCATTCATTATAACAACAAGATTATCTATCCACTATCTATCTATCTGGAAGATATATTTTTTAAAGGAATCTTGCTTTTCACAGGTTCTTGGTCACATGGAGAAAGCTTATATGTGCATGGGCTTTCTACAGATGTTATAACAAAGGCATGTAGGCCAGAGTAGAACCTGCAGCACTGCCATCACCTGAAACCCACTATATCTGTTTATTATCTCCAGTTGGACAAATGTACCCATAACCATCCAAGAAACTCATGGTTTGAAACCAGGCACAGAGAAGATGCTACCTCCTAGAACAGAAGTTGGGGAACCATTTCTGTTCAGTGAGCCAATTCAGAAAGAGGCCACCTCTATGTAGGTCACATTTGGCAGGTGGGCCACCAAATTAATAGGAGTATTAATTTGGAGTATAGCATCTAGATCAAGGGAAGTAATAGTGCCACTGTATTCTGCTCTGGTCAGACCTCACCTGGAGTACTGTGTCCAGTTCTGGGCACCACAGTTCAAGAAGGACACTGACAAACTGGAACGTGTCCAGAGGAGGGCAACCAAAATGGTCAAAGGCCTGGAAATGATGCCTTATGAGGAATGGCTAAGGGAGCTGGGCATGTTTAGCCTGGAGAAGAGGAGGTTAAGGGGTGATATGATAGCCATGTTCAAATATATAAAAGGATGTCATATAGAGGAGGGAGAAAGGTTGTTTTCTGCTGCTCCAGAGAAGCGGACACGGAGTAATGGATCCAAACTACAAGAAAGAAGATTCCACCTAAACATTAGGAAGAACTTCCTGACAGTAAGAGCTGTTCGACAGTGGAATTTGCTGCCAAGGAGTGTGGTGGAGTCTCCTTCTTTGGAGGTCTTTAAGCAGAGGCTTGACAACCATATGTCAGGAGTGCTCTGATGGTGTTTCCTGCTTGGCAGGGGGTTGGACTCGATGGCCCTTGTGGTCTATTCCAACTCTAT
This sequence comes from Podarcis muralis, assembly GCF_964188315.1. Classification (NCBI taxonomy): domain Eukaryota; kingdom Metazoa; phylum Chordata; class Lepidosauria; order Squamata; family Lacertidae; genus Podarcis; species Podarcis muralis. Next base: position 52,034,271 of record NC_135660.1, read on the forward strand.
GATTCTATGATTACCTGATGTCATATGATGTAAGGTGGACTGGATCTTGCTAGGAAGCACCTGAGCTTGCATGCAACACCAAATTTAAAGCATGCTGGCTGCAAGCCCATCTGCAAAGGGAGTGCAGAGTGAATTTGGTTTGTGGGCCAGAGGTTTCCCACTGCTCTACCAGCAGATTGCACATGTTCACATATTCCTGTGAAGTGAAAATAAAAGATGTGCATAAGAAGCAGAGGAGTGATAGGTCAGGACCACAAAGGAACACTGTCCAGTAGCAGCTTCAAAGCTTTAGTTCAGATTTGTATTTTCTCTGACTTCACCTAAACTCTCACACCCTACATGAAAGAAACCAAGATCAAATGTTGACATTAAAATGGTCGTGCATCTTACTAAATCCCTGGGAAATCCACACTTATCATTTGTTTACAAGTGGAGCAGGAAATGATCTAAGCTTCATCAGCTGTAAATTGAAACCCAGATTTCCTTAGATCAAGTGGGCTTACTCTTCATGCAGAAAATTAGATATGATAGCTAAAGCACAAAAAGCTCGTAAGGTATTAGCCAACCTTTGTCATTCTGTCAAATGTGATCACCTGTTTAGACCATTCCTTGCACTTGATATAGGTAGTAACATTTTGCAAGATGGTTGTTAAAGGCACTGTGTCTCCAATCACTTTTTCTTGAATACAATAGCAACTAATTACTTAAATGGGGCTTAAAACCTCTTTCTTTGACTGCTTTAATGTGTCACACAGTGATCATGAAATGAGATAGCACTTTCTTTTCACATGTACTTTGATATTACATAATCATTACCATTGTCTGGGAGTCATTCTTTCCAATCCCCAGAAAATGTGGCCCCACCAGGATTCCCACCCAATTTTCTTTTCATGCCTCTGCATCTTTCTCAAGTATAAGAAACGCAGTATGCAGGTAAGCAAAACAGGGATTTTAATCTTCACCAGTGCAATGCTCCTTGCTTGGCTTGTTTGACAAAGGAACTGAATAAGCTCAATGGTGCTATTCTTTACAATTCTAATAAAATACTGCCAAAATCTCCATCACCACTTTAAGCCAAGGGTTTCATGCTCTTTGCTAAAAGGGTCCCATAAGGGATTTTATATTTTATTGGATTCATCATTTAACAGTCCTGCTTCTTGCTGTAGAAATCGCATAATTCTTTAGTTAAGGTATGCCTAGCCCGTTCACTCTCAGATTCATTTGCTTGGATCCTGACTAAGGCCACAATCCTATACCTGGGAGTAAGTCCCTCTCAACTTAATGGGACTTACTTCTAATGTAGACATGTAAAAGATTGTGCTGTCAGTCTGTTTGTTGCCACTGAAATCAATTAGCTACTTGTGATTAAATTTTCACATATTTTTTTCATGAGATCTAAGTGTGACTAATTTACTCATCTGGATCAAACCATCTTAGCTTCTTCAGATTCACAATTCAGTATTTTGCTAAACCAATGGATAAGTTTTGATTCACCATATGGTAGTCTTTGGCTACAATCTAAAGTAAAGTTTGCCGAATCACCTGGGATGTATTTCTGAACAAAGATTGGGCTTGTTGAATCACTGGGCCATTCCACAGCCCTTTAAACTGCTGCTCTAAAAAAGTAAGAATGTTCTTGGACTGAGCTGAGATTGGTCACGTTTTTGTCTCAGTCATGGCTGACAAGGGATAAACCTCTCTTCCTCCTCAGCTGAAAGACCTTCTCCCCCAACTATCCATTAATGAAGAAATAGCAAAGGAGTAACTGCATGCTATGCAACCTGTGTAATGTGTAACTTGGCCCTGTTCCTTGTGAAGTTTCATTCATGAATGATAGACTGTGGCTGCATACACACCAACCCCTCTCTAATCGTTTTTCTCATGGTCAACATGATGCTCTCAAAGTCGACTTATTCTAGATTCTGCCATCCACAAGGCTTCCTGGTTCATGCAGATTTTTCCTGCTCTTTGAACTACCATATTTGTGACTATGCAGCCTTCATACACACACAGTGTGGAATTTCATGTAGGACAGCGGCACTTCTGCAAAGAGATTTGAGGATCATTTGCCCCAAAGAATGGATGTTTCCCATTTTTTGCATGTCCAATGAAAGCTTCCATTATGCTCCCTTTCTCGAAGAAGCAATTTTCTTATTCAAACCAGTCAAGAGGCATTTTCCTATACAATAGGCTTGTCGTTGATTACTCTCATTATTGCTTCCATTCTCTGTTAGAATTGGAGTAATTGATACTTTCAATGCATGCCTATTAGAAAGGTAATTTCATATTGTACCTGGTATCTGGCCAGGTAAGGAGCAAGGTTCTGAAGGCAGTTTCATTACCATAATCATTTAATGAGGTCAATCACAAGTCCATACAAACTCAGATTAGTATGACTTAATTAAGCTTTTAGAAAATGATCAAGTACCATCTATTAGGATTTTCAGAATATGATTCAGGCCAATTAGACCGTTTCCTCTTCGATGAAAGGGGTAATAGGAGGTACTCAGGTTACTTTCCAGGTGAAGCAGCAATTTTGCCATTGTTGCCATAGAGTGAAAAAGCTTGGCCAGTGAGAAAACACTAAGCATCAAGGATCACAGACATTTCATATCGTGCAGCTGTGATGACATGCAGGGAGAAATGGTGTAATCTCCCTCCTTCTGACAAAGCATTGGTAATGACAGCCGAGACTGGGGCAGGGTTGTGCTTAAAGCTCTTCCAGCTTCAGCTCAAGAAAAAGGAGGCGACTGCGGCAACACACACACACACACACACACACACACACACACAGCTTTATAAGAGAGCAATCATTCAGTTTGAAAGTGCATCAAAACAATAACCGCTGGCAGAAAGATCTGAAGTACACCCTCATTATTTCCAATAGCCTGGAGAATATATAAAACAGCCAGTGCAGCAGGGACCCAGATGCACTCAGAGCTCCAGGATGGCCAAAAGCCTGAATTTGCTGCAGCAAAGAGAGGCAGTTGTGCGTCCCATGACTTGTGTTGCTTGTTTGATGATCAGCATGGAGGTGGTTGGCAAAAGGAACAGCCAGAGAGACCTGGAAAAGGAGAAGCAACAGGAGGCCCCAGTCAACAAGGTGTTTTTCCACGGTTATCCGCACTGTTTGAGTTTTCATTTCACCCAACTGCTCATTTGATGTAGGGCTAGGGAGCCTGCGGCCATCCAGATATTGTTAAACTCCATCTCCCATCATCCTTGACCAATGGCCATGCAGGCTGGGGCTGGTGGGAGTAAGAGTCAAGCAAGGTGTAAAGGAGCTGCAGGTTCCCTGAGTGAACGCTAGGTCAATGTATTCTGGAGCTAAAGAGAGAACATACTGCAGTAAACATTCCAGAAAGAGAGATATCATTCAGGGCTAGGTCAAGTGTTGAAGAAGAAGAAGAAGAAGAAGAAGAAGAAGAAGAAGAAGAGGAGGAAGAGGAGTTTGGATTTGATATCCTGCTTTATCACTACCCTAAGCAGTCTCAAAGCGGCTAACAATCTCCTTTCCCTTCCTCCCCCACAACAAACACTCTGTGAGGTGAGTGGGGCTGAGAGACTTCAGAGAAGTGTGACTGGCCCAAGGTCACCCAGCAGCTGCATGTGGAGAGCGGGGACGCGAACCCGGTTCACCAGATTACAAGTCCACCACTCTTAACCACTCCACCACACCCCCTCACAGGAAGTTCTTTTCCTGACCCCAGGCATGTGAGGGGCATTTTCTTGGATACTTGCCATCAATAGTAACACAAAGGCATTCTGCATATGCTCAGAGGCACTGCTTTAGTTGCTGTGCAAGTTTACAGGCTCAGTCCTTAGCATATACTAAGCCGCTGTATTTGGTAGCAACTTCTTTGAGTGTATATACATCCCAGGATCCTTCTTTGCTGTCATTTTGGAAACACATTTATAAATTCAAAACATGCTCTGGATCAGGGCCTGCTGGGCTACAGGAAAAGGCAGGGCTGCCAGGGTTGTGATAAAATTCCACACCAATCTTTGCTGGTTACTTGCTGGTACAGCTTCTCAGTGAGAAAGAAGTCTTTCACATAGCCTTGCCAACTTAGCTCTGGATGTGGCGGGGCAGTTCTCCTGTTGACCCAGGTCACTAATCACCTGTGTTCCACTCAGAGTTGGCAGGAATGAACATCAGCTGAGCAGATTTGGGATACTTGGGTAAGTTTGCATTAAAATTGAAAGTCTGTACGCTCATGACCCTCTAGTTTCAACACCATAGAAATGTCTTTCCAACCTGGTGCTTTCCAAATATTTTAGACAACACTATCTGCCATCCCTGACCATTGGGCATGCTGGTTGGGGCTGATGGGAGTTGTACAGGCATCTGAAAGGCACCAAGTTTGGAAAAGGTTGGCAAAGACCTTCAGCCAGGCCCAATAAAGTGTACATAGTGGAAAGAAAACAATCTGTTCTAATTACACTGGACAAAGTGAACATTTTGCTTCAATATGGCCTCATTTTCTAAGTGAACATTTCTGAGATGGTAGTGTTAATTAATGAGAATAATGTGTAATTTGGCTCTCATTTTCAATTTATGCAAGTCTTTTTATTTTGCAAGAAAAAAGGATACTGTCAACTTAAAAGTCACACTTCTCCATGATATATATATATATATATATATGCTTTCGTACTATATATATATAGTATTGCTTCCTACAGATTGTAATTAAAAATGTCACAGAAAACAGTGCCTCTGCATTTGTTTAGCTTCTCAAGTTTAATAAGTTAACAATGATGGTCATGCTGCTGGCAAGACACTATTTATTAAGGTTGAGGGTTAAAATGGAATGCCACCACAACATAAATTCTATGGGTTGCATCCAAAGGCTCATTTCCATTGATGGAAATACTCTGTCTGCTGAAGGAAGAGTCTTTCAGTAGAAAGGAGTTCCTTCCATAGGAGGAGAAAAACCTTTCAAACAAAACCAGATGCTAATCTGCATTAAGACAAGCAATGTATGTGAAATACCTGTGCTACATGGAAGTGAGTTGTATCACCTTGGTGTCGGTGACAGTGCCGAGTCTAGTTTTCCTCACATCATTTTTTAAAAGAAGGATAACAAATAATGGCTTTCATTACTGCTCATAGCATGTACACCATACACCGTGAGAGACAGAAAGGAAAGATGGGCATGCTAAAACAATATCGTGTTTTTAGTAAAGTTTCCACCCTTCCTCAAAACAGCATGTGCTTGTGGTTGTTATTTGCATATGTTAATTCATCCAAATATTTGCAAGTTTAAAATTAACCTGTCAGACAAGATGAAACTGATAGAACTGTCTGGTGAACCTACATATGAGTCAGGCAAGCCTCTAAATTTGCCCTATTCTCTTTGCAAAAGATGATTATCATATAAAGAAGAGTTCTAGCCATTTGGAAAACTGGACAGTCCAAACTAGTTTTCTTCTTCTTCCTTGTATGAAGTTCATAAACTCCCATTCTGCATTATAGACTTATTGCAGACTTAAGGGGTGCATTATAAATACATGTTATATTAAATAAAACTGTTGCATTTGAGGTGCATATGTATTTCTTCATCATGTGAACATTGCCCATATTGCCTACTTCCCCTGTGTTTCTGTGATATACAAAGAAACTTTGGAGCCTGTTTCACAAAATCCAAATATATACTTGTCTGAAGTGTACCTCACTTTTCTTCCTGATATGCCTAGTCCTGTACATGAAATAGGAAAAATGCCTAGGTACACAACAGCAAGTACACAACACCTGCAATACGCACTCTTTAAAACTTCAGTGTGTGATATGTTGTTGACCCATTATCTGCAAATTCTGCAGAAGAAATATGTCATAGATATTATTTAGATATTATACATATTGTTTACTAAATGAATTGCATGGTTAGGAGGAACTTGAATGGCAGCTGATTTTCTGCCAGACTGGGGAAGTTCCTGAAAGGTTGAAAGAAGCTCTGATGGAAGATTCTAGATCCTTTTAGGACACTGAAAATCTGAGACAACTGAAAAATGTATGTGAATTATTTCTTTGTCTGTTTTATGTATAAAACCTTTTGCACCTCTCCTTTCATTCCTTAAAAGGTTCCTCAGTTACAGAAACTGTAGCTAATAGATTTAGAACTGTTTGTGCATCACTTGTTTTCTGGAAACAAAAACACTCATATATTTATCTGTTCTGGGCAAGAGGGTGCCAATACTAGCACAGTCCACCTCAGCTTGGAACAATCATACCATTCAATACAGTGGCGGGCCTGATTTGCACATGCACCACTCTTTTGTATGGGGATCGTGTGCTTCCAGTTTAATTCATTTACTGGTTTATAATGTACATACCCCACCTTTGCTCTATGGAACTCAAGGTGGCACCCAACATAGACTGCCCAGTTGGTCTCCCATCTTAGGCACTGACCATACCTGGACCTGCTCAGTGTTATGTCCTCATCATTTGCCTTCAGGCTATGTCATGGGAGGCATGTTCATTTTGATTAGCATTTGAAGATTTCACCAGTGGGCAGCTTGCAGGACCAGTCCAAGACATTTTGCTGCCTGAGGCAAAGGGCAAGATGGTGACACCTCCCCATTCCATGTACAGAAGTTGACTCTGTTGACAAGTGAATCTTATTTCAGCAATGGCAACAGGATAGTGTCCCCCACAGCACTTGAAGTAGCAGTACAGGCTGTAGTTCTGTCCCCCAACAGAGGGAAACAGTGAGGAGTGGGAGTACAACAACAGCCAAGGAGGTACTGCCACTGCCTTCCCCAGCACCTACCATCTGGGGTGACAACCTCACTCTTCCTAATGATAGGGCTGGCCCTAGTAGTTTGAAAAGTGACACAAATGTGGAATTGAGGTTCCACATGCAAGATATTCAAGTGCAAGTTGCAGCATGAGTGTTTTGGACCTATTCATGTGTTGTTTTCCTCTGTGTTTTGCATCTGCCTGACTCCCTTGTGTCTCCGTACTTCATAAATGCCACTTTCAGTTAGATTCAGGTCCAATGATGAATTTTAGTCTGGACCAAGCTAGCCCCACCCGACATTCACATCCTACTGGTTTCCATCCAGAGTATGCCAAGGACCATGCGATTCCTATGACTGTAACATCCATCTGCACCGAAGTCCACTCTGCCTCTCTCCAGTTGCTCCCATGAGGAATCTGTTATGTATATTTGCTTCACACTGCATGTCATTTGCACCCCTCCCTCCAGCAAATCCCCATTTGTGTTCCCATTTGGACCCAGCAGTAGTTCAGATTTTGCGTCTTAGTGGTTTCTTAGTGGTAAGCATATGTTTGAATGACTCAATGAGTGGAACAGATTTGAGGCGAGCGAAGGACAGTGGAAAATAATAATAAAAAAGGCAATCTGGGGAAGCATGTGCCAAAGGTAAAAACAATTGCCAGCAAATTAATATTTGGAGCAAATTAGAACCTCATTTAAAGCCAATGAAAAAGTAGGCGCATGAGATACTCATCCTTGGTCTCATGCCTGCTCCAGGTTAGCTATAAATCAGTCCAAAATAAATAACTATATGAATCCTTTGCTTTGTTCAGTGGTATCTCCAGCAGGGATGTGAATGTTCATTATGAATAGCGGCTGAAGGCTTCACCACTCGGCAGTTTTATAAATACTAATGAGTGACATATTGAGAAAAATTGTACCTACAAAAGCAAAGTCTTCTGCCATGCAAATGAGGCCCCAATTCCCTACAGATAAGAATCTTTTTGATGGAGCACATGCAAAATCTACCGCTCTTAATTCTTTCATTAGTATTCCAGGCAGACGATTGCCAAATAACAGGGAAAACTGTCTGAATTGCTGTGTCTGAAACCTAATATTGATTTGTTTAATAGTGTCAGAAAGTCAAAATTCACAAATCTCTTGTCGATTGTTTATGAGGCAGTTAGCAGAGAAATGGATGCCCCTGCTTAATTAATAACTCATTACTGAAATTTGATTATATGCCTGAATGGTTTAAATAGGCTCTAATTCAGTATCTGCAAAGCAGCGTTGCAGCAAAGTAAAATGGATCTTAAAGCTTGTTTTTAACACAAGGGCTGCCAGTACTTCATGATCTCGAAGGCAGAGAGAGAATGCTGACTTTCCAGGGCAAAGTTCATCCTGTATAAATGCTTTGACACCAAAATGTATCATTCTAATGATGTGATCAACCGAATTCTAGGTAAATACAAGCACAGCAGCACAGAAATATTCTTTGTTGAGAGAGAGAGAGAGAGAGAGAGAGAGAGAGAGAGAGGACCGCTGAATGTTATTCTGTAGTGTATGATTATTATATTGAGGAAAAGGGCTGGAAAATGAATTGGAAGGAAAATCCTTCAAATTTTTCATTGCCTGTTACTTATAGGTTTATAGCCAAAGGGAGAGTAGCCTCCCTTTCTTGAAGTTGCAATACTGTGCCATGAGTTTTTATAAGGAAAGCAGTGTATTAATAATGTTTTTTTAAAAAAGCTACATGGAAAAATAATAGATTCCTACTATTACCACTAAGGGACTCGGGTGGCGCTGTGGGTTAAACCACAGAGCCTAGGGCTTGCAGATCAGAAGGTTGGCGGTTCGAATCCCCGCGACGGGGTGAGCTCCCGTTGCTCGGTCCCTGCTCCTGCCAACCTAGCAGTTCGAAAGCACATCAAAGTGCAAGTAGATAAATAGGTACTGCTCCGGCGGGAAGGTAAACGGCGTTTCCGTGCGCTGATCTTGTTCACCAGAAGCGGCTTAGTCATGCTGGCCACATGACCTGGAAGCTGTACGCCGGCTCCTTCAGCCAATAAAGCGAGATGAGCTCCGCAACCCCAGAGTCGGTCACGACTGGACCTAACGGTCAGGGGTCCCTTTACCTTTTCCTATTACCACTAGGAATTCAAACAGCACTTTGTATTGTGCATAGTATTTCACAGTCATCATGGTCTTCCAGGTTTTGAGGGCCCTTGGACAAGATGCCTTCAGTGGGCCCTCACTAGAGCTGGCCCCACCATTAGGTAGCGTGAGGTAACTGCTTCATGCACTAATGTTGGGAGGCAGTGGTGGCATCCCCCTGGCTGTTTGTCCTGAGCATTCTGTCCTGCTGCTGTGCCTGCTGCCTCTACTTGAGGTTGCTGTCCTCAAGTGTGCCGGAGGACACTGCCCTGTTGCCGGTACTGAAATAAGGTTCAACTGCCAGTCTAGTCAGCTTCTATACATGGAATGTGTGCAGTCCTTGGGCAGAAAAATCCTTTGGGCCATCCTTGCCCCCTCCCTGAGTGGGGCCCCTTCCTCTTCACTGCTGTCACCACTGTCAAGTTAGCTAGCGAGTGGAAGTTGCTGATCCATCTTGCCGCTTACATTGTTTGTTTGCTTAGAGAGGACAGGTAAACAGGCAGTGACAGCAAGGAGGGAGCACTGTGCACGCAGAATGTCAACCCTTGGCACCTCTGGGCAGACCCGGGAACACTGGAGAGCTGCTGCCAGTTGGCATGGGTAATACTGAGCTGGATGGATCAATGGTCTGAGATTCAGGATAAAGCAGCTTTCTGTAGTCTTATGAAGAGAAGTCACAGTGCCAGAAGTTCCAAGCTGACTGTGTGTCCCTGCTCTTGTGTAGGCCTTGGCAGGTGCCCAAGAAGGCCAATCCTGACCCTGGTCCACACAACCAACTTGTGTAGTAAGTTCAATTTTTGCATGGAGAACTGAAGCTGAGGAGGCCTTTCCATATCAGCTTTACTGGACTGAGAGTTTCTGCAGTACAGCTTCAACCCACACCACCACTTCTCATTGCACCGTTGTTCTTGTTTGAAGGAGGAGCATGGGAAGGAGCCATGGCAAAGGTCCTCCCCTGTGGCCTTACACTCTTGATGCTACTAAACTGGTGTGGGAAGGACTTGAGCTGCAATGGTGCCATTGGCAGCAAAGATAACCCTGGAAGAGGCTCTCAGACTCGACCCAAGTTCCATCCTTAGTCCTTCTGCGAGGCGGGGTAAATGTAGGCCGCTCAAATCCATTCCCCACCCACACTGACAAATGGTGAGTATCAACTGAATGTAATGGCTTGTTCTGTCTGCCACTCTCCAGATACTCCTGTGCTCAAGTGGTAGAGGCCTCTCTCAAGCACAGGACAAAACACAGCATTCTGAAGATTGGTTGTCGATACCTATAAATCACCCACTTAACTTTATGTGCATTATTAACCCTGCTCATTGCTCAGTCCACTCAGTCAGTCAACAAACATTATTGATGAGCTAAATCCAGCTCCCCTCCCCTAATCACTGTAATTAATGCAAAATGCCTTGAGGGGATTATTTTTAAATTTAGCCAGTGCATTAATTGCTTAATGTCTACAGATGTCTCTGGGGTGGGGGGATTGTAAGCACTGGCTTTTATTTCATGCACTGTTGAATACTTAGGAATTGCATGCACAGATGTGGTCAGGGTTTAACCCTGGCTTTGAGAAACTTGGCCCACACACTTAAGTATCCTCAGATTATCCTGGTATCCTCTGGAATATGCATTAAGACAGCCACCTTTACCTGCAACAATTCACACTGTAATTTTTCTGGGTTGTACAAGCACTCAACAAAAAATAGGAAATGCAATAGCTTGGTTCAAATAAAGCATGCATGGCCAAACTTAGCCCTCCAGAAGTTTTGGGAGTACAGTTCCCATCATCCCTGACCACTGGTCCTGTTAGCTAGGGATGATGGGAGTTGTAGTCCCAAAACATCTGGAGGGCCAAATTTGGCCATGCCTGAAATAAAGCAATACAGACAATGCAAACCAGTCTTCCCCGACCTGGTGCCCTCCAGATCTTTTGACTTACCATCACTATCATCCTTGACCATTGGCAATGTTGCTTGAGGCTGATGGAAGCTGAAGACCAAAACATCTAGAAGGAACCAGGTTCAGAAAGCTAGAATCAAATAATTATAGAGTTACAAGGGACCTTCGAGGTCATCTGCTTCATTACAGGAGCTACAATGTAGCTTTCCTGATATATAGCCAAGGCAGTCTCTAGTTTAAATATCCCCAGTGAAGATGTTTCCTATACAACAAGAGGCCTCCTGTATACACGTGGCCCTGGTCAGTTTACTAGTAGAGCTGATTATCTTTTCAGAGGTTGGGAGTTGTGGGCAAGGTGATGGATTCACCACTTCCATTTTTGTTTCTTCTAAGCAGATAAGTAGCACCATCATTGGTGAGTTGCTCAGAGATACACAGTTAGAACAGGGCTGATAGATCTTGACAATCATAGGAGAGAACTATTTTTAAGGACTACGGTAAGTATTTCAAGCGAAACAAAGTAGACAATATCTTTCTATTGTGAATTTCTTTTGCTGAGTAGGAAGTTAGTACTAAATGATCACAATTTACTGTACATGCAGGGTCTGAATTGAAAAAGAAAAAGAAAATGGTCATGAACATTTTTGCCGGGTGCGGCAATGATTCACAATATTGGACACTGCCAATTAACTTCTGCCAAAATATTAAAGCAAAGAGAAGTAGGAAAAATCAGTAAATGTTCATTAAAGCCAGGAAATCCTTTTTAAAGACCACATTTTAACTTTTGCTCAATAGCCACACTGGGGAAATATTGGCTTTTCTTAACTAAAAGTCTATTTCAGAGTGCCCTAAGAATTCCCAGTGTTTTGTTTTTTTTAAAAAATGGACTGAACCTTTATTTTCTTCCCCTAATTTATTACGCTTGATTACGCAGCTGGAATGGGAAGGTAGCTGCTGTTTGTAGTTAAATAACTCCTCACAATTTCTTAAAGAAATGATCTTCAAAGCTTCAATGGGTCAGTGGCTCAAGTACAAAGGAAAGATTGATTTTCATACTCCCACTCTTTGTTCCCAAAGTTTAAAACAGACACGTTCTGGTAAATTAGTTTGTCTATGTTATTAATGGAAGAACTTATTAAACTCCCATAAATACATGGCGGTATCTTGCTTAAAACACAGAATGCATTTGCTTTGAAAAAAAATACACGTCTAAAAGTAAACAAGGGGGTGGGTGGGTTTCTATTTTGATTTGATTTCAGAAATGTGAAGGCTAGAGAATCGTTGGTTTGCAAAATATATTAGGTATGCGTAATGATGTATGGTACAAAGAACTCAAGTCACTTGAAAATATGTTATTTGCATTTAATGAAAAGCATTTGCGCACTGGTATGTGGCAAATCTATGTATGAGAGGAAGGAATGCTTTAAACAAGAGATACAGTCTTGTATGCATGGCAGCTGCCTAGCAGGTAAAGTAACATTAATGAAATCTAATTTTCCATTAAAAATATATGTAGTAATATATGTTGTAACCCCCACCCTGTGAAAACCCTCTCTTACATTGTGTCCTCAGTCTAGCTATAATCAGCAATAACTAGGTCCCACTGAATGCAATGGAATGCATTTTGCATTTATTTAGGCTGTTCTGTAGGTAGACAACAGATGCACAGATGTTTGGTGGTAGCCATTACCTCACCATCCACACATGTGATGGTAGCTGAGCTCTACATAGTTGGGAACGCTGAGGGGGGGAAATCTAGGGCCCCTGATAGCACAGAATCTTTCTTAGGTACTAATTTTGCTCCCACAAGTGCTCATATCAGACACGTGTTTCACCATGTGGATGGTGGAAGGCAAAAGCTGCTGCTACCAGCTCTCCATAAATTCACTATACGTGTAGAGAAGGTCCCAAATGAATTGTTGTTGTTGTTTAGTCGATTAGTCGTGTCTGACTCTTCATGACCTCATGGACCAGAGCACGCCAGGCACTCCTGTCTTCCACTGCCTCCCGCAGTTTGGTCAAACTCATGCTGGTAGCTTCAAGAACACTGTCCAACCATCTCGTCCTCTGTCATCCCCTTCTTCTTGTGCCCTCAATCTTTCCCAACATCAGGGTCTTTTCCAGGGAGTCTCCATATCTCATGAGGTAGCAGTAATTAAACTGAACCAGTGGTTTTAATTGGACTTGCAGGTTATGTTGGTTGAATTGAGTCATGTTTCTTGTTTGTGGGCATATGTATGATGGAAAAGAGTTGACCAAGTTGTAAAAGCATGGTAATCTGGCCAACTTCTGTTACAATTTTAGAATTCATCCTAGTGGTCCATTTGAATATGTGATGAATTGGTTTTGTAAAAAACAACAACAGCTTCCCGTCTCAAAAGGTGCCTGCACTTGGGAAGCTCAAGTGTGAATTTTGAAAATGGGAATGCTTTCAGAGAAGGGTTGCCTCATGTGCATTTTGAGGTTGTTCAAACTTTAGGCCTACAAAAGAAGTGTACCAACTACCCTCCTGTCCTTTGAGATTGGCTCACACTGGTACAGTACAAATTTTGCACTGAGTTTACATTTGCTGGACTATTTTCAGTCATGGCATGTTTGAAGAACTTCTGTCTATCTAAAAAATGAACACAAAACCCTCATCTGCATAGAGAACTAACACACCAAGGAAAGGGTTAGTCTAAAAATCTTCTCCTTTGGATTTTTTTTAAAAGTAAATGTTATTTCTCCCTCCAATATTCTGAAATGAAAGTGGGACCTGTAATAAAATCTTGTAGTATGAAGTTTTCCTTGTTCAAAATCCCAGCAACTCTTATTACATTCCACCAACCAAGCAACCTTGAGATTCCATTCTTTCCCCCACATCCTAATAGTCAGCATTACATGACCACTGAACATGCTCAGTTCTCATTAGGCTATTTTTGGAGCACCCCCCCCCCCTTTAAAGATTTTTTGCATTTCTGTAAATCTTGAAATTCCCATGATTCAGGAGGTGGTGGACTCTCCTTCTTGGAGGTTTTAGCAGAGGTTGGGTGGCCATCTGTCATGGATGCTTTAGCTGAGGTTCCTGCATTGCATGGGGTTGGACTAGATGGCCATGGGGTCCCTTCCAACTCTGCTATTCTATGATTCTGTGATTCTACTGCTATCTCCCCTTCTTGTGTGTATGGTGCTGTTTTGGCCACATAAGCTATGGCACCCACATAACTGAGACTGCTATTAGCATATGCAAGTGGGACCCAACAACAAAACATCTCTCTCTGTGTGTGAATGTGTCAGAGGGTTGTAGCCTTCAAAACTTGACCTTTTAAGGCAAGAGGCTTCCCAGTGTGAATTAATGGATGTGTGCCAGTTACTGAGTGAGCAAGTGAATGGCTGGAGTGGTGTCCATCTCCAACTATATCAAAATCTTGAATTATTATTTTTGGTTTCTATGGGTAACTTGCACTTCTGTCCCCCAGGACATTTAGGAATAGTTCCTCACTGTGAACCAGAAAATTAACTAATCGAAATAATGGGATAGCTCTCTCTACTCTTTTTATATCAGTGTGTCCCTACTTTCCATCTCATTTCCCAAACATTTCATTCCCTTTCCATCTGGTTTTAGTGTTTTTCCTCCTCTCAATGACCGGTCAGTATTCCATGGTCACGGGGCATGCTCAGTCCTCCTTGAGCTATTTTAAAGGGATTCTTTCTTTAGATTCCCCCCCCCCACACACACACACTTCTGCAAAACATGGGGGTTTACCCAAGTGTGCCAGTGCCTTCCTTTATGGCTGGCCCAGCCACTGGCCACATTAAGATACTTGCTTCAGGTGGTGGATCTGAAATGTGTGCCATGCTGAAAGACTGTATCCTCACTTAAATTCCGAAATGAATCTGTAGAGCACACGTCTGATTTATGTTTGGACTTTCTTATTGAACAAGTGATAGGAAAACACAAACCTGATTAAGTATACATCCATTTATTTATGTGCATAATCTCCTTAGCAGAGCCAGAAGAATTTGTTCTTATAAGCCCACTATTTCCTGATATTCACTGTTATTGTGGAACAGGTGTTTTACAATGGAGGGCACAACAGTTTAAGGAGGAAAGCAAACATTGTTGACTTATAGAAGAAACAGAAGTGAAGATAAAATTAAAAATATGCTTTGGGAACCTAGAAAAAATAAAAGCCTATCTTGTATGGAAAATATTCATCTAATAGATACATGCCTGAAAATATTTGACTGCTATATATCTAGATAAGCATCATGAATCTCTCCAATAGCAGCTGTGGTGGAAGGCAAGAAATTTAATTTAATTTAATTTAATTTAGAAGGTCAATCTAGGGATGTTTAGAGTTTGGAAAAGGACTAGTACTCAATCAATATTAGGCACAATTTTTAACTTATGAACAGCCAGTGAGGAAATATAACACTAACTCTCTCTGTGTGTGTGTATGTGTGTAATGATTTAAAATGATTTATACTGAATTGCATTTTTCTATTTTCTTTTGCATTTTTAATATTACATATATTTATTGACAAATTATATTATTATTTTTTGCAAATGCATGTAATTCCTTTTTAAAGCCTAGTTCCCGGTTTCTGCTATACCCATAACCTTCATGATTATCAGAAAAAAATACCAGATACATTCACACAGATTGCATGGCCTATATTTTAATCATCAGATTATTTTGTAACTTCCAATGTTTAAATAATTCCTCCATCCTAAATACAAGATAGGTTTGCACAAACTTCAAGGCTCCTGGAGAAAAGTCTGCTGTGGTTATGATTTGAAGGGGAGCAATGGCACTGACCAGCGAGGGTTATTTAAATCACACAGATGTTAGCCATATTACCACAACTACATGGTGATGAAAATCATAGGCAAAGGTGAAGGGTTTGTGCAAAAAACCCCAACACACACACACACATATTGGATAAGGGAAGGACTTCCTTCAGCAGACATGATATTTAAATAAAAAATCATTTAAATGGCAGCACAGACTTCCACTCTTCATTGTATGCATGAATGTCAACATCTGGTACCAACATTTTGACAATTCTATTAAAATGCCTCACCATTCCCTATCTAACACCTGTTAGCTCTCATTTTCTTTCCTGAGACGCACACCAGTAGACAGTACAGATTCCAAATCATTTATCACTTTTAAAATACTTCCATATGGGGTATTTTGAAGGGCCTGCCTTGGCCTTAGGCAAATGTTTAGTGAATGCATTAAAATTCAGGACTCGGAGAGGAAGAAAACTGTAGACACTAATGTTTCATAGCATTCGTGTCTGGTAATTATTAGTCTAAATTATGGTTCACACATGACTTGACAAAGTGGACCGTGGATTGTGACCCCCTCCTGCCCAATCCCGCACCTTAGATATGCAGCACTGAATATGTTCCAGGTTATTGAGATGTCAATCTGTAATCATAATGCAAATACCCCTTACCGAAAGAGAACGGCTAAGAGGTGTATGAGGCCCTGGAGACTCTCTAGATATGTCAGAAATATTACATTTTAAATGAATGACATCAACAAGAGAACATGTGTTTAAAAATGTGCACAATTAGTGAATATATTGGAGAGCCAAGCTCTGAAGAGAACCAGACCGCAAGGGTAGAAAGGGAGGTGCTGTGTCACGTGACAAACTTTTCCAGGATTTGGATAAAATGTTTGCGTTTTGGCAATGTTAAGGTGACATGGAAAATGAGGCTTCTGTCATGGTCATATAATAGTGTTATGTCATGATTTATGGAAACAGTCAGAAAAGAGAGATATTCTGGCCTGTATTTACATATCAGACCTAGCTGTCATTTTCCATATCGAATTGGTCACTGAGTTGCTTGTAATATTGAAAGTTAAGGCATAATGTGAATTAATGCACTCAGCACCCCACCCAATCTGCATGCACACAGATGCAGGTTATTTACAGTACCTTATAAGGATAGTACAGTGGTACATTGGTTCTCAAACTTAATCTGTTCTGGAAGTCTGTTCCAAAACCAAGGTGCACATTTCCACAGAAAGTAATGTGAAATGGATCAATCCATTCCAGACTTTTAAGAACAACCCCTAAAACAGCAATTTAACATGAATTTTACTATCTAATGAAACCATTGATCCATAAAATGAAAGCAATAAACAATGTACTGCAGTCAGACAATCAATCAACCAATCAATCAATCAATCAATCAGTAGCTGAACTGACATAGTCACAAAAAAAGAGAAACAAAAACGCAAAATAAATAGCAAAAACAGACAGACCTCAGTGTAGCAGTCAAAACGGAAGCATAACACTCAAAATGGAGCACGTTCGGCTTCCAAAAATAGTTTGCAAACCAGAACACTTACTTCCGGGTTTGCTGTGTTTGGGTTCCAAGTTGTTTGAGTACCAAGGAGTTTGAGAACCAAAGTATGACTGTATTGTTTTCTGTTTCTTTCTTTTTTTCTGTGAGGCTACAGAATGAGCCTATTTTACAAAGGTTTGAAAAAAGTTTCATCACTGTTTTCAAGAGCTAGCCAAGAACAGCAGCTACAGTGACATGACTGAACGTAACATAATAACTCTCATGCCACTCGCCATCATAACACTGCCTAATGTACACTCTTGCTGGGAGAGCAGACACCAAGCAAGGGTCAGGAGAGACATGCTTTATTGTAGCTGGGGCAAATGAAGACACCTGGTTTCGCTGGTGCAAATGCACCATGGAGTCTCTTCTCTCAGCAGTCATTTTGCCTCTGGCCGTTGCTGTGGATATATGACCTGACTGACCTGTCTCCAGGCACAGCATGGTCTGCAACCGATTCCCACACAGCGGGGTTAATGTTGCCAGCCTTCATGTTACATTTGCAGACATCTTTATAATGCTGTTGGTCTGCCGACAGGCCTGGTGCCTGAGGCCAGCTTCCCATAGAGCACATCCTTGGGGATACTGCTGTGTTCTGTTCTGTACACATGACCAAGCCAGTGTGGACTTCACTGAGACGGAAGTGTGAACATGGTGGGAATGTGGGCTTGGAAGAACACATCTTTCTTTGAGTCTCTGTCCTGCCATGTGATGCCCAGAATCTTCCTGACGCAGCGCATAGGGAAGGCAATGAGCTCTCGCTCCTGGCGGGTGCATGTTGGCCATGACTCACTTCCATAAAGCAGCATCCTAACACACAAGCCTGGTAAACCTTCATCTTGGCATTGGTCATTAGAATCGCATTCTCCCATTCTGTTTGAGGTGAGCCATTCCCATAGCTGCCTCACCAATACACTTGTCCAGCTCAGTGGCAGTGGGAAGGTCGCTGGTTATGGTGGAGCCCAGGTAGGCAAAATAATCTACTCTCTCAAGTGTGTAGTCACCAATGCTGATGTGGGGAATGCTGGCGATGTCCTGACCCAGGATGGTGGTCTTTGTCTGGCTGATGGTGAGGCCAAAATCCACGTAGGCTTGGGCAAAACAGTTGGTGAGTCTCTGCAGAACTTCTTCAGAGTGCACTGTGAAGGCTGCATCATCTGCAAACAACATCTCATAGATAAGAACCCACCACACTTTTATCCTGGCATGCAGATGTGCCAGGTTGAACAGATGTTTGCTTAATCAAACTATAAACGGTGTATTGATTTTAATATATATTTTTGGCACAGTGTTTTTTGTTTATTTGTTTGTTTGTTTTACTCTAGCCTTGAAGAGCTTTTCCAAGGAGGGAGAAAATGGCTTTGTGACTAACACAAGGGGCAGTCAGTCAGTGCCAAACAAAACCCTGCTCCAAGAAAGCAGGGCAGGGTGACTATGGGTTAGGATAAGAGCTGGCTGATCAGCCCTATACAAATTCAGTTTCTTCTGCAAACCACATTTCCTATGAACTCCATTTGATGAAAACTGTGTAAATGTACCCAAAACAGTCAGTGTGCTTTAGCAGCAGACTCACCACTAAAATTACATACATCTCTCTATAGTCTTAAAGTGTAAATAGCCCTGGATTAGATTTTGTAAAAAATATGAAAATAGAATTTGTGTTAGGAGGTCTGTATAGTCTTTTGCATCTGACCATCCTACATGTTGTTGAAGAAGAAGAAGAGGAGGAGGAGGAGGAGGAGGAGGAGGAGGAGGAAATGGAAATATTAGTTCGCCAGGAAGGAATTTTCTCAGGGAGCTAGAAATAAGGCTTTGCCTTACTTACACAATTATTAAAGGTGCAGAAGGCGTCTTGTCCTACCTGGCAGATGGCTATCCTAAAAGCATGAATAAAAATTCAGATTTGTGAAATGAACTTGAAGTTGCATTTGAATGTTTTCAGTGCCAACTCTATCATGTGTCTGTTCAGATGTTTCTGCTATTAAGTTCAGGTAAGTATATACAGGATTGCAGCTTTAATTATCCAACACTCAGAATCTTGCCCCTGTATTTTATCATAGATGCAGAGAAGCAAATGGAAGACCCATGTTCCAAGAAACAGCAAATATGTACATCTATGGACAGTTAAATTTTCTGACAGTAAATATATGAATACCTACATTTTCACACATCTGCTGTTTACTAAATAACATTTCAGCACAGTTTTAATCTTATAAGGAAATTGTTTGAAACTTGAAATAAGTGCACTTAATTAAAGGAAGGCTGTGAAAATGTGCATTAATCTGATATGACTAATAGCAAAGTGCATGAAATTGCTAATTAGAATTTCATTAAAGGTGCTGCTTTATCAGACTGTGAATATCACAACCTTTAAAATTCTTTCAGGAAGGCTTAATTCCTTTTCAAACAGAAATATTCTTTAAAGACATTTGATTTGTTCTGAAGGAATTTATAGCTTAGTCTGAAACATTAAATGTTGCCAATATTCCATAGGAGTAATATTTGAATGAAAATATGTATCAGGTACTTTCTTTCATCAGTCAGATGAATAATCTCCCCACCAAAAAATCATTATTGTTCAAATAATGTAATCAGAACTTTTTTTTAGTCAACCCCCCAAAAAAACCCTACAATTTAATTTTAAGATTATTCAGAGAATATTTTGTTCATACTTAAAACTGTTAATAATAGATATATATTTAGCAGGGAGAAAAGTTTGTTTGAAAATGACAATAATCATTAATATTGTTTTAAAGATGTGGTGGAAATAATCAAGGCATTAAAAATAGAGGTTCTGGAAAATATACAAAAGGGGAAGGGATAATCCTGTGTTAAAAAAACCTCATAGAAAAACACAGTTGTGTGAATTACAAACTCAAGCTGAATAAAGCTCACTATGCACATATCATGGCTGGCTGTTTTGACTGTGTTGCATTCAGGCACAGTAAATTTAAAAAATACACTGACCTATTCTTCCCCAGTGCCCCTAAATCTGTTCTAGGGCTTCCTCCAACCCTCCAAGAATATGGGGTGCACATGATGGGGAAGAGGGGGCAACGACCTGTTGTGAGAGTGGAAATCAGCTAATGGGGCATGCTAGTTGGAATACCACCCAAGATGCCAACTACTGATGGCCAACTACTCTTTGCCTTTTAACTGGCCTTGGACCACACAGCCCTTCAAATGATCCTATGTGAAGTAGGACGTTAGAGCCACCTTAGGACCCATAATTGGTCAGATATTCATTCAAATGGGTACAGAGAAGTGTGAATGGTTCTGCACCCTCCATTAAGGTCAGCGTTGAAGACTTCACAGAGGAGCTTGATGTGAATGCACAGAGCTTTGAACGAGGGTATATCGGTGCAGCCCAGGTTTATATAATGGAAGTTTTGCAGTTGGCTTTAGTACATAATTAAAACTGTGATGTGTCAAGAAAGACCAGCCTAGAGCTTCAACCATGTGGCACCCAAAAGGCAGTGGGAGAGAAGGTCACTGATCTTTCACAGACAAACCACCTAATAGATCTCTCAGGCTCCTCTGCAGCCAGTACAATCCTGTGCCTGCCTCAGTGATTAATAAGACATTTGAGAAAGGCTTTCTTGATCTATGGTGCAACTACAAGGGATGTTGCAGGGTCCTTAAAATGACAGCAAAACCCAGCAACCTGCTGCTGTGGCTACAGAGACTGGTAACTTGTAACAGCTGCCTCCCACATTGTTTCTGCAGTGTTAGCAGCACTGAAGTGACCACCCTGGGGCACAAGCCTAGGCAGTATGCATGGAGGTCCTGGGTTGCCAAGATGACAAGACCCTCCTCTCAGCCTCGCTGGATGTGGTCCAAAGGAAAATAGAGCAATACATTTGCCACCAACTTGGCTACAGGAGTTACTGGAAGGAGGCGTAGAAGATGCCATCTAACCATTTTAGGGACTCCAATTCAGAATTGTGTAGGGTGTAGTCCTTAGCCTTTTACTCTCAAAGATGTTCCTCAAGGCAGCGGGTATGGATTTTTCCTCAGGAAGCCTTTCTTATGAGTGAGTATAGCCATAAGGTGGCGGAGGTTTAGGATCAGAGTTTTCCTTCTCCTAGATGAGCTAACTTCCCAGGTTGATGAGCCCCATCTACCCCTCATTTTCCTCTACAGCACATGCCGTAATCACCTTCTTGACTGTTGGACCCACTATTTGTCTCATCCGCTCAATCCATCACAGCCTGTCTTCGCATGCAGGGGAAGTCCCTAACTCACTGAGGGTTTCAGACCCATCGGCTACCGTCCCCTGGTTTAGCCAGCCAGTTGAAGCTGTTCCCGGGGTGTGGCTGTTGTCACATGCTGACAGCTCCAAGGAAACACAGGTGAGAGCTGAGTGCAGGGTGGGAACCAAAGGTGGACAAACTACCCTAGAAGGAGCACAATGTGTTCCCCACCTTCATTAACACCCCATACACCCCAATAATATTAAATAATAAAGACAAAATAAGTCATTGCAAAAAACAACAGAAGTAATCATCTCAGATCATCACATGCTTGTTTTCTATGTGCAGGGATTTGTTTGTTCTGGGAAAGTGTTCAGTTATCAGAGCTTTCATCCTACAGCTTGGTGACAAGTTTATTACCACAGTGAGAACTTCTGCTTTCTTTAACTACAATGAAAGGATTTCTCTCCCATTAATTTGCCCCTGAAGATTATTATCCAATCTCTGACCTTGGGCTGCATTCCCCCCCCCCCCTTAATGAACCCACACCTGATGTGGCATTGAAGTTATACTAAAGCAATGAAGTAATATTAAATTTTCCATGAATTAAATATTATTGTTGTAACTTACATTTCACAGGTGTGACAAAATATTCAAGGAGATCCACATCTGCAAATCATGATTATCATGGCCAATGATGGCAAAAAAAAAATAAATCATTTTACTTTTACTTTGATTTAGTATTCAGAGCACATTTTTCAAATTCAAATTAAAAACTCATCGCCTCTCATTTACATGACAAAAAGATTCTTGAAAATGGATAAAAAATGAACAGAAGAATTTTTATTGGGTAGATAGTTTATTATTACTTTGAGCATTTTAAAAACCACATATGAATAGCAGTTTGGTATGATTTCAACTCTTCTTATTGGTATATTTTCACACCAGTTGGTATTTTATCAGTTGGACAAAATAGAACATAAAAGCTGATTCAGCTTTCCTTCATAAATACTCCAACTTTCTTTATGTACGTTTTCTTCCTACAATAAATATACTGATAAAAAAAAAATCAGTCTAGACTCAAATGAATGAAAATTATGCTTATTAAATGTAATGTCTGGAGTCAAAAGTGAAGTGTCAATCTTACCTATCTAACTTCTAAGCAAGACAAACAAATGTGCTAATTATAATATTTAAACAGAAATATAAAATTATTTTTCAAATAGAAAGAACAGTGGCATTGTTGTTCACATTGTAACTATGTGATTACTATGTGATTACATAGTTACAACTATTATAACCATGTGGTACATAACTATGAGGCTTCTCCAGCCTCATTTTGGCAAGGTGGGGACCCTATGCATTCAATTTAATTTACTACAAGTAACTGGTTATAGGGATCTGTAACATATGGAATTCCAGATAGTTTCTATGGTTCCCTCCCACCTTGCTAATGACTGTATTAAAAATAGAACTCAAAGGTTATTTTTATTTCTACTTCTGATAACAGTCCTAAAAAGAACATCAGATAAACCTGCTATTAAAAAAAACCTACAACCATTTACACCCATCCAACTATTCCTTGAAGACATGCAGCCAGATTTAGCTACTGGGAGCCAACATAATGAATTTCTTTAGTGCAACAGTGATTCCCCTGCTTCCCTCACCCACTGCCCCTCAAATTGGCTCAGGATTGGTTTTTTGTGGTGTGGAGAACTTTCAGAGTAGTGCACAGAGGTTGATAGGAAGAAGGTTGGAAGATTAGTGGAAGAAGAGGGGAGACTGTTCTGCTGGACAAGCAGAAATGTTTGCGCTGACAGAACATTTGTAACAAAGCAACGTCGACTCCCTCCCAAAGGCTTCCTCATTCACTTAAAAGCAACGGGGAGCCTGTGGCCTTCCACATGTTTCTGGACTAGACTAGACAAGCTCTCATATATCATGGAAATGGGTGTCTATCTAGCAGACATCTAAATGCCAAATGTAACATAATAGCATTCTGAAGTGATAGCTGCCTCTCTCAATGGTTTCCAGTCAGGGCCAGCTCAGCCATGAGGCATGGTGAGGCAGTTGCCTCAGGGTGGCAGGCTCCAGACAACTTGAAGGGGTGGCGCTGGTGTCATGCACCTGCCAGCACACCTGCCAGTGCCACACTCCCACAGCACCTGCACATACACACACTGCCGCCTGTTTCTCTTTCCAGTGTATGACCCTCCTGTTCTGGTGAGTCAATAATATCTGGGAAGGTTAGAGGTTTGCAAGAAAAATCCTGCTCTTCATGGATTAGGTATGGTCATAGGCATGGATTATTTGACCTCAGTTGCATTCTATCAACCTCTGTTGTAGACAAAGGCATGTCAAGGTGATTCAGATATCTCCCCCCTCCTCAGTGAAAGTTAATAAGCTCCCCCAGATAGGATTAGGGCCTCCACAAAGACTCTTATTGCTCTATTCATGTCATTCTTTTTTAAGCCCTTGGCTGCTATTTAATATCTTCATGTTTCTTTACTTCCCAGAGCTTTGCAAGAAGAGAGACTGTCCAAAATGCTGCCTGTGGAGCATGGAAAAGCTTTGGTGTGTGTGTGTGTATATACCCACCTACTCACCCACCCACCAGAGTGGAAGATTTCTTTTTTTAAAAAGTTAAAATCACCATGTATTTTATTTTTTAAATCTTACATTGCTTTCCTTTAACAACAGCCCCCAGTTCTCCAGAACTTTACAGGCAGCATTCTAGACAGTCACACATTATAAAGTCTATGGGAGGGAACAAACACTAACCAGAAAGAATGGTCAGTGTCAGTGCCAAGTTTTGAATCAATGTACTGGCAAGAATGCATACCACTCAACCACAAGGTGAGAAAAATATGAAAAAAGGAAAATGAACAGAAAATAAACCCATAAGGGACTATGGAGAAAAGTTAAATCCTTTCCCCACAAAAGCCCCTGGACCTATTTCTCTATAATTTAGCAGATCCATTCTGAAGGAACTCCTATGCCTATAAAGTTCAGCCACTTTGGCTCGAAGTGAAAAAAGTTATAGCTGTTTTTAGATTCCCCCTTATCGTGAATGAGTGGCTTGGGACTGCAAACACAGATTGAAGTAGAGCGAGTACAGAGTAGCTCAGAAATAGATCTGCATTTTTTAAAATATACAAAAATACAGATACAAAATGAATCTTAGAGCCCATGCACATCCTTGCGATTTACGCTATTAAATAGCCTTAATCTGTATGTGTTTGGGAAATAGCTACATTCTCTATCAATATGATGCCCGTTTAACCCAACAACTTACAACAGATGATAACATATATGTACAATCCCACCTCCAACACCTGTGATTCTTCAGGATCGGTTTCTTAAAATACTATATAATCATTAAAGAACTGTGCACCAGCATGTGTGTGGGAGGCAGCCTTGTCTCCTTAAAACATTCTTCTGCATGGACTACAATTGGTGTAATGATACACTCAGCTATTAATGGATCCAAGCAAAAGCCACTGGCTTCTGCATCACATTTTATATATATAAAAACACATATGTAGCTTTTAATACCTAATTGCATTTCTAATGATAGTGATGCATTTCTCTATAAGAGTGCTAGGCTCACGTGCTCTAGTAAAATGCTGAACTATGAAAGATTCAAGTTCTTTATTGACTATTCCTTAAGCTGCCTGTGAATTAAACCTGCTAATTATTATGTTAATGGGTGTGCCCCTGTTTTTACACCCGTCATTAGTCGTTGGAAAAAGTTATGCAATGGGGCTTGCTGAAGTCTTTGGGGAAAGTTAAAAGCGAGGCAAAACCAGGACATACTTCTGTAGCATATGCCTCTTTCCCCAATATCATCCTGTAGTATCCTTCCAGAAGCAAGACAGATGTTCTTGGAATGGATAGGTATGATTTCCCATAGGATATCCCCTGTATCTACAACTGGGAGTTGCTCATCCAGGCTTGTGTCCAGTGCAGCACTAAGTAACCATCCCATCACTGCAATAATTTACATTAGCACAGTAGACTGGCCTACTCTCCTCCTGCCTGCACACACCTTGTACCCTCCACACATCTGCTCCAGAGTGATGGGGGGAACTCCTAGAAAAGATGTGGAGAGGGGGAAAAGAGAGGGGAAATTCTTGTGCTGATGGCGCAGTTACTTAGTGCTGTATTGGATACAAGCTCCAAAGAGCTTAGTCTGAACTGCCCTGCAATCCTCTTGGACAGTTGGGAACCAGCACGTAGACTATAAAGATGATGAGATGCATTGTGCTATTTCAACTGATGCTCACAACTAGCCATGCCTTTACATGCTGTATTACCCAGGTGAAATAGAACCTTTCTTCCCAATAGCATCCTAGAACCATAACCATTTCCATTCTAATGTGCCTCTACTAGGGGAACAGTCCGTCTTTTAAATGGTCCACATTAAATTTCTTGCAACCCTTCAACGGAAGGAATGGCTGTGCCATTTGATATCCAACTGACAATCGTACAGTCCGTTCTGTATCCCAGTTAAGGGAATATTCAGTAGTGCAGCTGGGACCTTGTGCATACATTTCCTTTAAAACAAACCACAATTGGTTGTCTGGTGGGAAGAAGGAAATGGGGAATGAAACCAGTTTCTGTTTCCACTCCATTGACTGGCTGGACACAGAGGAATGGTGGGAGGAACCAGCTGCAACCACCCATCATTGTTCCACCACCACTCCCCAGGTTCTGAGTCTTCTTCCCTTGGTGGTTCCCTAGCTGGTTCCTCCCACCATTCCTCTGCGTCCAACCAGTCCATGACAGTAACTTATTTTAAGTTTACATGCAAACAGCCCTAGCAACTAGATTTGTCTAGGGAACTGTACATGCAGCATCCATTTGAGACCTGCAGTTTCCTGTTCACCTAGGTCAGGGATGGGGAGCCACAAGCCTAGAGGCCAAATTTGCCCCTACAGGCCCCTCTCTCTGGTTTTTGAAATTCTCTCCAGGCCACAGCCTCTTCTCAGCTTTGCACCCTTTCCCCAGGCCACACACCTCAGCAGTGCTATTCCATACCTTCCTTAAGAGTTTTTGCCTGGCTGGAATGTGTCCTTTAACTCTGATAATGCATCCTGCTTGTCTGAATGGAGGACAGAGAGGAGTGTATGCTGTGCGGGTGCAGAAATTAGCCTACTGTTCCAAAGTAAAATTCACATTGGTTGACTTGTCCACTTTTCCTCATCAATAGCATCTGTCCCCCCAAAGGGATGTGGCCTTCAGTCCAAAGAAAGGTTTTCCATCTCTAGACTAGGTATATATGCTAGGAACTCTGTTCTTGTGCACAGTGCCCCCTATCTGGATTAGACTGAGTAACTTCAAGGCTGAAGGTGCCTCTGTGTGGCAATTGCTCTCCATGGCCGATATCACTATCAGCAAAAGGGACAGTACACATCATGAGTAGCTCTCTGCATTATTGCCTTTGCATGGAACACTTGCCTTGTCCAGGTAGGTACTTGGGATGTAGAGATACTAAAGGTAAGGCAGAGCCATCTAGTATGTGCCACAAAGAAAACATTTTCTTCCTGGTCTTCCGGCATATGTCTGTATTAATTTTAAGCGAGGAAAAATAAATGTTGATTAATACGCTGACTGTACTGATACACAAAAGAGAGAGAGAGAGAGAGAGTGTATTTTGAGGCAGAGAAGTGTATGTGTTTATGGGGGAGGGGGAGTAGCATTTATATAATTAAGAGGGGTGGTGTAAGGGAAAAAAGGGTAGGGAAATATGTCCTTTCTTTTTGTTCACTCAGATTTGAAAAGCTTTGTGGACAAGCTGTCAAAATCTGGACTGTTCTATCCTAACCTTTATAAGTAATCCTAAAAGCCCAGCTAATCAATTGAAGATCATAAAATATTAGACTTAATGCTGCAAAGTGCTGCTATATAATTCACATAACAAGCTCCTACATAATTCAAACAGCAAACATATCCTTCTACTCAATGATGGGAGGTTGTTTAGATCAGCAGGAGAATGTCAACACATGTCACATTTCATGGATCTACTGCTTTTCGAGAACCCTATTAAGTTAATTGCTGGTTTCTGACAGCAGAGAGCATGCTGGGAACACAGCAAGCTTTATTAGCCTTTCGGGCATTTGCAGACATCAGCCATTTTGCCCCTACTTGCATACATGAGTTGCTGCACAGAGGAGCTAAATCAAATTACAAGACAATCAACGCTCTTGGCATCACCTTTATGCAAGGTTCCTTTGACATTCTAAAGAGGTTCCAGTGCCAAACATTTGCCTGTTTGGTTTAATAATAACTTCCTTATATACATTTGCAAGAAAGGGAGGGGTGGGGAACTACCCCAAAAATAATCAAGCCGTTTACATCATTTTTCACTGTATAGGTAATTCATATAAAACATGCAATCAAAAATGTGCTGCCTCACGTCTTCCTAATGAAGCTCCGTTGGTAGCTATTAATAGAAAAGCAGCCTCCAAGTATAATAGCAACACATTATACTTTCCATTAACTATGTGCTTATAGGCATTAATGTCAAGAAATGCCATAGAACGCAAGCTTCTCACCTCCACCTCCCACGCTTAGGGAGGCTTAGGGCTTTAAAATCTGAACTGGTTTCATAAGTGTGACTTCAGGTTTCAGTCCATCTATAGCTTTTTATGACTGGTTGCCAGGAAATATAAATTGGTGGCCTTACTTGGCGTCAGTGGGCATTTCCTTCCCAGCTTCTGACATCGTCCAACACACACACACACACACACACACACACACACACACACACACACCCCTAAGAAAGAAAACTTTTATTTTTCAGCAGTCTGATCCAAACCCATGATTTGGCTACATCTGTTTTTTTAAAACAACAACAACACTGTTTAAATGTTTTTTATGGTGCTAATGATAATGATGATTATGTAATGCTTTTAAAATATGTTTTAAATTTTTATTTTACATTGTATTTTTTCTCCCACATGTGTGATTTCCACTCCTTTGTGAGGAAGGGTGGGATATACATTGAATAAACAGATCAACAAAGGCAAAGCACCTGATGAGCAGACGTTTAGGGCTAATTCACAGATTGGAGAGCCACTAAATAGATATCTGGCAAACCAGGCCGTAGAGTATCCCCCAAAATGTCACAATAGAAATGAAGACCAAGTCTTCACTTGGGAGAAAAGAATGCATAGCCTTGGTCACTGAAGCCAACTCCAGGGTGCTGTGGGTACTTTGGCACCCACAATAATATATTTGTGGGGCTGGGCCCACAAGTCAATGGGCAAAGTTGAAACCCTTCATTGTGGGCACTCACAATCTCCGGCATTTATGGCCTCAGCCACTTCCAGATTTGAAGGGGCCTACTTCAAAGTGCTCTCTGGTGGCTCCTCTTTCACATCAGTGCACTACAGGTTCACCCACCTGGTGACAGAAGCAGCGGGCAGCAGTGCCCCTATGGAGTCATCATTTAACCCCCCTCCCCAGAAGTTTGCTCCTACTATAGTGCTGCTCCAGAGCATTGAGGGAACATTTTGTCACCCTCCCCACTGGTGGCCAACATTCTAATTTCCTTCACTGCCCCCAGTGAGACACTAGGGAAAATGTGGGAAATAAAAATGGCAGCTCCTCTTCCCAGCTACCTGATGCTCACTGGTCAGCAACGTCTGATTAAAAGGGATGAAGACATCTGGGGTGCAAATGAGGCATTCTTTTTTCTGCTTGGAAGAGCTTTACAAGAAATTTTGTGAGGCGTGATTTTGTGGTGGTGTTGCACTTACCTTATTAACTGAAGGAGGTGTGCAAGAGTTATTGTCTCCCACCTCCCAGTTCAAATATTTTATGCAACAATCCATGGCACTTTGGTACTGAATAGACACCCTAATTAATATCTATTGAAGAGGCTATTTTTTCTTGGAAAAACTACAATCAGCCCATGAGTTTGGAAATTGAAGGGGCACTGGAAGTAGACATGGAACAAAAAGACTTTCAAAATCTGGGAAATGCACAAGGCCTATTTTCCATCATAGAAATTGGGCCAGTCTGTTCAAAAGCCAAAGGATTCCTGTATTTTTTTGGGGGGGGCAAAACTCATGTTTTGGGGTTCAGAATTCAAGTTGTCGTATCTTCATTATCACCATTTCCAGTTTATGAGGGGGGTGGGTGGGAATCAAAGCTTTCATTTCAGTAGCAAGTGGGTGCAGAATATGGCACCTACAGGCCATACATTTTGCCACAGCTTCTCTTGGCATATGATAAATATGCAAGCTTTATTCAAGTGCTTTTTAATTCACAGAGTTGATCTTTAATCTTTGTGTGGAGACATTATTGAACGAGAAGTCTCTTTCCCCCTCAACTTATGTGTATGCTCCAAAAGGTGTTTGTGGTTTATTGGAAAGTGACTCTTGAAAGATGAAACCCTAAGTTGTACTTGAGAACATAACAACAAATGCAAAATTTCAACTGTAGTGCCACGGTTCATGCAGGAAGTGGCTATAAAATACATCATAAGCACTCATTAGTAGCGAGTCCCTGTGGGCTTCAGGCAGCCGCTCATGTGCGGCAGTCATTAAGAAGGTGGCAAAACAGAAGCTTCAGTTCCTTTCTCCTGCAGTTTCTTTATCATTGCAAACCAAACAGTACAAATGAGTTGATGAAAACAGAGTTGAACCATGTTGGATGCGTTACAAAGAATGTTACTGCATAGATTATGCTAGAGGAAGAAGGCAAGAGAAAGGCTGCTGATCATCTTCATCTTCTGCTACTCTGATAATAACACCATGGCAGTTTAAGAACAACAAAACGAATTAAAGGTCTTCAAGTTAAATCTCTAAAAATGGCACTGGTCCCCCATTTTTGAACCAGAAGGGTGAGATGTAACCCTGATTTAGGCTTCACAGTGCCTAGTATAAGCCGAGATATGCTTGTGAGGTAAAGCAATGTGCTCCATTAAATCAGCAATGGTAAGTAATGAGCACCTTACAATGGCCTGGGGATTGTGTGGGATGTAAATCACTCCTTCGAAACCTCACAATTATCCTTATAGTTCCTGACTGGGGTGGAATGCTTTTAGCCATCAGGTTTTTTCCAGGCACTCTCAAGACCTGGCCTGTCATCTCACTCATATGAACTGCCACACCAGCGAACTGGTGGGCAGGTGCAAGGGCTGTCATGTTGGCGCAACACCACAACTAAGGGCATTGCGCCATTGTTGCAAGATAACAAAGGGTGTTATACAGATAAAGCAGTGTAGGTCAGCAGTGCTACATTGGCACCAACTGAGCTGCCAGGGATCGTGGAGACTTGCTTGTAACTGAGACAGGCAGAGAAAGAGGCAGGCCATAATAATAATAATAATAATAATAATAATAATAATAATAATAATAATAATAATTTATTCATACCCCGCCCATCTGGCTGGGTTTCCCCAGCCACTCTGGATGGCTTCCAAAAAAATATTAAAATACTGTGATACATCAAACATTAAAAGCTTCCCTAAACAGGGCTGCCTTCAGATGTCTTCTAAAAGTCTGGTAGTTGTTCTTCTCTTTGACATCTGGTGGGAGGGCGTTCCACAGGGAGAGCGTCACTACCAAGAAGGCCCTCTGCCTGGTTCCCTGTAACTTGGCTTCTCGCAGTGAGGGAACCGCCAGAAGGCCCTCGGTGCTGGACCTCAGTGTCCGGGTAGAACGATGGGGGTGGAGACGCTCCTTCAGATATACTGGACCGAGGCCGTTTAGGGCTTTAAAGGTCAGCACCAATACTTTGAATTGTGCTCAGAAATGTATTGGGAGCCAATGCAGGTCTTTCAAGACCGGTGTTATATGGTCTCGGCGGCCGCTGCCAGTCACCAGTCTGGCTGCCGCATTCTGGATTAGTTGTAGTTTCCCGGTCACCTTCAAAGGTAGCCCCACATAGAGCGCATTGCAGTAGTCCAAGCGGGAGATAACCAGAGCATGCACCACTCTGGCGAGGCAGTCCGCAGGCAGAAAGGGTCTCAGCCTGCGTACCAGATGGAGCTGGTAAACAGCTGCCCTGGACACGGATTTGACCTGTGCCTTCATGGACAGCTGTGAGTCCAGAATGACTCCCAGGCTGCGCACCTGGTCCTTCAGGGGCACAATTACCCCATTCAGGACCAGGACCATCAAGTAGGTAAGGCAATGTAGAAGCAGCTCAATCTATGACTTAGAGGCCTGCCAAACTGTGGACCCAGATCAAAATCAGCCATGTGTTGGACCAGGTAGCAGCGGAAGACCTTGGGGTCTCAAATTTCACTGTGGCCTTGTGTGATGCCCAAATTCTCTCATGCTCTGTTCTAAATCATAGCTGCAGTGTCCCTTGCAGATGCACTCCCCTAAATTCACCTTCGCAGGTAGAAAGAGTGTTATTGGCACCCATCAATCATTGCTGAGCTGGTAGCAGCAATCTGCAACAGTGGTATTCAAGCCCAGCAGAAAGCAGCCACTTTCAAAATGGTGCAAATATTAAGGAGTCCTGCTGCTGGAGTCCCAAGTTTGAGGCTCCAGTGCCTTACAAAGTACACTATAACGGTGCTATAACGGTGGTCTGCAAAGCCACCACAAGGAAACGAGAGGAGTATCTTTGTAGCTTGATGGGGCAATACACCTCCCACACTAAAAAAACAACAACCTTTGGTCCTAAACCAGGGCTTTGCTCCCCATGAATGTCTACTTGACCATATGCAAGTATTGTAGTGCAGTATAAGGTTACCAAATGTCCCCGTTTCCCGGGGACAGTCCCTGGATTTACAAATCAGTCCCCTGACAAAATCCATCTATTTAATACAAAGTTGAAAAGTGTCCCCGGATTCACTGAAAAAAATCTGGTAACTTTATTATAGTAAGGATGCAACTGATAGCAGTATGGATTTGCTATTGTATTCAAAGACTGTTGTTACAGCTGTGTCAGCACAAGCCACTGCCTGTGTAATTGCCACCCATGGATTTGGGTGAAAACAGAGTGGGTAATGACTAGGGTGAAGGATTTTTCTGCTGTGGCACCCAGGCGATGGAACAGTCTCCCAGAGAGGCTTGCCTTGTCTTTTTGGTGCCAGCTGAATATCTTTACATTTACCCAGTGTTTTAAAAAAATATATTCTGCTGATCTGTCTGAGTTTTAAACTGAGCTTTAAATAATATTTTATTTTTAAAAATTAATTTGTTATTCTTCGTACTATTTATGCAGTATTTCCACCTCTCCTCTTTCTTTTTCCCTGTGAGCTATCCAGAGAACCTCTATTATAGGCTGGCTATATGCAGTTCATAAATAATCAATAAAAAATAATAAAGAGTTTGACTAAACTTCTGTGTTGACAAGCTCAGATTGGGCTGACACAGGACCATACTCAGAGATTTGTGTCATGCAAACTCAGTAGGGAGAAAAAAACGTAGAATTTGAGAAGACTTATCAAGAATTTGGTAGAAAGTACATAGCACAGGGGGAATTGCCTCAAGAAAACAAAGGGCTGTGGAATCTAAAGTATTAGGCACCCAGCAGAGTCTTATACAGCAGTTGCTTCCTAATTTCAAAAACATCTGTTCATTTTAAAAAGTAAGTCTGTACACAGTTTACATTTCAAGGAGGGTTAGCTTCCACTTTTCAATTTCCTTTTGTTTTTTTGATCAATCACTGTATTTGTAATCAGTTCATTCCTTACCCTTCTTCTTTTTCTTCTGGTATTCCCTGCTCCCTTTGGGAAGAAGCTAATTTCACTCCCTGCAGTCTATTTACTGTTTAAAACTAACATGAGTCTATTGTTTTTTGGCAATGCAACACAAATCCCTTTAAGAGAAGGAAAGTCCCCTTAAGGGCACCTCTGACAAAATACCTTTATATTTTTGCCGCAATCACCCCCTCCAAGCAAATGCCATTCCCAGATCCTGCTAGTTGCTTTTGGAAGGAGGAAAGGTACAGTGAAAAATGCCAGAGGGAGTAAACTTAACAAAGCCTAAATGAAATCAACATACTTTCTGACAAGCTGACAGTCTAACAAGCTAATTACTATAGTCATAATTAACACCTAGTAAAGCACACAGCACAGCACCTCAAAGCAGCTAGGAACCTGTTAAGCGAGAATAGGATACACTTTAAAAGCAGCCCATTAACCTGCAGAGAAACTCATTGCTCATAGCTTTAAAAAATAAATAAATTGGTGAACAATTAACTAACCATTTCAGGGAAGCAGTCCAGTGGACAACACAGAATGCAGTAAACTGATCAGTACCATGTTATGCCACCGTCATCTTCAGCTATCCTGATCTGTAGTGAATGGATACTGGCATTTTTTATATATTTGATGTTTCATAGATGTACCTTATAGGTACATTTATGCAGGGCTTTTTTTCAGGGGAAACTCGCCAGAACTCAGTTCCGGTACCTCTCAGGTGGGTGCCATTGCCATTCTAAGAGAAAGATGGAGGCTTTCATGGTGAGTCCCGGCACCTCTTTTTCTAGATAAATAGCACTGCATATATGTGTTGTTGCAAAATAAATCCGTTTGGGCAGCCTCAAGGAAAGCGATTCATAAATGTGTGTGTGTGTGTGTGTGTGTGTGTGTGTGTGTTTTTCCAAATGATCAGTCACAAAGCACTTTCTGTCTTTATTGTCTATGCAAGGAAACATTGTTCCCACAATTGATCTGAAAGGACCAACCTTTGCCTACTCAAAATACCAACGTTTTGAATCATTGATGCTGAACGAGAGCAGACCAAAACACAATACTCTGGCATTCAGGTTTTGTGAATATTAATGAAAAGTTTGAATGAGCTCATGAATGAAATGAAAAGAACAAGATAGTTCTGCCACTACCCACTGTGCCTTCCACACCACCTTCTCTTGAGAATTGGGAAATGTTTCTTCCCCTTCCATCTTTGTAAACAGTTGGAGCAGATGGCATTGTATCAGTGTTCTTACCTGCTGATGTGTGGGCCCCGTCACTGTTGCAACTATCCAAGGACTTAGAAGGGAAAAGGCCCCTCTCTCCAAATTCCTAGAATCTGTGAAATAAATTGAAATGAATTAATCTACTTTGTGCACTTTGGATTGATTTTGTTGTGATGGCAGAGGAATCATAAAGGTAAAGGTAAAGGGACCCCTGACCGTTAGGTCCAGTCGTGGATGACTCTGGGGTTGCGGCGCTCATCTCGCTTTATTGGCCGAGGGAGCCGGCGTACAGCTTCCGAGTCATGTGGGCAGCATGACTAAGCCACTTCTGGCGAACCAGAGCAGCACACGGAAACGCCGTTTACCTTCCCGCTGGAGCGGTACCTATTTATCTACTTGCACTTTGACGTGCTTTCAAACTGCTAGGTTGGCAGGAGCAGGGACTGAGCAACGGGAGCTCACCCTGTTGCGGGGATTCGAACCACCGACCTTCTGATCGGCAGGCCCTAGGCTCTGTGGTTTAACCCACAGCGCCTCCCGCGTCCCTTAGAGGAATCATAGAACCATAGAATTGTAGAGTTGGAAGGGACCCTGTTGATCATCAAGTCCAACCCCCATGCCATGAAGGAATACGCAGCTGTCCCATACGGGGATTGAACCTGCAACCCTGGCATTACAGTAACAGCTCCACGCTCTAGCCAGCTGAGCTATCCAGGTGGCTTGGAGGACATGACAACCATGTTGTCTTATAGATTTTGCAGGGAATATCTGTTAGCAATATTGAGGCAGAATTTAGATTTCTGCTTGCTGAATTTATATTCCAATGCAACATTAAAAACAACAACTATTCCTTCTTCTCTACAGGAAATAATGTTATGCTAAAATTGCTTATTATTCTTATACACCCCAAAACATATCCAGTTCTTCACAGCTGATATTCTTTCTTCTTTTATTTGGCTTTAATATTAGCATAACATAGAGATTCATAGTTTAAAATACTTATCTTTCTCTGGATTGTACTCATTATACATACCATTCGATTTCTTTAGATTTGTGCCCATTGTATGACATTAAGTTTGAAAGGAATAATAAAAAAATGTTGGTTCATTGATATCAGGATTTGTAGTAACTTCAGTGGATATGGACTATTTGTTCGGAGTTGAGCAAAAGGCATATTTTGAGAATGGGGATGGAAGTTGCATTAGGAATTAAGAGACTACCTGAGTGTTATGGATCTTTCCCTCTATAGTGGGTGGAAGAGTTGTTAAAAATATTGCATCTGAATATATGGACATTATTGATATGAAGTGTAAGCCCTTTACAAAAAGTATTTTGAAATTCTCTGCTTTCTTTTAAAAATATCAACATGTGTTTTTCTGTTAAAACACACACACACACACACACACACACACACACACACACACACACACACTGCCCTTTAGCTGATTTGCCTTCCAGGTCTTCTCATGAATGCAATTTCCACATTGCTGCAGGATAACAAAGTCACATAAGAGAGCCAGTGGAGGGGTGTGTTGCTGGGAAAACCAACTGTAAATCCCTGCTCACCTGTGAAGCTCCCTGGATGTCCTTGGGGAAGTTACTGGAGCTCATCCTAGCCTACCTGACAGGTCAAATGCTTGTCTGAGCTCTTTGGAGGGGAAAAAAGAGCAGGATGCAAATGCACCCAATGCTATGAAACTGATCTAACAATGAAACTGATCTTTGTTTTTAAAAGGCTCCATTGGCCCTCTTCTTGAGCTATTTGCTGAAACTTGACTTCCACTCTCCACTTTAAAAAATAAATCAATCAATCAGTTCATGGGTCAATCAGACTAGAGAGCGTCATTGCCAGCTAATAAGCACAAGCTGACCTCATTTTGCTTCCTGTGACAATAGCTAGTATATGTACCAAAGAGAAAACAGGAACACTGATGGGATGCAAGGATATTTAGTCTGACTGATACGGCAGACCTCCTTTTTCTCCCTGCCTGCCACCGTCTATGCCAATCAAAGTATTTTTTTTTTGCCATGTAAAATAATAATTAGAATCTGAATGGATGTGGAAACTACAAAAGCATAACACATTAGCAATTGATAATCGTTTATATAATAAAACACTGTGCATTTCCCCTATACATCTCTAGACTGATGCTTCATCTAAAAATACTCCCATGAAACAAAACCATCCAATTACTTGTTTCGTGGATGAATCCCTTATTAATGATCTTGCGGTGAAGGGAAAAAAACATTAATTACTGGACACAGTGGGATCTTTTATATTCCGCCTAGTCTGGACAGCACCAATTAATAGTACAATTATTATCAACTAGCGTGGCAGGTTCACTGAGCAGAACTTTCAGCTGCTGATTGGGTGGGGAATGTGGGACAGCATCCCCACTGTGCAGATTCCTCACATGTAAGGGCTATTATGCTGCTAATGTAAGACCTCAATGTATGTATTTAGGTATGTGATTTGCTTGGTCCGCACGAAGCTTCGTATCACCTTCATTGATTTTAATAGGTTCAAGAAGGTTACAGCTCTTGCATGTAAGTGGATAATAAAACTGCGAGAAAGGCATATTAAGAGGGAGAGTTCCACTTATCCTTCATTGATGCAAGCACAGCTAGGCAAATAGCTGGTTATAGATTCAGGTAGGTAGCCATGTTGGTCTGATGCAGATGAAATAAATAAATAAATAAAAATTTTAAAAAATGTTCAGTAGCACCTTAGAGACCAACTAAGTTTGTTATTGGTATGAGCTTTCATGTGCATGCACACTTTTTCAGATACACCAAAACAGAAGTCACCAGACCCTTATATATAGTGGGAGGGTGGGGTGGGGTTTTTCTCAGAAGTGTAGTGGGAGATGGGTGATTGACTCAATGGGTATGGTAAACCTGTTGATGACTGTTAATGACTGCAATTAGTCCTACAGGAAAAAGCAAGGGATAGTATGCAGATGACCAAAAATAGCTTCAGCACATCTAATGAAACAAGAATCCAATATCTCTATTCAGACGAGGTCTCTCCATAGTTTTCAGTATAGGTTATAAGTAAGGGATGCAGGATTTACTTCATATATATGAGGTGGAACATCAGCTGGCGTATATGTATACTGAGTTTCTGGGGAGCTGATGCCTCAGTTTGGGACACGGATGCGGGACTGAGTGGATATGGGCTAGATTATTGGTGGGAGTAAGCATCTGACAGCATATAACACCGGTTCTGTAGGAAATGCAAGCCTCTTTGTATGCTACTGGGCCAGGTTCAGGTTTTGGTACAAATACACAAAACTCAAAGCAACCTGAGATCAGGGTATCTTAAAGACTGCATCCTCATTATAGGCTGGCTAGACCACTGAGACTGTCAGGGGCTGAGATTTCGGAGGTGTTTCATGGCCCAGAAAGGAAGTATCTCCTGCAATATGGAACACCATCCCAGTGGATTTGTGATTTCCCCTTCCCACACCATTCTGGAGGGTCCCGCAACTGATAGGCTTTCTGTTCCACCTTTTACTGAACTTTAGCAAAAAATAAGTGCAAAATTTGATTGCAAGTTTCATGGCAACTTTTCATATTCTGTGTGTGCATAATGTCATTATATAGCTTAGATGCCACTGGATTTAAATGTGTCTGGATGGAGTCAGGAGTTTCTTGTCGCTGTTCTGCTCTTGTTTGAGAAAAGCAATAAAGGTCTTGCCTAGCTTCCTGAAACTGTGATATAATGAATAATAATAATAATAAAGCTTTCCTTCGTGTGTCATACCCTGCCCTCAGTGGTCCACACCTGCTTGTGGGGGATCAGTTGTCCTAGGGTGTCCAATGTATGCACATCTGCAAACAGACAATCTCACACAGACACATCAGCGGACAATAATCTGTGGCTGTGAATTTTATTATCCAGTATATGATCATAATCCTTTTGCAACTGCTTTTCTATCTAACCATGCAGTATGAAAGCCAACTTGTATACACATCACTCTCTTACTTACACCCACACCCACCCCACAATGCACCATCTATGCTTAAAAAGAAGAGGTGATAAAATGTTCTCCACTAGGGGATAATCCGTTTTCCCAATAAAATTTAATTCTGTAAAGCTTCACATCTGGGAGATACATCCAGAAACTACATTTTAACACCAGGGAGTTGGCATATCCAGTTCTGAAATATTACCCCTGGGAAAATATGGACACTATGTCTGAGAAGGTATTTCTTCTAGAAATATGTGGAATAAGATGCTAGCAATAAATGTCTGGGCATGATTGCTATGTCATTCCCTTCAATTAATAGGAATAGACATAACAGGTGAATAAATGTTGGCTACTCTGGCAAAAGCCATGGTGTATTATTTTACTGCAGTTAATTAAACCAAGTGTTCAGAACCCAGATCCATTCTGCAAGTTTTCTATAAGCAGAATATGCTATGCAATTGTGGATTTGATCTAAACATCAACCACACTTTATTTATTGGGTCAAAAGCTAAAGGGCTATGAATGAATTTATTAATTTCAGCCACAGACCAGTTCCAGCTCACATACAATATCAGAGAAGTCATAAAACACGATAGAGATACATTTAAATTTGCAATTGGGTATAACAGGGGCAATACAGATATAGCAGCAGTTAAAAATATATGTTAAATCTTAATCACTAAAATATAACCTAAAATTGTCATTTAAGGGCTTAGCACAGATTGTTCCCTAAGTTTTATGGCAGTCGCACATAATTTAGCCACCGTTAGCATGAGCTCTGGATCCTTGTCCTCTACCAAGGATTTTAGACATTGAAATTCAGACCCATTCAGAGATTTTTGTATAGCAGGGATGATAAATGCTGAGCATATATCCCTGTAGAAACGACAGCGTAAAAACTAAAGGGGTAGCAGTAATATTGAATTATGATGGCACTGAATTTGGGGGCCATACCATGAGAAAATGTACCTACTGTTCCCCAGGAAATCCAGCCTCCAAATTTTACAGCACCCAGTTAGAAATGTGGAAAAGTAACATCTGAATGTACTTTGACTTCTACTTATTAAGAACAGAGTTGATGGAGCAGTCAGCTTGCCAATAGTGGGGCAATTATATTTGCATGACTCCACTTCCTGTGTCATGGGATGCTCTCCTTGGACAGAAATGTCTGCTGCAATCACAGCTCAGGAAAACTGGCTGGTGGAAAGAAGCTGGGGAAGAAGAACCATTTTAAAATCTTTTAAAATAGCATAGATTGGTTTTCATTTCCAACTAAAGGGGAAGGTTCTCAATTGTACCGAATTGTGGTAATAGTAGTAACAGTAGCAACAGTAGCAGTAGTAGCAGCAACAGTAGTAATACTTTGCTGACCAGCTAAAGCCCAACAGAAAATAAAGTATTTCTTGGATTGTAATTGTCCTGTTCTGGTCTCCGGTATAAAAAGCACCATCTCATCATTTGCTTTCATTTCAGAAGTTTCATGCCATACCTAAAGACTTGTTGTTCTGTCTAGTTAAACACTAATGTATTAAAATGCTAATAATTAAGCTGTTACGACTGATTAATGAACTCTGCCAGGTATAAATGATGGTCTTGTTAGATTCACCACACAGCAAGGCTTCCTTTGTACTGAAAATGTTAAAGGTTAAAGAGCTCTTGAAAACAACGAGTAGCATCTAGAAGCAATTACAGTTTCCCACCTGGAAACTAATCGGCGCTACAATAATGTTTCAATTCGCACTTGGCGCGGGGAAAAGAGTTCTATTCATCGGGAGTATCTTGACTTTCAGTACCAGGACAGTAATTTGCTGACCACCACAGTCAATGAATATCTGCATCTCCACCCCAAAGCATGTTACACGGCTGGCTCAGCTTAACGTCACATCAAAAACAAATGCAGTCCTCAAAAATTTCGAAAGGACAGTGAAATTGCACACCTTAATCTAATGCACTGGGCTCTAAAGTCCACATGGAGTTATTTTTCCTGTAAATGTTCAGCATTTCTTCAGCACAGGGGTCAATAAAGGCAAAGAGCTGCCTCTTTCACTGAATGGGGAAGCCAGTATGTTCAGAAGGTGCATCTGCCCACAGCACTGCACAGAGAGCTCTCGATTAAGGAGGAATTCAGTTCTCAACCCATTGCTTAGAGGAAGACCCTCAGACACTGTGGATGACAACTCTCATCAGCCACTTCCAATATGCAGAATGGTCAGGGAATTGAACCTGGAGGACAGCACATTGACTACCCCTGCCATGTTGTTGTTGTTTAGTCGTGTCCGACTCTTCATGACCCCATGGACCAGAGCACGCCAGGCACTCCTGTCTTCCACTGCCTCCCGCAGTTTGGTCAAACTCATGCTGGTAGCTTCGAGAACACTATCCAACCATCTCGTCCTCTGTTGTCCCCTTCTCCTTGTGCTCTCCATCTTTCCCAACATCAGGGTCTTTTCCAGGGAGTCTTCTCTTCTCATGAGGTGGCCAAAGTATTGGAGCCTCAGCTTTAGGATCTGTCCTTCCAGTGAGCACTCAGGGCTTATTTCCTTCAGAATGGATAGGTTTGATCTTCTTGCAGTCCATGGGACTCTCAAGAGTCTCCTCCAGCACCATAATTCAAAAGCATCAATTCTTCGGTGATCAGCCTTCTTTATGGTCCAGCTCTCACTTCCATACATCACTACTGGGAAAACCACAGCTTTAACTATACAGACCTCTGTCAGCAAGGTGATGTCTCTGCGTTTTAAGATGCTGTCTAGGTTTGTCATTGCTTTTCTCCCAAGGAGCAGGCATCTTTTAATTTCATGACTGCTGTCACCATCTGCAGTGATCATGGAGCCCAAGAAAGTAAAATCTCTCACTGCCTCCATTTCTTCCCCTTCTATTTGCCAGGAGGTGATGGGACCAGTGGCCATGATCTTAGTTTTTTTTTTATGTTGAGCTTCAGACCATATTTTGCACTCTCCTCTTTCACCCTCATTAAGAGGTTCTTTAATTCCTCCTCACTTTCTGCCATCAAAGTTGTGTCATCTGCATATCTGAGGTTGTTGATATTTCTTCCGGCGATCTTAATTCCGGCTAGGGATTCATTCAGCCCAGCCTTTCGCATGATGAATTCTGCATATAAGTTAAATAAGCAGGGGGACAATATACAGCCTTGCCGTACTCCTTTCCCAATTTTGAACCAATCAGTTGTTCCATATCCAGTTCTAACTGTAGCTTCTTGTCCCACATAGAGATTTCTCAGGAGACAGATGAGGTGATCAGGCACTCCCATTTCTTTAAGAACTTGCCATAATTTGCTGTGGTCGACACAGCAAACCCCTGCCATAGCTTGAATGAATTAGCTAGTCTGACAGGGATTCTTTCTCTGGGCTCCTGAAACTAGCATGTACTGCTGGACCCAGAAACCCCTAAACAACTGATCTATCTGGGGCCTTCTGGTTCCTTCTGAGTCCTTGGTGGGCAGTCTTGCAAGTGTGCCAAGTCTGTTATTGAAATGCCATGTGCAAGTGGTGGTTGTTGGAAGAAGGAGACGTTGCCCCTGGCTAAAGCACAGCCCTGCTGCAGAATAAACACAGCAGCATCCTACAATGTTAGTAATGCATGAATAGGGCTTCAGCGTGTGCTTCCATTTAAACTGCATTGATGCAACAGATGGGGAAAGGACGTCTCCTGCTTATGTGTATTTTAAATTAAAAAGACACATTTGTACTAAGGGATCCATAACTGAGTACAGAAAATACCTTGCAAGAAACAGCCTTCAGTGAGGTCTGCAAATGAAGAAATACATCCAGCAAACCATACCCAGATG
Organism: Podarcis muralis; assembly: GCF_964188315.1. Lineage (NCBI taxonomy): Eukaryota > Metazoa > Chordata > Lepidosauria > Squamata > Lacertidae > Podarcis > Podarcis muralis. The sequence continues at coordinate 52,076,249 of NC_135660.1, forward strand.
GCCTAGGAAAAAGAGTCATTTGAGATTTACTCAGTCTCAGTTGTTACGGATCAAAGCCATATTACTTGCAAACAGAAACTAGTAGCAGTCTCTGAAGAGAAGAACGGATATTTCCAAGGCACAGATAAAGTCTTGCATAGGAAAGAAACATTGGCGATAAAGGCTGATGTTTTATCTGACTTCATGAAGAGCTTAGGTGCCCAGAGCTACTTCAGTTTGAAATTAATATTTGTATTTTTCAAAACACTAGATTCACATACGTAGGGACCTCAAGTATTTCTCCATCCATGGCTTTATTTGTTTTGCTTGGTGTGGCATCATTTGACCTGAATATGCGAAAGCATCAGCCAAAGAACAGTTGTAGTTTAGGTAAATATTATCCTTTCCTCCTACATTAATTAATAGGTACATTTCGTCTAGTATTTTTGTTGGTGAAGTACGTAACATTCAAGGCACATTTCTTCAGGAAATCTGTTTCAGTATACAGTGGTACCTTGGGTTACGAACTTAATTCGTTCCGGAGATCTGTTCTTAACCAGAAACCGTTCTTAACCTGAGGTGCGCTTTTGCTAATGGGGCCTCCCGCTGCCGCCATGCCACTGGTGCGCAATTTGTGTTCTCATCCTGGGGCAAAGTTCACAACCCGAGGTACTACTTCTGGGTTAGCGGAGTTTGTAACCTGAAGCGTTTGTAAGCCGAGGTACCACGGTACAATTAGAATATTTGCTTGCACATATTTCAGAGTTATACAGGGGATTGGTTGTCTAAGAGTTTATTAAATGGCCAGGTGTTGTCTTTTCTGCTGAGAGATGGCTAAAGCCCAATTCTGCTATTCCCTGCAGCTCTCCTATACCGCCATCAATGTGGTTCTGTTTGGTCCCCAAAACTTCTGTAACAGGCTTTTGCTGCAGCAGGAAGGGGGAGTATCAGAGAGAATCATTCATCCTTTTCTTATGTTTGCAGATGCCATCGCTAGATCAAAAGCCATTTTGCAAACAGAACAGCAGCACTGGATTTCACCCACATACCCACCAACTTTCCTCAGATGAAAACAAAGACATTTCTCACTCCCCACAACTGACCCTCCTTGGCCCCCCATTTTTGTGTGCCCCCAAAACAGAGCATTTCCTATCAGAAGAAAGGTGAGTGTCACATCACTCCACCAATATGACACAGCAAACATGACCTCCAACGTCCTGACCCCCCCTTAATTCTGATTTTATTTAATTCTTTGGTAGAAAATGCATACCAATAGCGCACTAGCAGGAGAAATAGGGACATTTCAGGATTAAATCAGAAGCCGGGATGGCTTTTTTAATACTGGGACTGTCCTTGGAAAATCGGCACACTTGGAGGGTACGTACCCATATCCTCCTTCTCTTTTTCTCACACAAGGACCTTCCAATGTATCTGAAGAAAGCATTTGTTTAAAACATTATGAGGTATTACAAAAATCAAAACAAACAAGCATACTTAAAAATAATAAAATCAAGATTAAAAGCTCTCAGATTGCAAAGCATGGTAGAATAAAAGCCTGCTTTTACCTGCTTTCTAAGAGCAAATATATATGTAACCAAACCAGGCAGTCCAAGAGTGGAGAGTTTTAAGAGGCCAATTGTGTGCAGCTATAAGGCTACTCAAGTTTTGCAGCACAGGTTTATTCTGTCAGGGGCACAGCTATTCTAAGTGTGGATCAGGGGAAACAGAAGCTTATGGAACCAAATGGAAGCAAGGAAGGATGAGTATTTTGAATACATACACCAGCCCCAGGATGGCATAGATTTCCCCGTTCTGGAGAGGCATGTTGTAGGAACGATAAATCTTTAGATCATTTGGATCCAAGCCTTCCCCTGCCATGGCTCCTATTTGCCCCTGGTACACTCAAGGCTTGTCTCTACTGAAGTCAAAGCTTGGACACTGGAAAGGTGAGATCCATGGAAGGGGCTGGAAGGGGCCTTACAAAGTTTCAAGATCTCTCCCTCAAGTGTAAGGCCTCTGTTTGAAACATTCTATAACTGGTCGGATATCTTCCAGTTGAGGGGGCATTTAATGTCATTTCCATGGGTTTCTTTTATCATATCATTGCTTAAAGTAGTATCGCAAGCTCCCTTGGGGACTGATCCCTGCGCAAAAGTGAGACCTAAATATTTTAAATAAACAAATACAAATAAATAAATGCGCAACATAAAAGACATCCCCATCATTCCCTTGGTTCACCAATATTTGTTTATTAAACTTTTGGAGAATTAAGACAAGCATTCAGATCAATAGTCCTTTGCAAAATCCATGGCTTCTCTTTCTCTGTGTGCGTGTTGGTGTGTGTGTGTGTGTACCTTCAACTCTTTCCTTCTGTAATCCACAAAAGTTAAAGGGTGACTTGGTGTGAATACTTAAAGCAACACGGCTCATTCTGAGTTGACAGGTCAGACTTCTTTGGTTTGAGAAAGTAACTTGGCCTCTCTATGTAATTAATTTTAAGGGCACCTTGGAGGAAACCCTATCAATTGTGTGATTTCATGCTGATTTGTTTTCTCAGTGGGAGCTGCTGTTTCTTATTGGGTGGCTGAGTAGTGAGATAATCAAATTCATGTCACCTGCAAGGGGGAGCAGGGTTGAAATGCCTGTCTAAAGTTAAGGGGAAACAGTGTAGTGTGTTGGTGGGAGGAATAGTCTTTCAGTGGACAAAGTCAGAACCTAAACTGAATTTGGGCGACATAATGTGGCCCGAGGAATTCTCAGAATTAGCAAAGATCAAATTAAAATTCACATTGAAGGGACAACATGGCTAGAATTTTGAAAGTATATTTCCACACATGGCACTGCTGTTAACTAGGCTAGGCTGCTAGTCAATAACATAGAGAATTCGTATTTTGTTGAAGGGACATGACAAATACATCAGCAAATATGAATCCATGTTTGAATCACAGACCCTCCAAGTGTCCCTATTTTCTAGGGACATCCCTGATTTAGAGAAGCCATCACGGTTTCTGATTTGATCCCCAAATGTGCCACTTTTCCTTTGGGTGCCCCTATTTTCATTGGAGAAATGTTGGAGGGTATGGAATCAGCCACAGCAAAGATCTGCAAAGACTTTCTAGGGATAAATAGAATTAGCTATATTATGGTGCAGTCATATATGTTTAGGGACGCGGGTGGCGCTGTGGGTAAAACCTCAGCGCCTAGGACTTGCCGATCGTCAGGTCGGCGGTTCGAATCCCCGCGGCGGGGTGCGCTCCCGTTGCTCGGTCCCAGCACCTGCCAACCTAGCAGTTCAAAAGCACCCCCGGGTGCAAGTAGATAAATAGGGACCGCTTAATAGCGGGAAGGTAAACGGCGTTTCCGTGTGCTGCGCTGGCTCGCCAGATGCAGCTTTGTCACGCTGGCCACGTGACCCGGAAGTGTCTTCGGACAGCGCTGGCCCCTGGCCTCTTAAGCGAGATGGGCGCGCAACCCCAGAGTCGGAAACGACTGGCCCGTACGGGCAGGGGTACCTTTACCCAATGGAGCTAATTCCCAAACCAGTGAGAATGGGATAGCAGCCTTAATTATTTAATATAAACTTTTTTTCTTATTATGTTATCCTTAAAATGTGTTTAAAATGTTTTGTCATAGAAAACAATACCATTGTAATAACTGCTGGCTAAAACATGTTTTTTAACTTAACAGTGCAAACCTGTAAGTTTTACTGTGTTACTCCCTAATTGTGTGTGTTTAGGATTGCAGCCTAACCGATCCTTCAGGCTTTTCTTTGTGTGAAGATCTAAACAAAATCATTTTTTTTAAATGGACTCTACATTGTAGTGAAAATTTCAGGACCCTACATTTAAATTTCAGATAAGGTGACCCAAAAACCAAGTCAAAAGTTACATGTTAACAAAAGTCAAGGGTCACCAGAGAGAATCTCAACAGGGTCACTTTTGTAATTTACATATCTTCATGTTTGCTGCTGTTCTTTATTATATTTTCTTTGCAACATGAGAGTCACAATCTTAGGCCACCAAGTTCCGCTGCCAGTGCATCAGTGCAGAAGTACAACCCAAGTTTAAAGGGATTTTCTCCCTCTCTGTGAGTTGCTTTGGAGTGATGCATTGACACCTCAAGAAGGAGGAATTAGAAGGAATCTGTCTTACCACTGTTGGGATGGTTGGTTGCTGAGTGACCAGTTGCCTTTTTCAATTTAGAGTGCCTTTGGGAGTCTGTCTCCAGTCTCCACTAGTTACCACCAAAAGCAGCATTAATGAGAAAGATCTAGAAATATGGTCAAGGTTGAGACTTTCCTTGTTAGGCCGAATTGCTGTCATTAAGATGAATGTATTGCCTAGAATGTTGTTTTTATTCCAGACACTCCAGATCTTGGACAAGATGGACTGTTTCAAGAGGTGGCAAAAAGACATAACAAAATTTGTCTGGCAGGGCAAAAAGCCCAGAATAAACTTTAAGATTTTAACTGATGCAAAAGACAGAGGGGGGTTTGCCCTGCCGGACCTGAGACTTTATTATGAATCGGCAGCGTTTTGCTGGTTGAAACAATGGCTGCTTCTTGAGAACACAGACATTTTGGATCTGGAAGGGTATGACAATAGATTTGGTTGGCATGCATATATATGGTATGACAAGGTAAAACTGCATAAAGGCTTTAAAAACCATATTGTTAGGAAAGCATTGTACAATGTTTGGATAAGATACAAGGATCTACTGGAAAGTAAAACTCCCAGGTGGCTATCACCAATGGAGGCTAAAGAGACAAAAAAACTTAATATGGAGTCCAAATGGCCAAAATATTGTGAAATTTTAGAACAAGATGGTGAAAGAGTTAAATTACAGAGTTATGACAAATTAAAGTCTAAAGTACGAGATTGGTTGCATTACCTTCAGATAAACGAGGTATTTAAACAGGACAGGAAAATAGGTTTTCAGATGGAGAGGTCGAAATTAGAAACAGAATTGTTAGAACCCAATACTAAGAACTTGTCAAGAATGTATAATTTGCTGCTGAAATGGAATACACAAGATGAAACAGTAAAATCAGCTATGATCAAATGGGCACAAGACATAGGTCATGACATTATGTTTGATGATTGGGAACAGTTATGGAACATAGGTGTTAAGTTTACGGCTTGTAATGCTTTGAGAGAAAACATAATGAAAATGATCTATAGGTGGTACATGACCCCAGTCAAACTTGCAAAAATTTATCATTTGCCCAATAATAAATGTTGGAAATGTAATGAGACTGAAGGTACCTTCTATCACCTTTGGTGGACCTGCCCGAGGATTAAGGCCTACTGGGAAATGATCTATAATGAAATTAAAAAGGTCCTCAAATGGACATTTCCTAAAAAACCAGAGGCTTTTCTCCTGGGCATGGTGGGCCAATTGGTGCCAAGGAAGGACAGAACTTTTTTCATGTATGCTACTACAGCGGCAAGAATTCTTCTGGCAAAGTATTGGAAGACGCAGCAGCTACCCACTCTGGAAGAATGGCAAGTGAAGGTGATTGACTATATGGGAATGGCAGAGATGACCGGCAGAATCCGTGACCAGGGGAGTGAGACAGTGGAAGAAGATTGGAAGAAATTTAAAATATATCTTAAAAACTGTTGTAAAATTGATGAGTGCTGAGATGTTATGGTGTTAAGAAACAGAGAATTGCAGCTGTAAATCATAAGTTTAAGGAAATTATAACGAAAATGAGTTAATTAATTAAATGGAGGGTTGCTGAGAAAGGGTAAATATAAGGATGCAGAAAAAGGGAGGTATGGGGAAGTCCGGGAAGTAAGGTGAAAGAAAATAAGTTTAAGAAATTATATATGTTTATTTGTTTGTATGTTTTGTTTTGTTTTATTGTTTGTTTTTATTATATGTTTGGAAAATTAATAAAAATTATTTAAAAAGAAAAGCAGCATTAATGGTAGGACACTGACTGGGAAAGTGAACTGGCTGGCTCATTGACTTGATTAAGTAAAATGAGGTTCCCTCTATTGTTTTGAGGGGGAAGGCAGATGGGAAGATTAATAGGGAGGGTCTGGATAGGAAATTAAGTTGGGGTTACTTGAGTGAAGATGAACTGATTTTGGACAATCTTGATAGAAAATAAATTGGGGCACAATATATGAAGGGGATTCAGAGTAGAAATTAACTGGGATAAATTAATTGAAGAGACATTACTTAGGAAGGGATCTGTATGGGAGATCTGTAACTCAACCCTCATTCTGCAGAAAGCAAATCTTCTGCATATTGAAAGGTTGGCATATTATTGCTAAATTGGATAAGTCACAAGGGATACACCAGGCATAGGCAACCTTCGGCCCTCCAGATGTTTTGGCCTACAACTCCCATGATCTGTAACTAACAGGACCAGTGGTCAGCGATGATGGGAACTGTAGCCCAAAACATCTGGGGGGCTGAAGGTTCCCTATGCCTGAGATACACTATTTATTTACAAAAGATATAATGTTGCTTGGGTTTGGGTAAGGTACCCCTTTGGACGGGCTTTGCAAACCACACTGGCCTCTCTAGTCTCTCAGACTGTTTGGGGGGGGGGCGAATCAAGATGGAAGTCAAGGTTGGCCCCAGAAACCACTTGGCTTGTGAATGTCAGTGCACCAGAGATGCAAGTGAGCAAATCAACAAATGAGCTGTGTGTGTGAAAAGTGCACCCCCTAACAAACCGTCACCTTCTTATCCCAATATAGTGGAATAAACAGTACACAGCCAGATGCTAACACAAGCCCTTGTGCTTGGCCGTTAGGCTCCCCTTGCATTCCATTTATCAAGGCAACCTGGGAGACATGAAATTAATACCAAATAGAAAAGGTTAGAGACAGGAGAAGGGGCACAAAGCATCCGAGTTCGGGGGAGGAAGATGCATGAAATGCATTTGGTATGTGAAAGGAGCCAGATGTTTGCAATTCAGATACATGCGATTATCCTGCACTCGGACATCCAGAGACAGAAACAAATGTATCCCTAATATATTCTTCAAACATGAAATGCCAAGAGTATATGTGAAAACATCTGTAACATTTTTGGGTACACTTACTTCCCCCATCTTTCGAAATGATATGAGATAACTTGAAAGACACGCAGCAAAATGCTTTAGTCAAGAGCAGCATCAGCAAAGCTGGATGCTACTGAAGCTGGGCTTCAATGGAGTGGGGGTGAGGGGGAGGCGAATGTGAGGCCCCTGGCAGTTTTGGAGAAATAAAAATAATGGCTGGACAGAGCAAAGTCTGTTGTAGGCAGTGACTTTATTTTCTTTAGACCTGAAATACAGTATGTTGGTAAAAGGGATATAATTTGATTATATATAATGCTTAACTGCTGCGTATGCAGAATCACAATGGGTGCATCATCCTAACGTTTAGTGTTAGATGCATTTTTTACTATTAATAAACAGCATTGCACTAGAACTGAGCAGGCATTCTGCCAATCGTGAGACAGTTTAACGGTGTAACAATCCCTAATCAACTCACAGGAGGATGACGTGGAGCAAACTAGATTCCAGAAATGCCAAGTCATTGGGTATACATTTACTCAACTCTGTTACATTATCCTGACTGCAGACTGAATAATAGGACTCTGGAGCTGGAATGTCTGTCTTCTTTTTCAACCTCTTGCACTGAGGGAGGATCCTCTGTACCAAACACTTCTAATATCTTAGCCCGCAATGTGGAAGACAAGTTGATGCTCCTCCGGAACTCAGGGATAAATATATAACATGTAAAAACACAACAAGCCTCGAATGACAACAACAAAACCCTGTGGGGGCAAGGAATACATTTATTAAAAAAACTCCCAGAGGCATTGTTTGAGTGGGGTGTCAAATAAACCTTGTGTACAAATGCTTGTAATGGAACTCTGATATCCTTGAAAGAAAAGCTGTTTGGGCAAATCCAAGCTTCGAAGACTTACTGGATGCTCTTGGGTAAGTTGCTGTTGTTCTGCTTAGCCTACCTCTTGAGGCTGTTGTGAACAGAAGTGACCAGTAAAGCAGTTCATCAGTTGGAGCTACTGGGGAAGAGGAGAATTGCCAGTCTTATTTTTGGCAGCCAGAAGGTGACAGTAAAGGCAGGGGAATCCTGAGCGGATGTGAAGTTGCTGATTGGCTAGCATTCCTGCTGACATCACCAGCCTATTGCCAGTGAGAAAACAGCTAGCCAATCAGTACAGTGGTACCTCGGGTTAAGTACTTAATTCATTCTGGAGGTCCGTTCTTAACCTGAAACTGTTCCTAACCTGAAGCACCACTTTAGCTAATGGGGCCTCCTGCTGCTGCCACGCCGCCGGAGCACGATTTCTGTTCTCATCCTGAAGCAAAGTTCTTAACCCGAGGTACTATTTCTGGGTTAGTGGAATCTGTAACCTGAAGCATCTGTAACCTGAAGCGTATGTAACCCGAGGTACCACTGTATTGGTAGGCCTGCATGACGCTGACTCAGATATGTGCCCCTGTTTCTCGTGAGCAAGAAACCCCCTTTAATCTCTCATGGAACAGACAGATAGGCATTCCTCCTAGCAAACTGCCCCTTAGCTGTGAGGCTAAATGGCTGCTCTGAACCACTGGGAAGGAAGCTGAGATACAAATGTAAGAAATAAGGCAAGGAGCAGTAAATGGAACACTCTGAATACATCTTGGATTTTTCCCATCAATAGATCAACAACTGGGAATACTTTAGCCTGAACGGCTTTCCATACTAAAGTAGTCCCAGGGGACCTGTGGCCAGGAGGGACCTACATATTACAAAGGTCAACTCATGCTACTTCCATGTTTGTTTTTTGAATCCATGAACTTTAAAATAAGAACCAAAGTTCATTCTGCAATTGAAGAGATCCCTCCGTCAGGCAAATGTCAGGAATTAGGCGGTATTTTCCTTCCCTTTCACACTCTCCCGCTAGCAGACCTTCATTCCACCCACCACTTATTTGTGCACAATAGCAGATGCTATGGTTTGTGTTTTCAGATCTGTCGGACTTTTCAATAAAGTTCAAACATCCTAATTTAATTAGCATGGATTTAACAATGAACTAGCTGTGACCTTTCCCCTTAAACCCCTTCCCCTTGAAGCAGTTGTGCGTCTTATTGTTGGAAGACTCATGTTCATATCCTATTTTGGCTTCCAAATGGAAGTCAAGTTTGGTGGCCATGGGCAGCCCTCTTCTCTCTACCCCCTCCCCAAATTATGACCCATTACAGTCGAGTCTGATTTAATATTCTCTGGTAATCCCCCCCCCAACCCAACCCCCCCCAGAATTCCAGGAGTCTTGTTTTAATGGATGAGGATAGAAAGATGTGGCTGGGTGCAGATTGCTGCAAGGCTGGTTTGGCCACTCCTGGCTGCCTTGCCTTATTGCCCATGTTCCATTTTTTATTAGCATAATGCTTACATAACTTTAATTTTTTTAAATGAAAGATCAAAGCAGCTGCAGGTAATATCCAATGAAGGTACTGCCCACTTCATACACTGCAAGCATTTCAGCAAATGAACTGAATTCCATTGCTCTCTTGGAAGAACTCCCACATGATCTGTGTGTGCAGTGGGGTGTGTGCCAGGAGGATGTATTGTAGAAGAGTTAATTCTACTTGTCTATTCTTATTATAATTCATTAGAAAAGGGAGAAACGGCAAGGACAAGGATCTATGTGGGGTCCTCATGAACTCAAGAGAGGGACCTAGTAGCAGCAACGGGAGACAAAACATCGTCCCTGCCCCCACTCCCCACTACTTCCCGTCCTTATGAAGATGGAAATTAAGGACACACATCTTTTCTCATCTAAAATCATGCATTTTTATGAAGTATGCCCAGCGTTCCCATAATTCAGCCGGGTGCACTTTGCAGACCCTAAAGTGCTGTCACTACAGAAGGTTTCATTGCTTGCACCTGCTAAAACATTTGAGGCATTTGAGAGGCAGTGAAACACATTTGCTTTTCATTTTATCTGACTTTGAAAATCTTTGAAGTGTTTAATAGTAGTTCAGGAAAGATTTCTGCCTCTTAATCATTTACTTGTAGGGCACATTCTCCACTGGTAGCCTGTCAAGCAGAAAACGAGTTTAGTCCAGTTTTATTAAGTGCCGCATGCCGAGTCAGTGTTCATTAAAGGTGTTTTAAGGTTTGAATTATGTAATTTATGAGAAAAAAGAAATAAAAAATTCCATTGTTTTATTAATATGCAGCACAGGATACATTGCTAATATAACATGCATTTTAAACCAACTCTTTGATATAAAAAATATACTTTTTTTTATAAGAGGCCCTTGATACTTTTTTAAAGCTCCCTTTCACTGTTCAATAAAATTCAGATATTTTAATTCAGTCAACATAGATTTGGGAAAGGAACTGTTCTTGACCTTTCCTCAATGCCAATTTTCCTTAAAGCAGATTGCACTCGAGGGAGAGATTTGAGGGGGGGGGGTCATTTTAAAAACACACACACACAGCCAACAACTAGAAATTACAATACATATAATGCTAAACTCAGGTCAGGAATTGTTTTAATTTGTTCCCCATATATTCTGAGCTAATAGGATATTTTTCAACGGTGCTTTGGTTAAACTCAAACAGTTTGGTAGCCCACCAAAATATTTTAAAGCTGGTCCTGGATTAATAATGTAAATATACTTTTTGATAAGTATGTAGGGAGGGAAAATGCGGGTTTTTTTTAAAAAAAAAATATCTGCCAGCAGATATGGGGGGAATCTGTTTTCCCTGAAGATTTGCCTGACTTAGGTTACTCTGACGCTTGAAAGATACAAATCAAGTCAAACCCAAACTCCTCCAAATACAGACTCAGATGCTCAAGGCTACCGTGCCAGAAGAGGCTGTGAGTGATAGCATGAGGCTATGAGTGAACATTCTTCAGTGGTCACTCCTAAGTTTTAGGAAGGGAGGAATGCATAGGGAGGTGGTGGGAGGAACCCATGAAGGCTGAGGTGCATGTGGGGGCAGCTAGCAGGGCTTTGGGGAGCAGAGAGGTAAGAGGTTCAAATCAGAGAGCTCAAGTGCTAAGAACATCTCCAAGTTATCAATCAGTGCTACCATACTAAGAGGCATCCAAAACTGGGGAAATAGTTTAGTTGTTCCATGATTTAGTAAATAGGGCAAGGGTCTCTAACCATTTAGGCCCCTGGGGGCATTTTTGAATGAGTGCTCTGGGCAGCACCAGCCACTCATTGCCTTCTGCTCCAAAACAGACCCCCTTCCCAGAGCCAGAAAGTGATCTCTCTCTCTCTCTCTCTCTCTCTCTCTCTCTCTCTCTCTCTCTCTCTCTCACACACACACACACACACACACCACTTTTCCAAGTGATCTGTGTAAAAGTCAGATCCAGCAGAGTTAACCTGAGTACAGTGGTACCTCGGGCTACATACGCTTCAGGTTACATACGCTTCAGGTTACAGACTCTGCTAACCCAGAAATAGTGCATCAGGTTAAGAACTTTGCTTCAGGATGAGAACAGAAATTGTGCTCCGGCAGTGCAGCAGCAGCAGGAGGCCCCATTAGCTAAAGTGGTGCTTCAGGTTAAGAACAGTTTCAGGTTAAGTACGGACCTCCGGAACGAATTAAGTACTTAACCCGAGGTACCACTATACTGAAAAGCACATAAAGGTGAAAGATGAAGTGGGAAAGAGCAGCTCTCTTCTAACTTCTTGGCAGAGCTTTAGGTACTTTTTAAAAAGGGAGAGTCACCTTTATCACCTGATGGCCAAGAGGGCAGTGAATGGTGGGCCTCTGCGATTTTATGGACACCAGAGGAAAGCCCACAGGCACCACACTGGTGATTCTCAAAATAGTGCCTCCATTAGCACTATTATATATATAGCTGGTGATGTGGTGTAAACCACAGAGCCTAGGGCTTGCTGATCAGAAGGTCAGTGGTTCGAATCCCCACGATGGGGTGAGCTCTCATTGCTCGGTCCCTGCTCCTGCCCACCTAGCAGTTCGAAAGCACATCAAAGTGCAAGTAGATAAATAGGTACCACTCCGGCGGGAAGGTAAACGGCGTTTCCATGCACTGCTCTGGTTCGACAGATGTGGCTTAGTCATGCTGGCCACATGACCCGGAAGCTGTACGCCGGCTCCCTCGGCCAATAAAGTGAGATGAGCGCTGCAACCCCAGAGTTGGCCACGACTGGACCTAACGGTTAGGGGTCCCTTTACCTTTTTATATAGCTTGTGCCAGCTCCAGATTGTTGTTCTTTGGCTAGCGGGGTGGCCTGGGCAAGGTGTTCAAAGTAAGACCCCTCTGTGAGTGTGTCCACTTGCTCCTTGCACATTCACCTGCTGCTCCCTCTTGCTCTGAGCCACACAATTTCTGAGAGAGGGAGAGGGAGAGGGAGAGAGAGAGAGAGAGAGAACAAGGTGCATGGAGGGTACTGCTCCTTCTCATTGCTTGCACACTCAGAGAGGGCAAATGAACAAGCAACAACGGTGAGGAGAAGGTGTGATCAGGCCAGGAGGCTCCACAAATGAGCAGTGGGGCTCCCACTGAGTCATGGGCCTTCGCAGCTTCCTGAAGAGGCTGGCTTCTGATGCTGACCTTGCATGTAACTGTCCGAAAAGGACAGGGACAGGATCAACACCAGCATCTGAAAGACTCCAGGTTGGCAAAGTCTGACCTATGCTATAAAGTCTTATGCAAGCAATGAAGAGGAGAAATGGGAAGCTAACCACTAACAGTGTGGGCTTTGAAAACGGTTTTCCCTTTTTTTTAATGAATAAAAGTCTGACCCATTTAGAGGCAGAGTATCAAACTCCTTTGCATATCTCTGTCATCCTACACACAACTTCTGCTCATTGATTTCTAAGCCAAGGCAGGATCTGACTCAGAGGAAGAAAACATGTGACATGAACCTTACCCACGCTGCTTCATCCTCTCTCTCTCTCTCTCTCTCTCTCTCTCTCTCTCTCTCTCTCTTAGATTGCGTCTAAGAGTCAGGTGAAATATTACGTATTGCCATGAAGATTATATATATATATATATATATATATATATATATATGCTTTCGTAGATTTTCACGGGTACAGGAATGCAGGTTTTGGTGTCCTCGGGTGTCTTCCCGTGTAAAAGTTGGGGTGTCTAGGCGACGTTTCGACGAGGTCTCACTCGTCATCTTCAGGCTGGTGCTTTCGGCTTCTTGTTACTGGAACAGAGCAGGATCTCAGTGTTTGAGTTCCTATAAATCCCTACACAGATCCCTACACAGATCTGGCTGGCACAGGCCACAAAACCACAGCTCGCCCCTATACACGAAGCCAAGCCAGAGCACAACTAAATGCAGTACAGCCATCTTCTCAGAAAAACTCTTCACAAAGTTCAAGAGGTCAAGACACAAAGGCTTTAGCAACTAATCCATACCTAATGACCCACCTAAGTGGTACTCAGGATATCACTCAAGAAATCACTCAAGATATCCCTCAAGCAATTAAGGAACAAAAGAAGAAAAGGCACACTAGCCTGGGAACTTCCTCTCTGCCCAGAACATTGGAGGCTATACACCACACCCCTCAACAGTATTTATAGGAACTCAAACACTGAGATCCTGCTCTGTTCCAGTAACAAGAAGCCGAAAGCACCAGCCTGAAGATGACGAGTGAGACCTCGTCGAAACGTCGCCTAGACACCCCAACTTTTACACGGGAAGACACCCGAGGACACCAAAACCTGCATTCCTATACCCGTGAAAATCTACGAAAGCAAATATATATATATATATATATATATATATCCGTCCATTCATTTCAGAATGCAGTCGGAAAGCCTATGGAACCCATAAAAAACATCTGGAAACAAACAAACAAACAAAGCAGGTTAAAATGCAAACTTAAAATTATAGTGCAAGGACTGAACAGTGATCAAAAATAAAAAGCCAGAATATCAAAAACACTGGCATTTTGGCATATTTTCAGGGAGAGGGTGTTGCGGGCCCATCCACAGTGTCACCCCCTCCTGGCATGTCAAACTGCTGAGTGGTAAAATGAATGGACACAAAAACTGTCTGGGATTTAAACTGCCACAACTTTATTGATTGCAGATACAGGAAGCTTTGGCATAGGCATTGGGTGGGTATCCCTCTCAGCCCCGCCCTGCTGGGGGAACTGAGGCATGGCAGGGTCTATTTAGGGGTGGATCCATCACAAAATGCAGGTTTACATGGCTGGTCCCCCAAACACTGAGGGAAGCTCTATGGACCACTAGCCCTATGCCAGGCATAGGCAAACTCGGCCCTCCAGATGTTTTGGGACTACAACTCCCATCATCCCTAGCTAGTCAGGGGTGATGGGAGTTGTAGTTCCAAAATGCAGTCGGCTCTTTGGATAGAGACTTCTTTCCAGACCCCTTTAATGGGGTATCCTGTTAATACTGCTGCAGGGAACAGGGAGTGGGTGAGTCACCACTTCACACCCCAATTGGATGAAAGACTCTAGGATTCCGCCCAAGGCCTAAACCACCAAAGTTGTGACTAGTGCTATGGGGAAGGCAGAACCTGCAGAGCAGGGAAAATTCCTTCATGGCTCCAAATATGGCAACCGTCAAAAGACTGCAGCAAAGTCTGGCTAGCTGTAAAGAAATGGCTAGAGCCGTAACCAACTATTAATGAAGGGAGGGGAAGGGTGGGTGAAGCTCCTGGCAGACTGGATGCTGTACTGAGTGCTCAGCCGGGCTAGGTAGATGGCCATGGCCCACCGTGGATTGGCTCATTTGAAGGACGGATTTGGTGGGAACCAGCAAACCTCCATAATATCCACAGGGGACAGGGAAACATAGTAAGATGGCGCGGTGTGTCCAGGTGAGAGAGGAGGTGCTGCGCTGGGGCACGACCACCACTCACCAGCAAAACAGTAAGCGGTCATTTCTTAATTGGTAAGCCCGATTCTCATTGTGAAAGCAGCTCCTGCCATTTGCTTCAATGAGGACTCATATCTGTGAAAGGGGTAGAATCTCCGTCCTGCTCACCGAAGGGGAGTGCAAAGACAGACCTGCCCATCATATGTGCTGCTTTTCATAGGGTAATTCATGCAACAGAAAACCTTGATGCTTAAAACATATAATTGTCTCTGTAATTATGCCCTTTTCTGGCTGCTAGCATTAAAGAGGAGGGATTTTTATTGGACTCTGTGGAGGACAATTTATATCTCAGTCTTCCATGAAAAAGTGTCCAAGGCAGCTAATGATACGTGCCTGAAATCATGTCAAAATATAAGAAAACACAGTGGAAAAAATGTTACAACTTAAAAGCTAGGATAAAAAGCTATGGTCAAAAAGGAAAGGGTGAGACAAGCCCTCGTCTGGATGATGGTCCCACAAGTGGGGTGTGGCAATGCAAGGTGCCATAAGGATGGCACAGAACTTTTATTTTACCCCCACCAGAAAAGGCCAGGTTGCTCTTAAATGGCTGTTTCCAGCATCAGCAAAGCAACAAACCAGCTGAGTTTTGCAGGAGCAAAATGCTAAGCGAGGGTGAAGTTTGCTGTAAGGAAATCAGTTCATCGGTGCTTTGCAATTGGCCTGTTTAATGCACCCCATTTGATTCTCCTCATCGGTTATGAAAGGTCTCTTTGAGGTAGGAGGAGATAGCACCCTTTCTTATGAAAAAAGCAAATTATACCCAGGGGCAACATCCCTGCACAACAGGAAAAGGCCAGCCTCCTCCCAGGAGATATGGCCCCAAATTAAATGCAAGTAATTTCCTGGCTAACCTGTGATTTCTATCTGGTTGTGGCTTCTGGCATATAACTAAGTCTCAAGTTCTGCTATTTCTGTTTAGCAGCCCTCACATGTGCTCCTGCTTTCATTTCCAAACTTTAATATGCAACAGCCCATCCACAGAAGGCAGTGGAAGGCCAAAAGTTTTGGCTGTGCTAGTCAGCTGCAGCTTTGCTAGGAGACAGGCTGGTTGTTCGTAGTCCTGTAGCATTTTGTCTCTTTTCTCAGAATGCACCAACACATGTGCGCATTTGGAAGCTACAGAGCTGGCAAAAAAGCACAGGATGGTTTGTCAACCATCGATTGCTCTGCTCTCCATAAATCCTCAGTGTCATAACCATCTCTTTATACCATTCGCTAGAATCAGGGGGGAAAACCTGGCCTGTGACAGAAGTGGAGAAGTCTTACGACTTAGCCTATTGTTTTGTCACTAACCTGGCTGAAAGCGAGACCCAGCAATGCCTTTAAATCATAATGCAAAACCCTTTATCACGGGCAGTTTTAAAAGTCCTGTTAATAGTGTGTGTGTGCTTAATAATTCTTTTCTTGAGATACACATAACTGTGGCAGTCAGTGTTATTTTTCTAGAAAAAGAGGTGCTGGAACTCACCATGAACGCCTCCCTTGTTCTCTTAGAATAGCAATGGCGCTCACCTGAGAGGTGTTGGAATTGAGATTCAGTGAGTTCTGGCTAGAAAACAAAACAAACAAACAAAAAACCCTGGTGGCAGTGTAGGTAACATTCTGTGTGATGCATCATAGCCAAATGCAGTCATCTGTTCTGCAACACTGGCTGCCAGTTGTAATACCACCTGATTGGTCATGAGTTTCACTGAAATAACTGATTCTATCATGACCAAGGATACTTCCAGGTTTATTGTGAGAGGGGTGCACCTCATTCAACCTGCGTTTGTTTTTGTTTGCAATGTCCAGATGACAGCCTCTATTTCCCACGCCACAGTTTAATCCTGAGTTACCCTTTTCTGGGAGAAATCCAATCAGCTTTTTAAAAAACTCTACTGCCCACAACCCATTAAAAATATCGGAATTACCTGTTTACAATATTAAACCCCCACTGAAGCATCAAAGGATACCTTTCAGAACATCACATCACCCTTAATCCATATGCCTGTGCTTTAACATCAGCAGCTGTGGCTCTTCTTCATGTTCCACTGTTGGGGAGCCTGATTCAGCATCTTATGTGCTACGGATACAATACAGCACACAATAAGGAAACAGCACACACACAGGAAAACAAAAACCTGCAAGACCCACATTTTGCACATGTATAAATTTCTCAAATAACAAAACACCGCACAAACAGACAACATAGAACATGCATGCTTTTAAAAGAAAAGCCAGTTAAACGTCTGTATATGGCGTTATGAGATATAAATATCTATACAAATGTTTGGTCCTGCAGTTAGTTGGTTTTGATGTGGTATATAACCTTCTTCTTGATGGCACCCTGTTTCTAGAATGCCCTCCCCTTATGGGTGGTGAGGCAACCAATAGTGGGTGGGGTGGAACCGCTCTTTAATATATCCAAGACCAGTGCTCTTTGGAAGAGGCTAAGCAGTTCTTTGTAATTTCTTGCACAGAATTATAGAACTGCAGAGGTGGAAGTGACCCAAATGGTCAGCTAGGCCAACCCCCTGAAATGCAAGATCTTGCAAATCTGGACCATCCGTACAAAGACTATATCCCGACACCCTGAATATTCTTCACCAAACATCAGTGAATTTCTGCTCAGTTTTAGTAAGTCACATGCAAAAGCAATGCTTGGTGGATTGTGTTGTGAGCTTTTGAATGGGAAGTACCTTTTAGCTTAAGTCTTTTAACCTGGCTCACAATTACTGAGATATGGCTCCATTTGTAGATTATTACTTTATTTCAATAAACTGAAAATTCCATACCTAACACCACAATTGTAATAACACTAATATGCTTCCAATTGTAAACCTGTCCAGGGTTGCACAGCACCTCCAGTGATAAATTATATTGACATCATTAGTTCCCGATTGGCTAGGAAGCTGGACACACAATGAAGTTTTATTGTAGGTATCGTTTACAGTTCTGATAGTTTTACAAGGTTTAATAGCTTTGTATTAAATATAGCATGTTTGGAGTAAGCTAACATCTTGGTGTATATTGTACGCCAAGTATGCCAGGGTGTTTCATCAGAAGGGGAAAATATTTATGTAAGAAAACTGTAATATGTGTGACTCCGGTCATAAATGTTGCCCTATTACTTGTCTGTCGTTGCAGCTGACAAAAAGGACAAATACTAAACTGTCTGTATAAGGGGGCCTTTGTCCATTAGTCCCAAATTAGCTCTGTCACACAAAAATAAAAATCCACACAAAACTTCCATAGGAACTCTACCACTGAAGTAAGTTATGTTATGCAAAAAAACAAACAAAACCCTAAATGAATTGGAACTTGAGAACCAATGTTACCTTAATCCGATTAAATTTAGAGCCTTTGTTATTGTTCTTCATACACTCGTAAAATATGTGTTGGAAAGGACACAAGCCATGAATGTATATATGACATACGGTATGTGTTACATATAGAAGTCTGAGATGCTATTTTAGGGGAACTACTGCAATTTGCTCTATTGAATTTATCCCACTCAACTGGGCTCGATACTTGATGATGCAGAAAGCACAGAGAGAAGATACACAGATGAGATCCTCACCTTCTTTCTACTTTTTAAAGAGTCTTGTGTGAAAGGAATAATAATAATAATCTAATTTATTTAAAGATGGGTAATTTAAAGATGGAGAGATGAGCATGCTGTTTTCATTTCAGGAGCAGCAGAAGTCCACTTCACATGAGACTCTGGAACTGTAAAAGAAATATGCAGCTTACACGTCCTCTTTCTACATGTTCATATCAGGCAAAAAGGCACCCTGGAAAATGAGGCTAGTGGAACACACCGAAGTTGATCCACTGGGAGGAAGTATCTGACTCTTGTTTAGCCAGTTGCAATACTTTGGTGCTTCCAGCTGTGATCAGTGAACCTTCTCAAATGAAATTGAGATGAACATACTTAGCTATTTTTAATAAAATTAGGAAAATGGCCTGATTTGGAGCCTGTCCTGTTAATGGGGAATCTGTCCTTTCATTGAACCTCCAGCTGAGCTCTCAAATCGCTTTACCTAGTTGCACCTGCAACATTAGGAAGGAAGGGCCCTCTCCCCCCCCCCCCCGCTAGTTGCTCTGGCAGCATCCAATACTAGTTCCAAAATGTCACTATTTTAAGCTTAGGATTTGATTGTATACCAGTGAATTCAGTTTGGACAATTAAAGTGGATTTGGCTGTATTGTGCAAAAAGCACAAACAAACAACCCGCAAACAGTTGTTTTTTTCTGGTAAGAAAGGTGATGGGAAAATGTACTGGAAAAGGTGAGATAAGGGCAGCAGTAGATGAGTTCATACAACCTCCATAAAGGTAAAGGGACCCCAACCATTAGGTCCAGTTGCGGACGACTTTGGGGTTGCAGCCTCATCTCGCTTTATTGGCCGAGGGAGCCGGCGTACAGCTTCCGGGTCATGTGGCCAGCATGACTAAGTCACTTCTGGCGAACCAGAGCAGCGCACGGAAACACTGTTTACCTTCCCGCCGGAGCAGTACCTATTTATCTACTTGCACTTTGACATGCTTTCAAACTGCTAGGTTGGCAGGAGCAGGGACCGAGCAACGGGAGCTCACCCCGTCGCAGGGATTCGAACCGCCAACCTTCTGATCAGCAAGCCCTAGGCTCTGTGGTTTAACCCAATATATCAGAATATATGCTCAGTAAACAGCACTGTTCCCCGATGGAGACAGCCTGGACACAGAGATGCATTTTTAAGTTCCAGGCTGGACTACTGCATTCTATGGGGGGCTGCCTTGGACACTAGCCCAGAATCTGCAGCTAGTAAGAATTCTGCAGCATGGTTACTGTGCAGAAACATTTTTTTTATCAGTGGCTGAAACAGCTGCTCTGGCTGTCTTGAAGATACTGAGCCAAGTTTATGGTACTTGCATTAATATACAAAGCCCCAAAGAGCTTAGGACCTAGATACTTCAGTGAGTGCTTTCCCCTTACAGACCTACTGATAATCTAAGATCTGCCAGTGATGCTCTTTTGATAGTCCTATGCCATGCTGAAATAAGACATGGGAAGTGCAATCTCAATGCTGGCCCCCTGACTCTGGTCTGGGATCATCTTGTATGGGGAAGAGTGGGGTATAAGTGTTTTAAATAAATAACTATCCTGGTTCTTGCATGGTTTTTCACTATGTTTTCTATTTTGTGCCAAGTGGCAGCTTGTAGGTTGGGCTAATGTTAGTAGGTGGCTATTGCTGCTGAGCAGAGAGGCTAACCACTACACCCAGTTTGCCATTAGATAGTTGCACAATGTCATAGCTCTCTTTGCCTCCAATGCCACCAGGCAATACCTGTTAGTAAGGTTGTCTTTTTTGGTGGCTGCTCAGCAGTGGCAATCACTTACTATTACCAGCACACAAGCCACCATTGTTTTTGGCTGTAATTCATTGTATTCAGTCAGACTATTGATTTCCTCCACGAGAGTGGTAGACATGCTAGAGAGTTCATCACATGCACTCCTCAGTTTACACAAAACCTTCTCCATGTGGTTGTGCATATACATGATTTAACAGAGAAATTCAGTATTGTGGATTGGCCCAGAGCCCAGTTCTTTTCTCTTTCTCGCCCACACTGTTTTGTCAAGAGTAGCTGGTGGTAAACGGAGGAATCCCTCCCTTGTAGTATGAGAAAAGCCATGGCCACATATTTCAAACATAATGAACAAAAGTGAAACCTACTATACAATGTTGCAATGTATGCTCTCCTAGTAGTAGAAGTTCCCCTCTTCAGCATTCAGCAAAATCACCAGCCAGGATACTTTGTTCTACCTCATCCTGTTACTTGGAGTTTTCAAAATCCCATGGTTACTGGAAGTGGGTTTCTCACATCACTGCTAGTTTGTTTCTTTAAAAAAACTGTTACTGCTGCAAACTCTGGGATCCCTCAAAGTATGCTAATACATCCATCTCTTTCTCAGAAGCTACAGTTTGGTTGTTACTCACCACCCGAGTAATAATAATAATAATAATAATAATAATAATAATAATAATAATAATAATAATTTATTTCTACCCTGCCCATCTAGCACTGGGGAATTAGGCCATTATTTTCTTGACAATTAAATTTCAGAACAAACATGAGATTAGAAGTGTTTGGGAATTTATCTGAACTTCAGCAAGGGACTTCAGTAATTTTTCAACTCCTGTATTCACAGTTCAAAAACCTGCAGACCAAACTGGGTCTATATTAATTTTGTATATATGTGTATCATATTAAAATGTAATATAAGTAAAAAAAACTTCCTATGTAATCCTGCATAGACCCACAATAATATATGTGCCTTGCTCTCCCTAACTAAGCATGCGCACGATAGCAGCATGAACTACTTGCACCTATTTTGGGGTGGGGGGAAACAAATCTTGTTTACTATCCTTTTTTAAAAAAAGACCATAACTGCAATTCACTTTTTAACGACCTTATTTAACTAGTTTCTGAAGTGGCTCAGCAGTTCTCTCAGTCATCACAGGCTACTTTCTTTATTTTGCAATAAACAAGAGTCAAACCCCAGACTGCAAATTTGTCAGCGATAAGGATACCACCTCTCCCAATAATTTATAAATTCAGCTTAATGGGGCAGATATCAGAAAAATGTGTTGGACTGAAGGAAAATAAATCACACGTGGTTTCCTGGCATAAGCTGGCACTGTGTGTCTTATATTTCAGTCAAATTATTCCATTTGTTTCTAAAGATATTTTAATCCCACATGACCTCAAACTTCCCATGAACCAGGGCTTGAACAAAAGGCCGCCCACTGTCTTTGCAGTAAATCTGTTGTCTCCCTTCTAGGTCCTCAACCTGGGATCATAGATCACCCCTGCCCAGCATCTTGCTTCAATTTACTCAATTAACTTGAGTAAAGCACTTGTAAGTTTGCAGATGTTGCTTTATTATCAAGGCCTAAAAATGTACAAGAGAGTTCAGGAGCCTGAGGTTATGGGGAGGTTGTGGAGATGGGGGATGGGCTGTAGAGGGAGGTGGAAAAGTGCACGCTTCACAATTGTTTTCTCAAGATGGACAGGAGGAGAGTTGGTACATTGTTTCCCTGACAAGTTTATTGAAATCATAAGATGCACCTAAGTCTTACAAGTGGAGGAATGTTTGATGCTATCTTGCAGAAAGATAGGCTATGAGGAATCGGCATTTCACCTCAAGATGAGATAATGTTGTGATTAACAGATGTTTAATTGAGCCATTCATCAAGTGAGGAACCTGCCTAGAAGTCAGCAAGGCTAAGTAAATTATTTCCACCCCTGCAGGTGTTGGACTGGCACTTCTATTACTCATGTAGAAATGAGCTTTAGAAGATTCCCCCCCCCCAAAGAAAAGATAATTTATTTCAATTGGATTGGATTTTATTTAATATGCTGTACACTGAAAGCACTTAGGTCCTGTTTTTCAAGCAGGCTGTTGAGGTGTAGAGGGAGTGGCAGGCTAGTTCTAGAGATGGAGATGAATAGGGATTACAAAAATATTTGTGGCAGATTTTCATGTTTGTTTCCAGAGATTTCAGTCAGTCAGTCAGTCTCTTCGTTACTCTTTATCAATGGCCAATATTCAGAAAGAAACTATGTACAAATATATAAATTAATACCAAACCAAACAGAAAACCAGAGCAATACAATTGCCAACAACTGTACTGTGCTACATAATGCCGGGCACAGAAAAACAAAATTTTAACTATGCTAAGATTAACCCCCAGTGAGTTTTGCATGCAGCTACACATTGTTTAGCCACCCTGGAAGAGATGAACTGTGTTTTGACACAAAAGGAGTAAAAAAATATATGCATAAAAGGGTTTTGATTTGGGAATAGGTTCTGGAGTTTTATGCAACAGCAGTGCCCAGTGACTCCTTTACAGGTCTTCCACACCTTAGAAGAGGGGCAGAGGCATGGGAGATCTGGAAAAAGGAAGATTTATAGCTTACCCAGTTCTTTTAAGAAAGACATTCCTCCAATACAAGAATATCCTAGTTGTGGAGAGATTAGTACAGTCCTGTCAGTGTCAGAGTTATATCAGTATATCTTGGAAGACTTTGAGAATGTTCACTTAACAAGACATTCAGATAAAGATGAGTGTCATTGACAACAAATTTGGATTTATTCAAGGGCAGTTTGGAGAACAGTGGTTTGTTTGGATCAGTTCTGTTCTATTCAGACTTCAGTTTGCCTGCTTTCAGAGTAATGGACAAACTACTTAGGTGAGCCTTCTTCTTGGCAGACCACTATAGCCCCCACGATGTAAATGGGGAAAAACTGACTCAAATCCACACATGTTGATTTAAGCCTTTTGACGATTATAGCCTGGAAGATACTGAAACTTTGCTTGGTTTCAAATAATTAGCTGGCTTTTGTAATTTGCCATTTTCTAAATCATTACTTCACTCTTTGTCCTTAGCGTGACCTTACAATTTGTTATTTTAACAGTTTAAGTAGACAATAAAATATAAACATATACTAGATGACCCAAACACTGGTTGCTTAAATTACTGAAATAATGATTTATGAGCTACAAATTACAGTCACAAATCAGTTTTAAATGGTTGGAAATTCCCTTGTGAATACTGCATGAAAATTTCTGAAGAAATTTCTTTGCATTAAAAGGAATTGGAAAATTTTTATCACATGTGGCAGATATATTGTTATGCTTAAAAATATTGATGTATTTTGCATATACTGAAGTGATACGACATATGAACAAAGTACTGAGTTATCATGGTATGAACAAGCTGTTGCTGATTTTGTTATCTTATAAAAGGGTGTGTGCAGACATATGCAATTTGAGGAGTGAGCCTGCTGTGAAACATACTCACTGCATCCCCCCCCCCCCCGTATAACTTTTTCTTCCAGCTCAAGCTCAAGGGAAATTGGTTCTCTGCAGGGCTGGATTAAGACCTTTAGAGGCTCTAAGCATCAGAAAGATTATAGTGCCTCCATATGTAATTCAAAATAAAAACAATAAACTGTTAAATAAAATTTGAAAATATTCACACATAGATTTATTGCAACACAAAGGAGGATCTGATTCCCTTGCATTATTTTCATCTACGTTCGTAGGATACCTCCTGGTTTATGTGGGGATAAGCAATGAAAAACAACAACAGAAAAATGGGGGAAGAGTTTGTGGTGCAGTGCAAGGAAGTCCTCATTGAAATCACATTCGTTTGTCGTCTTCTTCACTAGCTGCTTGCTTTAGTGCTCCCCTCCATTGGGGTTTCCTTCTCTTTTCCCACTTTAATCATACATTTCACATGCCCTGTGGCTGCGACAGGTCATTCTGGGGGGAAACGGCACCTGCCAGGAGCACCCACAAATGTCTGTCCCGCTGCTGCTAGAGACAGAAATTGGTTATTCTGATGATGCATTTTGGAAGGAGTGCTGATCTGACCAAATTGTTCCATTTCGTTCAGTTTGCCATTAAGGTGAAGGTAAAGGTAAAAGACCGCTGGATGTCCAGTCAAAGGCGACTCTAGGGTGCGGTGCTCATCTCGCTTTCAAGTCGAGGAAGCCGGTGTTTGTCCACAGACATCTTTCCGGGTCATGTGGCCAGCGTGACTAAACCGCTTCTGGTGTGACTGAAACCAGAGCGCACAGAAACGCCGTTTACCTTCCCGCCGGAGCGGTACCTATTTATCTACCTGCACTTGACGTGCTTTCAAACTGCTAGGTTGGCAGGAGCTGGCACAGAGCAACGGGAGCTCACCCTGTCGCAGGGATTCGAACGACCAACCTTCTGATCCGCAAGCCCTAGAGGCTCAGTGATTTAGACCACAGCGCCACCTGCGTTCCATAGTTTGCCATTAGGCGAGAGAGAGAGAGAGAGAGAGAGAGAGAGAGAGAGACTAGTTACACCCAGTGCTGACATGCAACCTCTGAAAGATTACTTCTGAGGGAATGTAACCCTCAAAATAACAAAGGTTCTACACACCCTGCTGTTTTAATTTTAATTCCCTCCCCCTAGTGTTTTGTATGTCTGTTTAAATTATAATACAGTAGTACCTCGGGTTAAGAACTTAATTCATTCTGGAGGTCCGTTCTTAATCTGAAACTGTTCTTAACCTGAGGTACCACTTTAGCTAATGGGGGCCTCCCGCTGCCGCCGCGCGATTTCTGTTCTCAACCTGAAGCAAAGTTCTTAACCCGAAGTACTATTTCTGGGTTAGTGGAGTCTGTAACCTGAAGCGTCTGTAACCTGAGGTACCACTGTAATTATTTCTAAATCTGCATCTATACATATAAATTAGCATATGCAAATATTATATGTGTATTTTATCTTCTTTTTGTGATGCATTTTCTTCTTCTTTGGTGATGCACAAAGGGTCAAGGAAAATACCTAAATTCATATATAAATAGCACAGTTTTACATTTCCTTGCTTTTTGACTTGTCACTTGCCCTAGCCTTAACTGTGCACTTAATGAAGCTTCTGCAGCTGAATGAATAATAAAGAGTAGCTGAATAGCTGGTGGCAAAATGGAAAGGCGTATAGAATTGTAAAGGTTAACAGTGCAATCCTGTGCATGACTGCTCAAAAGTAAGTCCCATTGAGTAGAATTGCAGCCTACAAATCTAAAACCTTTAAGCAGTGACTTAAAACCTAATTATTATGGATACAGCCATTCAACATTCATTTCTCAATATTGTTCCCTTAAGAAACAACAATTTAGTCAACCAATTATTTTATCTCTTTTAGGGATATTTTCTTAATTTGCAAAACAATCTACAAATATAATCAGCATGCTAAATACATGTGGTATCTTGTTCAGAATGCCATGTTGGGGGAAGAATGCAATTAAAGTGTCAAAATATAATTGTTTTCTTATATTTAATTTAAAGTGGCTGATTCGCATTGGCTTTTCATGTTTACGAGCTAAAAGACAAAGAGAGTTACTAGCACAACTGCAAGTATTTTAATAACAGAGATATAAAGCTCAGAGCATTTGTTTTTTAAAAAAGAAACAATGTCCCTATGATAAGGCTGCTGCTATCAGAACATATTAAACATCATGCAATTCATTTTTTACTTCTCCTCTTAATCGCTAACTTAATGAATAAAAATTGGGTTAGATTTTACTTGAGTGGAACTACGAAGAAGTGAGAAAAGAGAATGCTTCCCCTATGCTGCCTCTGTCTGATACACCATGGTGTTTATGATGGGTCTATTTCCTGATCTTATCCAGCATTTTAGAATATGGTGAGGAGAGCTTCAGGAATCAAGAAGTCTCACAATTGGTGTGTACTTCCTCTTTCCAGGTTTTGGGGTATTGAGGCGACATTTCCTTGGCTGCGCCCAACTGCCATTTGACTCATCTCATCAGAGAATCATTTCAGAGACCATTCCACCCGTTCCTTATAACAACCACATGACATTATATAAGTTTTTCCACTTAGGAAAGATCATAGAAAGCCATCTTCTACCAAGTCAGACCTTTGGTCCATCTAATAAGAGTATTAGACAATACACGGAAGGGCAATGGTTCTCTAGAGTTTCAGGTTATATCCTGTTATAAAAGTTTTAAATTCATCACCAGCACTGAAGCCAATACCTGGAGATGTGGGGATTCAGTCTAGAATCTTCTACATGCAAAGCAGATGCTCTGCTGCTGAGCCATGCCCTTTCCATTTCTTTATCCCTTTTGTATTTTATTAGATTTTATACCTTTATTATTAATTGTAAACCACCTTTAGTGAGCTGTAAAAAGGTTTATAAATATAGATGATGATAGACAGACACACAGACAGCTAGAGGAAGGGCTCCTGTGTCTCCCACCCCATTCCTCCATCCAACATTTGATGGCTGTGAGCTAAAACTAAAAGCCTTCTTATTACAGAAAGCAAGGGGAAAGGTTGAGCAAAGGAACCAATGCTGGAGCAAGATAGGAGCACAGTGTCTGTGTCTTCTTTGCTGCCCTTGAAGACGCAACAACACCTCTGGGCTGGAACCTGACAGCCTTCCATAAACCACATCAACAAGAGTAAGTGCCAATATGCCCCAAGCATCAGAAATGGCATACATGAATTATTTGGGTCAGTTGTGGGGGAAATATTCTCATATCCCAGTCCACATCTCAGAACCCTTGTGGTGCAATCCATGTTGATGGTGGGAGGTGAATCGCTACAGGTTTTTAAACTGTCTCCCTTTTGGGATAGCAGAAAAGTAGTGTAGAGTTGTGATGAAGAGACAGGAAGCAGAACTTGCAAGTGAAAAATGGGGGTGGAGAATTGGGACCACCAAAAGTATGTGCTAATTGTCTGAACCCAGTGAGACATTGCATAGAATTGGTAGCAATTAAGGGAGGATCCTCTGTTGTGTGATCTACTATATCAGCTCCCAAGGAGCTCGTGAAATCAAGCTTTAAAAAGAGTCTTGAGGTGAGAATAATGGATAAAGAGCATGAATCTGAGAGGGAGTCCACTTCGCACACCAATCACATTTTGAATTCCTCCTTTTTACTGAGGGCTGTTCGCTTTCTTTGGCTTTTACCCACTCAAGACAGCAAGGACGGAGTATGAATCTGGACGTGTTTCAAAGTTCTTTTGACTAATAGGCCTCTTTTCCTGCAAAATGCTTTCTACCATGTTTGCAAATACATCAATTAAAAAAAAGTAGAAGCCCATAAAGGAGATCAAAGATAAGATCAAGATTAGTTAAGCAAAAGAGAACAAGTTGTAAGAAAACAGTGATTTTCTCGATGAGAAAGTACCCATACTTCCTGCCTGCCTGAGTGTGCAATTTGAAGTTGCCTGAGGCAGCCAAACTACATACAGTATATAAATGAGGCAGGTACTGTAGAGAAATTCAGACATGAAAGAACCCTCTGAACAGGTGTCAAATACAATTGATTAGTACAGCAGATTGGGGGGAGGCTAGCCGGAAGAGAGAGAGTGTGATAAAAGTTAAGGAAAAGAAAACAACAGCTTCATAGCAATGGCTTGTAGAGAAAATAGTCATAGAGTGATTGCAATTGATACCAAATATATAATAGAAATCTTAGAAGCCAATTTGTGTGTGTGTGTGTGTGTGTGTGTGTGTGAGAGAGAGAGAGAGAGAGAGAGAGAGAGAGAGAGAGAGAGAGAAATGGATGGGAGAGAGAGAAATGTGTATGTGTGCTTATACACAAGTTGTTTTGTTTTTTAAAGACAAGAAAAGAGCAAACATTCCTGACTGTAAAATACAGAAATAGTACTCACTTTCAGGTTGCATCCCTCCTTTTGACTTCTGCTCTAGCCCAGCTATATAATATATGAACACGGAAGCAGGTGCCTTCTCTAGCTGGGGAGGAAACTGTACGCGTACATGCAAATAGATACCGTACACGCAATTCCTCTGCCTGATCCAGCAGTTAGGGCTTCTTCCTGGATGCCTTGGGCAATCAGTGAAAATGACGATAATGGTGATGATAATTTATTTATTCATTTCATTTTTGGATCACTTCCCACGAGGCACCCTGAAGCGACTTGCAATACAACCGAAACATACACAGAACAACTGTATATATAAAAACAGTGAAAACATTTGCATATACAGGCACTCCCTGTTTTATTGTGCCTCACTTGACTGTGCTTCGCAGATATTGCTCCTTACGAGGATGTGGGTGCAGCTGCAGGCAGCCCAGCCGCGTCCAGGGGAAGGAAGCCCCCTGCTCCCACCATCGCTGGCTAGCGCTGGGTTTTCCCCCTCCTGCCCCTGCAGCTGGGGGGGGGGGCTGGCTTAATAGACTACAGTATAGTGTAAACATAACTTCTACATGCACTGGGAACAACAAAATGTGAGACTCGTTTTATTTTGATACTTGCCATATTGAAGTGTTGTGGGCCCCAGTCATTGAGGGCTTTGTGAATTAACACAAGTACGCCAAACCTGTCCTGGTAGCAAATTAGCAGCCAGTGCAGCTCTCTCAGCTGTGGGGTAAGATGTAATCTGTTCCTGTGAGTTATCTGGCTGCTGCAATCTGCCTGAGTTGAAACTTCCAGAGCAGATACAAGGCAGATAAAGTGTGTTAGAGTAATTGAGCCTTGAAGTGCCCAGTGCATGGGACACTGTGATCAGGTCTTGTGATAGTTGCAGTTGGAGTACCAGCCAGAGATGGTAAAAAGCAGTTACAGAGGCCACATTTTTGTGTTGGGCTGGTGTGTGTGTGGACATGCACCCCATATTACCAGGAGTGGGGATCTGAGCTGGAGGTAGGAGCGGATTGGCCCCTGGTGAATGGAGTCCCCTTGTGATGCTGCCTGCTGGCTCCTGCTTGCCATTACGCGGCTGAACCTACATGTCCCCGGAGGTGAGTCCTGGCTGGTGCTTTGACCCAGGGGTGAGGGGAGCCATCACCCTCACTGATCCAGCCCCCCTGCTGCTTTTGCCCCTGAATGGTGGGAGGTGGGGTGTGTGATCACCTCTGCGAACTGGATCTGGGGGTCTCACATCACCATTTTCATTAGTGGGATGTTGGAGAGTATGGCACACCCCTAGTGCTATATCAATAGATATGAAATACTTTATAAACTAACACCAACAAACGACAAGTCTCTAACCTGCAGTGCTTTACATGAGTTTTCTGCATGCCTTGTAGGAGGGAGAGCAGATACAACAAGGGCAATATAACTTGGAAGCAATCAAAGGTAAGCTTAAAGTCTTGAGAGTTAAGCATATACAATTAATTAAAATTAATTTTAAAACCAATCTTCCCTGCAAAAGAGTCTTTCTTACAGAGTGGTTTCTGGATCTCTAAAAAAATTAGTTTATTTAAAGGGGGTTTTTTTGGTCTATTTATTGCTTGGTGCTAGACATCACACTTCAGTCATAATGCCTTTTGTTTTGGGTTGAACTCTGTGATCAGTAGGCAGTGAACACATCACCTCAGTCCTAGACATACTCAAAAAGGGTCTAAATTTGTAGGTGCACAATACATCTTCTAGGATTGGGTCCAGGAAAAAGCACCCCAAGGGGCAGGTTCAGGGATATATATATATATTTTAAAGATGATCAAAGAAATATTGCTTCTTTACTCCTTTCACCAAGCAGATGTGCAACGTGTCTTGGGAGAGAAATAGAAAAATTCCTGAGTGATTTATTTGATGAACTCCGTTTTAACCTAGCTTATTGCATGCCTGATTTCATGATGGTGGTTATTAGTTTCAAGTTGAAAATGACCAGATAGAGACTTGTTCACTTCATCAATATAATGCATTTATTGGTTGTCAGGAGAGTCACATGGCAAGCAAAGAGTAAATCTTCCACTGTCTTAAAGTGTGTTTCCAAGTTAAAAGATTGCTTGATGTATAACTGAAACACCGAATAAAAGAAAAAGGTAGAGGGAGATATATTGATTCAATTTTCGGATTAAAAACATTAAAAGCAGATGCATTGTTTATAACATTAGGATTTTATCAAATGCCTTGCATATGGAAAAAAATCATATCTACCATACAAATGTTTGAATTAAATAGTCCTTGCCAGAGAGGGGAGAGGGAGAAAGAAATCACTCCCCTGTGCTTTCTATGTTCTATAGAACATGCTAAAAACGCAGGAGAACAATAAATTGTAGAAATCAGAACACAGTTTCTAAATAAATGATGGGGGGAAATACATATTTTAAAGACATTTTTAGAATTTAAAAATACAGAATATTGATAGTCTACCAAAGGGACATAAGAATACAGTGGTACCTCGGTTTATGAACAGCCCTGTTTACGAACGATTCGGGTTACGAACTTCCGCAAAACCAGAGGTTTATCTTGGTCTACGAACTTTACCTTGGTTTAAGAATGGAAACCAAAGGGCACTGGCAGTGGGGGGCCTCATTAGGGAAAGTGCACCTTGGTTTAAGAATGGTTTCGGTTTAAGAACGGACTTCCGGAATGGATTAAGTTCATAAACCGAGGTACCACTGTATGCAGTCTGATCCTAGGCATGTTCACTCACAAGTCCTACTGACTTCAGTGGGACTCACAGGGGCAGCTCTAACCTAGAAACAGGGGTGGGGAACCTGTTTGACTACAATTCCCATCCTGACTGTGACTTGTAGTTCAGCAACATCTGGAGGGTACAGGTTCTCCACTCCGACACAGAAGCAAAAACAGTTGGAAGTAGAGCTTTTCTTGATAGAGGTGCACACCATTATGCACCGGGTGGAGAAAGTGGAAAGAGAAAAACTCTCCCCACTCTTTTGTAACTCTACAACTCATAGACACCCAAAGAAGCTGAAAGTACATCTTCACACACCATTAAAATGGTGGTGCTTTCTCCTAGAAGAAGTAGCAGCGATGGCCACCAACTTGGATGACTTTAAATGGACAAATTCATGAAGGATAAGACCGTCAGTGGCTCTGTCTAACCTCCATGGTTGGAAGCACTATGCCCTGGAATACCACCTGATGGAAGCCACAAGAGGGTAGAGGGGTGTTGCATTCATGTCCTGCTTGAGCTTCCCATTGTGACCTTGCTGGCTTGAATGTCTTTATATGTTTTATTTACACATATCTACAACCTGAAGCTTTTGATGGAGGGGCTCGAAGCAGCAGCACCCTAAAACGTGGCCACTTACTCCATAGTAACAGCACCAGCACCCTTTGTCTTCAGCCCCACTTGCTCTGCAGGGCACACTCCAGTTTCATTGTCCCTCTCTGCCTCCTAGTTACATCACTGCCAACCCCTTCCTTAAGCTAAGCTCTTTATCTCCAGAGGGAGGGAAGGAGGACTCCATTCATTCACACTTGAACATAGTTTCCCTTTAAAACTTTGAACTCCTAATGGTTAACCCCCCCCCCATCCCAAAGGCGGTCACCACACAAAGAAGTCTGCCTGACTTCATTAACACTGGTTGATTTGGCTAGTATTGGGAGTGTCCAATACACAACCCAGGTGGTGTGCCTCCTTAACTAGCTTTTACACGTGCTAATAACAGAGGCTCATCAGTGGGTCCACCATACCTCTTGCCACCCCAGTGCACACTTGGGTCTGTCTATTTCCTGGTTCTAACATGCCAGTTCTAATTAAATTCCACTATTTATTAAACCCAAGCATTTAGTACCCACAGACCTATAACAATAGTATTGAAAGTGACCTCATCCACCATATGTCTTTACACTGATGGTCCACAATGTAGGATGGAGATCACTTGTTGCAGCTAATGTTCTGTGAACTACCAACTCATATGTTATGCTGGGGGGCGCGGGGGGGGGGGGGGAGGAAGCCGAGGCAAGATGAGAACCATTTCTCAGACTTTACAGGGAAGTTTAGTTGACCAGCCAGTTCATTGTAATTTTAAAAGCATGAAATACAATATTCCATATTTATGTTTGTCACCTTGGTAATCTTAATGAGCTGCATCACAATGGGCTAATTACTCCTTTTGGAATTGGCTTTATGTGTAATGGTTGGATTAGAATTCCCAGCCTTGCTTGTTCAAGGGGAATCTCGGCTTTATTGCATATAAAGTTCGAAACTTTTTATATTCTATCTGCACATGCAACCTTATCCACATATGTCCAAAAATACTCAGGAGGAAATACTGTAACAAGGTTTTACTGCTTTGGGTTCTTTTATTAATACCACATGTGCTGTTGTAAGGTTAAGTTATTAAGTGATATACAATAATTGTCTCTGCTCTAAAGGAGACATTTTCATTTTAACTATACTCAGGTGGATCCGCTTCAGTATCATTTATCAGAAGCATATTTTAAGAAACATCTCAATAGGACACATCTCCACCCCCCCACCCCCGTCTTTTTAACAAGACCTGAATGGTCCAGCTTAGAAATTAAACATCCTTCCCTTTCATGCTGCACAAGTGCTAGAAGTTAGCAATGTATATTTACAACGCTATCGTCAAAACCAGAGTTAATTTTTGATGGGTTGGTGCACTTGTTGGAACCCTGTATATGAAGGCATACAATGACTCTGTTTGGTTTGCAGGAGAAAATGATGTCATTTGCAAGCAAGCTTTCAGCTGTGATATTTTATAATTGTTTAGATGAAAACACGATAATCCTCTCCTCCTTCACATAAGCTGCAATCCATCTTTAAAACTGTGATAATTCATAAAACCTGCAGCTTAATAAACTAACAAACCCCAGGCCTATGTTATTTTAAGGGAAGTCAATCTTTGATCAGTCAAGCTGAAATGGGCCTGATAAGTGCAGGCCTTACGTGCAGGGAGCAGCTCTCCAGTTTGTTATTGCTATTTGCTCATCATCCTCAAGTGCAAAATAAGCAGAAGTCTTTCCTAGGCGTCTTATCTCTTTTCACTTTCTTCTCGAGATCTCTGTCGCTTTAATCCAGCATGTCTGCTGCTGGTTAACAAGGAAATCCTATGTCAATTATCGCCAACAACTTCCCGCTGTGAAGCTGTGGGGAATTGAAGCTTTTGAGAGTCTTTTCACACCAAAGAGTGGTGCTGGGCCTAATTAAATGGCCCTCATATCCTGCCAGCCTACCAGTGGCCAAATGATAGATAGCTAATGAATGATAACCTAATTTCTCCAAGAGCTGTTTTGATTCATATGGCCAGTTGGGTTCTCAGGTCTATTGAATTTAGGGGCTTGTTGTTTGCAATTATGATGGGAAGAGAGAGCCCTGAAAGGTAAAACTTGGAAAGATATCCGTCTCATCGGCTCATTGTGCACAGAGTTTCAATTGTCAGAGTATATGCCTATTGCATATCAGAAAGGATATTGGTTATATTTAAAAAAAAATTGCTTTGCTGAAATGAGTTGACCCTTTTGCTAGGAATGAATTGCTCTGGTGACTCTTACCACATGTGTGCTGCAAAATTGTCCCATAAATCCCTCTCATAAATACTATCTCCGCAACTATTATTTTTACAAAATCGCCGAATGAGGTATCTGCCATCACTCACGCACAGCTGTCCCAATCCTCTCCCTTTTAATTTACTCCGCTCCGCCGTGGCCTGAACAAAACCACCTTCACTGCTGCTGCTGCGTGTAGCCAACTGTCTGCATTTAATCCTTGTGTGAAAACAAAATGACTTACACAGGTGGAGTTGCTAATCAACAGTTCCCCCCACTTCCCCAGTTCTGATTTTAAAATGGCGCATCAAGTGATTTCATAAATACTACAATCACTTCAGAGAGGCGAGAGTTTGAAGCTTTTTACATCTAGATAAACTACTTCCCCAGTAAAGTTAGCGCAGAGGATTATGGTAGATAATGGGTAGGCAAACTAAGGCCCGGGGGCCGGATCTGGCCCAATCGCCTTCTCAATCCGGCTCATGGATGGTCAGGGAATCAGCATGTTTTTACATGAGTAGAATGTGTCCTTTGATTTAAAATGCATCTCTGGGTTATTTGTGGGGCATAGGAATTCGTTCATTTTTCCCCTCTCCAAAATATAGTCCGGCCCCCCACAAGGTCTGAGGGACAGTGGATTGGCCCCCTGATGAAAAAGCTTGCTGACCCCTGGGTTAGATCCACCTTCTAGTTAGCTGAACTTGGCTCTCTTTCAAATCAAAGGCAGAAGTTAGGAGGAACGTAACTTTCATGTCCCATGGATTTCAATAGGAATTAGGCTCATATAATGGAGTATGGATCCAACCCAGAGATATGATTTATTGCAGGAAACTAGACCCTGGTTCATACATTCATATTGCATACCCTCCAACGTTCCTCAAATGAAAATAGGGACATTTCTCACTGCCCCACAATTGACCCTCTTCAACCCCCCTTAGAAGGGGCAAGATTAGACCTGGATGCACAAAGCATTTAAAAAAATAATAATCAAGATTCCTTGCACTCCACTCCCCCTTTCTTCCCGCCCTTGGTGGCCCTGCCTTCTGCCTGCCCCTCAGAGCCAGCGTGTCACGTGGGGCTGGCCCCCAGCAGCCCCAGCTTCTCTTCCTCCTCACCTGCTTTCCATAAGCTGCTACAAGCTGCCCAAGGGAGGAGGCCGGTGGCATTGGCCATGAAGAGGCAATGGAGAGGTAATG
The DNA here is from genome assembly GCF_964188315.1 of Podarcis muralis. Taxonomy (NCBI): domain Eukaryota; kingdom Metazoa; phylum Chordata; class Lepidosauria; order Squamata; family Lacertidae; genus Podarcis; species Podarcis muralis. The sequence goes on from NC_135660.1 coordinate 52,111,055, forward strand.
GGATGCAATTCAATGATTCTAAGTTTAGGAAGGTTTCAAGAACAGAGAGTCAGCAGCTTAATTTCATATCATGTTTGGACCCATCTCTGAACATAAAAACAAATAGTAAGCCGTATGCAATATAGACTTCCCCCGTACCCCCTTCATCCAGTTAGGAATCTACCTGAGCAGGCTAGAACACAACCAAAGTCTAAACAGAGAAAGAAATGAATTCAACAAAAGAAAAGGCTATTTGCTAAGTTTTATAAAATACCAATGGATCAGCAAAGAAATTGAAACCCCTCTCTGCAATATAAAAAGAAATTGGCAAAGGATCTCCAATGAGAAATTCTAGAAGTCTGGAAATTCTTATACGATAAAGGATCACAATTCTCCATAGCTATACATTATAAAGGAACTACATAAAATGGCTATGTAATGGTATTGGTCCCCTTGGAAAGCCAGTGTAATAGGAAAAACTGGAAATGGTAAATGCTGGTTTTGTGGAGTTTCACTGGAACGATGGATGCCTTCAGCATCTTGCAGGACCAGGCTGAAACAAATGTTATGCAAAACTGCATTCAAACAAGCCAGTTCCAAATAACATAAAACAATCCATACACCAAAGAGAGAGAGATAAGATGGAGCAAAGAGCTCAAGTTACACATATTATCCTTGCATAAAGTGTATCTGCCAAGGTGACAGAGTTAGAGGTGTCATGGGAACCCAATTCCAAACTGCCTGACTTTTAGCATGTAACATTCCCTCTAATGCTCTATTAATGTCATTTTTGGGGTAGTTAATTTCCTTGGGGAGCTTTTATTTATTTATTTATTAAAAGGAAGGTCAAAGACCTGCAGCTGCTTTGAAATTTTTATAAAGACTTTCTCCCGGGAGAAGCAAATGCCAGTGCGGAGCACTTGTATCCACTTACAAATGTTTCCAACCTGAACGTCCTAGCCTGACTTCCACTCTAAAAAGGCGCTCCCATGTGAAACAATGGGAAATATATGAAGGAGGGTTTCACCTGAATCATGGTTCAGCCCGAGTGTCCATTAATTATAGACCATCCCTGGAACACGTATCATAGTAACCAGGAAGTCAGTGCCTCTGAGAATGTGCCAAGTGCTTTCACCTCACTACCGAATAACCACACTCAGTCCCAGTTGTCTGGAATAAAGTGCACAGGTTTTTGGTTACAGTCTTGGTTTCCATCTGGTTTTGGCACCATCACCATCACTGTTTGGACATTAAGAGCTGGATTGCACCCCAAATTAGTCATGCTTAGCGTGAACCCACTGAAATCAATGGGACTTTAAGCTTCATTTCAACATGACTTGGTCTGGATCCAACTCACTATATAGATGCAAGTTTGTTTCATTTAAACATCCTCACTGGTTTTGATCCACAGACATAAGCACGCATAACACTGTGTTGGATTGTGGCTACTGTTGTGAGTCTGTGTATCATATTTTATAGGTGTGCGTGCGTGTGCGTGCGTGTTTTACAGAGTGGGGAAATGAGGACGATGACAATATCTACTGTGAATATGTGGAAGAAGGAAATGAAGAAAAGGGGAGGTGCATTTATAAGGTATATAAAAACTCTTATTGTTGAAAATGCCACAAAGCCCAGTGATCCCTTCACCACAATAACCAGCAATGAGGAATCCCTGTTTGTTTGCAGGTCGGGGGCTGGATTGGCCATGTGTCTTACGTTACAGAAGACTGTCCTCCATGTGAAGGGTTGTCGGAGGTGCCCACTGTTTGAAGGGCTGTTCAGACCAAGTCCAGTTTACAGATGAGGAACCCTAAGAAAGGAGAGCAGCTGCCCACTAGCAGTGAGCAGGCACACAGGCCGCCTGGTCACAGTCTTCCTCACTATGGCGAGATGCATTGTATACAGTAATTATTTCCAAAGTTGCATCTATACATATAAATTAGCACATGTAAATTTCATGCAAATCTGTTCCCTCTTTTTTGGCGGTGAGGAATGGGGCAGCGCTGGGGCTTCCTCATTACGAGTCTGCTCTGAATTAAAACGTATTCAGTGATGTGTGAATGAAACCGGATGTAGTCCACATTTAGAACGACAAGTTCATTTTTACCCTTGTACATTCTGAAGATAAAAGGAAGATGTATTTATTTTCCATTTACGCCGTGCATTAAAATAGGCCTATCATTTCAGTTATGATTTCCTATATGTCTGTAATAAGGAAAGTGTGGTGATAAAGAACAAAGCCAATAAAAGATCCAAAACCAAAAGCATATGTACTCAAGGTTAATACACACAGCAAAATGTTGACTGTTAAACAGATGATCCCACTGAAATGTAAAATATTCCTCCGCCAAGGGCTTGGCAGCTTTGAAATGCTACACTTTCTAGATTTCATCTGTTAATAATCTAAAGGGGCTTCTCTCAGTTAAGCAGATTACCTCACCGTGTTTTATGGTAGTGGGTATATTGGGTCCTCTCCTCCCTTGCAGCTGCATTGACAAACAAGCTGAGGGAATAAGAGAATGGCACCATATCTCACAAGAAAATAGGAGGCATCAAAAAGGAGGCAAGAACTTCACAAGAAAAGAACCCCAAACCACACAACCAACCCAAACAGCACTAATCAAGGCCCTTACTACTAAGGGAAAATGTAGGACCAGACAAAAATGAATCATCTTAATTATAAACTGTTGCTGATTAGATGAGTATATTGCCACAAAATGGACATTGGGTTGCAGAAAATATAGTTAGAAATAATTTAGCAGGCCAATTGTCCAACCAAATCTGAATTTTCAGGACAGAGAGGAACTGTTGGTCCATCTAGCGTGGCACTATCTATACTGGCTGGCCACAGCTCTTCAGGCTTTCAGACAGCAGACATTCCCAGACCTACCTGGGACCTACCCTGAAGATGCCAGGGATTGACTCACAACCCCAGCATGAATCTCCCATCACATCTTCTCATAATTTTAGATTTATCCATGGTTTCAGTGAACACACAAAGACAGTATTGAATGGCTCGTGCATGGCACTTCTCTTACATAGCTGATGGTAGATGTTTGATACCAATACTTTCCTCCAGAAGTACTTGCATGTTCCTGGGAGACAAATACCTGGTATACGTGAAGTAATTTAGATTATTAATGGGTACCACATCTATCTACTATCTATCTATCATCTATCTATCATCTATCTATCTATATCTATCTATCTATCATCTATCTATCTATCTATCTATCATCTATCTATCTATCATCTATCTATCATCATCTATCTATCATCTATCTATCTATCATCTATCTATCTATCTATCTATCTATCTATCTATCTATCTATCTAATCTCTATCTATCTATCTATCTATCTATATCTATCTATCTATCTATCATCTATCTATCATCTATCATCTATCTATCTATCTATCTATCATCTATCTATCTATCTATCTATCTATCTATCTATCTATCTATCATCTATCATCTATCATCTATCTATCATCTATCATCTATCATCTATCTATCTATCTATCTATCTATCTATCTATCTATCTATCATCTATTTATCTATCTATCATCTATCATCATCTACCTAGTGCTTTTTTCTGGGGGGACGCAGGGGGACGCATACCCCTAAACATTTTGTGAATATTTGTACTTTTGTCCATTTACTGTATTTATTTTTCCCAATTTGAACTACAAAATGGTGATTTTCTTGAGTCAAAATGAGAGTACCCCTAAACATTTTTTAAAGAAAAAAGTGCGCGCTCTCTCTCTCTCTCTCATCAACATAATGTCAGGTGAAGAAGCATCTATCTTTGCTTACATGGTTTGAATTTAAACCATGAGGGCCCAAGCACAGGGCAGGTGCCAAGGGCCAGCTGTTTGGCAGTGCTTGCAAATCCACTTCTGGCATCTCTCCCTGCTCTACACCCAACACCATACGCAATGTCAGCTGGACGGCAGGTGGGAGTGGCTTGGGGAAAACAGTCAAATTAGGACCCCTGTAAGCCACAGATTCCTCCCCCACTGTTAGCCTTTCCCCACTGCCGCCTTAATCCTTTTTCTTTATCCCCTTACTTATTTTCTTCCGGGTGCCATAGTATGTTTAGGATGACCTAGGGCAAAATGAAAGTGAAAAGACTTGAGCTCGCAGCACCAGAAGCAAGACACTAAATTTGATAAGATTCATTGCTGTTTAGCTTACAGGGTGCAGCAAATCTTTCTTCTAAGGAAGAAACATTTCAAGTGTCAATAGCTATGTTTTAGCCATGCATGATAGCTGGAGTAATATTGGAGATGGGGCCTCTGAGTCCTTAGCTATAAGCAAGGATTACTTTTAATGCTTCCCCCCCCCCCTCTATAAAGCGAGATGAACTGTCACTGGCATGTAAGTGTGGGCAAGGGTGGCAGCAGGGCGGCGGGGAGACAAAAATCACATATTTTTCCTCGGCCAATTTTGCACAATAGCTTGGGTCCAGGCATTATTACAGCCTTGCCTTTCATGTTGCTATAGCTATGGTTGTGTTTGCATTTCCATAATAAAACCTATTTTCAGGGGTTTATAACTCAACTGTAAAAAAATTCTTCTGTGCTCCAACTTGGCATAACGAGGTATCAGACAGAGAGCTGCCGTCCCCTCACTTTAAAAATTCCAACTCTTCTGCGGGAATGGAGAGTCTTTTGTATGAGGCTTCATTGCTGCTCATTGGAATTTGCCCGAAGGCAAGAAATCACAGTTAGGATTTTTAAAGCTCCAGGAATAATCACTGGGCCAAACTCTACTTACAAATCCCTATTCAGGGAACCCAGCTTCAAAAATGATCAAGGCCATGATGAACATTTAACATTGCCCGAGAGCGGATGAATCTAGTATCATTTAAAATGCATCCATGAGAATTTATAGCTTCCCTTATCCTGAAGGGTTTCGGGAAGCATGAATAGATCAAATATTTTGCAAAGAAGTAATGCTTTAGAAATAATCATCAGCTAAGAGAATTGAGAAAGTATTGGTGAATAATAAATACTAGTCGTTGTCAAAGTTATATCAGCTACTTCCTTAAAAGAATACTGGACCTGAACAGGTGAAGGAGATTATGGTTAAATAGGTTCATGATGCAGGAAGACGCATCCCCAAGGTGGGATGGGGGTAAACCTGCAGAAACACAAACACACACACCACGTGCGTTCTCTTTGGTATGAATGTACAAGACCACTTTTCTAATACAGTGGTGCCTCGCAAGACGAAATTAATTCGTTCTGCAAGTTTTTTCGTCTTGCGAATTTTTCATCTTGCGAAGCACGGTTTCGGAAAAGTTTTGGAAAAGCTCCAAAAATCACCAAAGTCTTCAAAAACCTCAAAAAAGGCTACCACACCGCGTGCTATGAGTTGCTCCTTGAAGTCAAGTCGCAACTGTATTAACGGTTTTAAGAAAAAGGAAACAAACTTGCAAGACGTTTTCATCTTGCGAAGCAAGCCCATAGGGAAATTCGTCTTGCAACTCAAAAAACCAAAAACCCTTTCATCTTGCGAGTTTTTCGTCTTGCGAGGCATTCGTCTTGCGAGGTACCACTGTATAATGATCCTGCTTGTACACAACACCAGGAATAATACATTGAATTATTAAAAACTATTCAAGCAATTGTTGGAAATGCCCCGGAAAGAATGGAGATTTGTATCATACGTGGTGGGATTTTAATAATAAGAATCCAAGGATATGAGATCTCATTAGATCCAGTGCTCCTTTTATTTAACTACACAGATGGTTCAGTGAAGAGTGAATGTAAGGAACCCATCTCACATGGGTCGACAGCAGAAAGATGACTATATGCAAGCAAGTGGGGATTGGAAATGACACCACCAACAACTGAGCTGATTGCTAAATGAGAGTTTGCAAAACTGAATTTTAGTAGGACGAGAGTCAGAAGACAGTGGTATGATATAATAATAAATTAGAAGTTATTTTCTGAATACCGTGAAGGTGCAAAGGAGCTGAAGAGGGATGGTTTCTGATCCTCCCCCTCCTCCTTCGTACCCTAGAAGTGCAAAGAAGAAGTGAGGTGGGGCGGGGGGGGTAGATACCACCTCTGTGCTGTTCCTTTCCACCTCCTGCGTCAGTGGTGGAAAGAAGCTGTGCAGAATAGCTTCAAGCACCAGGAGGGAGAATCGGTTTACACCTAATGGAAACCAGATCCCTTCCTAGATCAAGGCATGTTACTACTGCCCATCAGCTGGTTGGGAGTGGACCTTCTTCAGCAAAGGTGCAATGGAGTTCCCACTTTAAGCTGCTGATTCCTTTGAAGTCGCACCCTTACCTGCCTCACAACTAACGTCATCTGTGATGAGAATGATGGGCCCATGTAATTTGATACAACATTATTGAGTAATTAATTACTTTTGCTCTCCTTTTACATTATTTGGAATGTAAGGTAAAGGACCCCTGGGCGGTTAAGTCCAGTCAAAGGCGACACTGGGGTTGCGGCACTCATCTTGCTTTCAGGCCGCGAGGGAGCTGGTGTTTGTCCACAGACAGCTTTCCGGGTCATGTGGCCAGCATGACTAAACTGCTTCTGGCACAATGGAACACTGTGATGGAAACCAAAGTGCACAGAAACACTGTTTACCTTCCCACCACAGTGGTACCTATTTATCTACTTACACTGGCGTGCTTTCGAACTGCTAGGTTAGCAGGAGCTGGGACAGAGCAACGGGAGCTCACAATGTCACGGGGATTTGAACCGCCGACCTTCCGATCAGCAAGCCGAAGAAGAGGCTCAGTTGTTTAGACCACAGCGCCGCCAACAACAATAACAACAGAAAAGGAGATAAAAAGCGACAAAGGAGGAAAACCAAAGAAGAGTGACCAGTCCAGTGGTGTTGCTGGGTTTCTCTTCCAGATCTATGCAGGGGTGGGCTGTTTAACTGGCATGCTAGAGGGAGGATTTCAGCAAGTGCACCTACTCCCCCCCCCCCACTACTGAAGTACTAGAAGGGAGAAGTTTAAGCTTCTAGCATTTCCCCTTCTCCAACACTAAAGGCACGCATAGGTAGGAGGGGCCCCTTCCAGTCCAAAGTGACTTCCACGCCTCACTTTTCCTCATAGCAGGCCTGAAGCACCGAAAATTTTCACACTGCTTTTCTGTCAATAAACTCTGAAAACACATTATTTAAAATAAAACAAATGTGTACAAGAAAAAATGGCAAAATGATCCTGTCTGTCAATAAAGTTGCAGGCCTAAAAACAATTTAAAGCAGAGCAGCAGCAGCAGCAGATCACCAGACATTAAAAACTTGTTGAAATGAAAACATGTTCAGTAAACACACACACACACACACACACACACACACACTGAAAGACAAACCAGAAAGGAGCCTGGCAGATCTTTGCAGTGATCTTGGCTCCAAGTAGCCCCAGAAAGTCATCAGAGGGAGAATATATAAGGAGGATTGTGTGTTAATCCTCTAAAAAGGTTTTCAGTATCATGATATAAGAAATTAATCTGAGCATTGCATAAGCACATTAGAAAAGCTCTTGTAAAATGCAAGCATTGAAGTTCCAGTCTTGGCTAAGATGGTTTAGTCGTGGGCCTGGAAACAAAAGTCAGCCAAGCCAATAGTGCGGAAGGGGGGGGGGAGTGTTTGGGGACACATAAGAACATAATAAGATCCTGCTGGATCAGTCTAATGGCCCATCTAATCCAGCATCTTGTTCTCACAGTGGCTGACCAGATGCCTGTGGGAAGTCAGAGAGCAACGACACCTTTGACAAATGCAACACATTTTAAAGGTCTTGGAGAGATGCTTAAAGAAAGCCTCCCTTTTGCTACACCTGTTTGGCAACAAGACTGCTACTGTCTTGTAAAAGGAAGAGGCTTCTGCAAGACCCTGCCTAGAAAAAGCTCTCTGTTCTCCTGGGTGTTGTGCAGAGCCAAGAGTGGGATTTACTACCCTAATGGAAGCAAGCATCTTGCAGCGCCTTCAGGAGCAGAATTTCAGCATAAACTTGAATATTGTTGAATACTTTTCATGCTGACTGTAATTGCAGGTAATGTATATTTCAGACATTGGTTGCCTTTGCACACAATGCCAAACAATTATGTGCAAACATGTGCACACACATGTGCACACAAGCACATGCACATATGAGCTCCCGGTGAGGAGATCTCAGTCACTTTGCTCTTCTCCCCTCCTTTTAGCTCAGTACTGGACTGCCACTAACCCAAGTCTGTCAAACCCATAATAGTGATTAAGTTCTCTTACCGGCCTATTGTTCTAGGATCCAAGCTTGGTACATAACAACTCCAAACAAGTGTACAGTCTGTGCTAATTCATTCATCCACCAGAATCAAAGCATTAAGGAAAGAATGCTCAATCTTTCAGACTACAAAAAGAATTTAACCTGTGAATTACATCATTTGGCCTATCTTGCAGAATCTAGAAGATGTAAAAAGGATTTTTAGCAACTGGATGTTCAACACTGCTAAATGTTTTAGTACTGCTTCTGTCTAGTTTCTCTTCTATTTTATATTGTGATTTCAATTTCATTTCTTGTTTTCAGAAGCCACCAAGTGTGTGTGTGTGTGTGTGTGTGTGTGTGTGTGTGTGTGAAAATGGAAGCACAGGTTTTATAGTTTTAAAAATATATATGCATAGACTTCTTGTGTAACTTCAAAGTTTATATGAAAGTAATGCAAGTTTGGAACACCAAAATGAATGAAAGTGTTTGAGTTGCCAGAAGGTTTATCTCAATATATTCAATATATATGATGCATTCTCTCTCTCATCTTTATTGTGAATTATCACTCAGATTTCTGAAAAGGCCTCTAGTGGTGAATAAACTTATGGCCATTAACTTTCCAGGGCTAAGAGGGGTTGGAATATCACACATGCAGGAGCTGCAACCTATTTGATAACTAGCTAATGTTCACACCTAAGCTTTAGAATATTGTAAAAAGTACATTTTGTGCAAAGTTTTGAAATCAGCACCTTCACATTAGCCAATGTGAGGGTACAAATAAATATGATGCAAAGCATTCACAGGCACAAGAGATAAATCTGCATGTGCAAAAAAGAGAATTGCTTGCAAACACTGCTGGGCCATTGTTTAAGGAGGCTTATTAAGGAAAGAGACTTTAGGGCATTGCAAGATTCCAGAAGGAAGTGCAACTCCACAATGAAAGCTGAATCACAGTCAGTCTGCGAAGAAGCAATGTTGAAATGTATTGTCTTACAGCACTTTTCTTTCTTGGAATATGCAAAATGTTATAGTGAATGGAATATATATGTAGATCTTCTCTCATGGGTGTGGGAGAACAAAATCAAGAGTGACAGAGGCAATTAAGCAACTCCTGGTTTCAAATGTATGGGCTGGGCTGGAGGGAGAGATATCAGGCACCAATTCTTCTCCCTGCTCCCAACTTACTTGTGAAGGCAACATCTTTCCACTGCGTAGTCCAATATCTCTTCTTCCTATTTATCAGTGGCTGCTGGGAAAGGTGAGATATAAACACCCCAAATAAACACAAAACTTCCCCTTCCCTTTGGCACAAATATATACATACATCCAGTCTCTAGTCTTGTGTTCAAAAGACCATGTATGTATTAACATAAAAAAGCAAGCAACCACCTGAGTGCCAGGCTCTGTAAAGGATGGGAAGGAACACCTGTCACCGACTCTCTACTAAAATAGCCTCTTAGGTGCTGCAGAAATTACTACAAATAATTCACTTTTCCTTGTAAAACTGGCAACACTGATCTGTATGGCAGGTATTGCATTAATGTCACCATTGTCTTCATTCTTAGGAAAAGCTGTACCACCAGTAACCAGCCAACAAATAGAATGTGTTGGGGATGTGATCAGATGAGATATGCAAATTTATTATTCTTTATTATACCTGCATCAAAGTAATGACATGAGCTACAAGTAAAGAAATGAGCTACAAGTAAAGTCAAACAAAAATAATAACCCCCACTATCATTTTAAAACAAATAGGTCACTGAAGAGACTCTTATCCTAGGACTAGGTGAATCACATTGAATGGACAAGTCTGTCAATTTCAGTTTCTCTCCGTTTCTTATTTTTAGTTTCCACATTAGTTTGTAAATTTGTTTTTCAAATCCCTCGTGAAATTTCGGCAGCATTTTAGTGTGAATTTCTGCCCCCGAATGCATTTTTGTATGTTAGTTTTTTGCTAATATCTGCATTTTTATGGACACGGTTCTATAGGAATATGCCTTTCTGTACACATTGCTTGGCTAGAGAACTGCACTGCAAAATTCAAAGAAGTGCGAATTTTGAAGGATTGTTGTGGTTCAATTTTGTATTGTTTCAGAAAGTGTGGATTAGGTATGTTCACCTTTTAATGCAAATTGAATCGTATTTCCCCATCCCTACTTGGGACAACATTTGGCATAATAGGTGGCACTGTCTGGTTTAGCTAGTAGAGGCTCTGGCCTCCGCCAGCAGCTGCTGTAGAGAGATAGAGGAACAGAGTGGGTGACCCTGTCTGCTCATACTATGCTCCCGCTTTGCCAAAGAGAACTTTTTTCATTTGCTACTGGAAGTTCAGGACTGTGGATCATTTTTATATCTTTCTCAGCTCCCTGGTGTTTAATGCAATTGCAAACCATTTTGTGGAAAGGAGTGGATAGACAGGCATAGATTTAGAGGGCAGGGGTTGCCTATCCCTCCTTCAAAATAGCATGAGTCAGGTAGAATCCATGGATCTCAACATATTCTGCAAGTGGGTGATACCTTTAAACGCAATATCCAAAGGTAGCGAGGCTTTTCAAATGAAATTGCAGCCAGTTCAGAGTTGTTTGACAACATTCCAGGATTAAATTAGATTCTCCCCACTCCCCTGCAGGGAAACTGAAGTGTCTCTACAATACTTTCTGATTTTATTTTAAAGTTGCCTGTTGTGCTTCTGAGTTACAAAGGGGTAAGTCTGCAGAAAAATTCAGACTTTTTTTGTATTTTGCCATTTCTAAGAGTCGACTTATTATATAGTGCTTGCTATGTAGACGGTTCTATGCACTAGTTACAACAGCAATCTCCTTTTATTACGGTATAAATTGGACAGAGATTTTGAGAGAAGCCCATGGGAGTTAGGTGCCTAAACCCTTTAAGGTGCTTTGAAAATCCCATCCACAAATGTTAAGTAGTCCCCATATGTGCCAACTTCAAAACAGTATGATAGGCAACTTGAACTGCTCAGGGGGTTCTGATGCTGATAATACACTACTTAGAGGAAATGCCTCATGCCATCCAGTATATGATAATACCTGAATTCACAAGAAAGAGCTGTGAGCCTCTAGCTCTTACCAGCTGTAATGCTGAACAGATTACACAGACAAATCAGGGGGTGAAAAAGTAATATGCTTTCACCTCACAGCAAGAGACGCCTAGGTTCAGGAAGAGGAAATATGTATTAAGAGAGCAGGTTAAAAACTGACATTATCCCTGACTTTCATGAAATCAAAATTATAGGCAGGATGCTAAGTTATTATAATGTATTTATTACCAGGATTGCTTTCATATTTAACTGATTTGGCCCATCTTGAGACCTGTTTTAAAATGCACCACCTTGTCCACCTTTTCCATTTTCATATGAAAAACAGGAAAGCAAAAACTAATTTACTCAGGGAGACACATCGACTGTTTGCCCGTTTATCTCTTACAGACCACCCCTCAGTCCAATGTTGACAGTACATGATATTCCATTAATCTGCCTAATGAAAATTTAACCAGTGTTATAAACAAATAATTGGCTATTATCCTCTCAAAGATCCCGAATAAATTACTTCTGCTTATTCCACCGCCCCTCCCCACCCTTCTCTATCTCGCCTTCCCTATTGATGTTGTAGGAAGCACACTGTAAAGCCCTGCTGCTGCTAGCGGGGAAAGCGGAGATGGGCGGGCTTGGGGGACTGGCGGAAATATTTCCACACCTGCCAGTCGGTAGCTTCAAATCTCTTTTTGAAGACTAGCCTGGCTTTGCAAAGCAGATCCTGTCTTGCCAATGTTTTCTCCTAGCTCCTCCTCCTGGAGTCCAATTACATCCCTGTTTCCCCCAGCTCTCTCAGAAGTAACTCAAGAGTCACCTGTGCTGTTTCCTTTCCCCTCCTCCTTCTGGATCTCAAAAAGGGAATACACTTTTCTTCATCCAGTGCAATTAAAGTTAAAGGAGGCTGTGGAATAACAGTCTGCAGGTGCCATTGCATGAACACACAAACACACACACACACACACACACTTTAGACCAAAGTGTTTCTGCCCACATGGAAATAAATTAAAAGATGGGTTCAACTATTCCAAGCAAAAGGAATAAGGCAGCTGATGGGTTTTCTGTTGAAAGGCACTAAAGCTCAGTTGTAGAGCACATGCTTGGCTGGTAGAGAGATGGTCCCCGCGAGTTCAATTCCTGGCATCCCCTTTTTCAAAGGAGTGGATGATGGAAAAGACCTCTCTCTGTCAGGGGCCCTGGAGAGCCACTGCCAATTGGAGGAGAGAATTTGGATGTATCTGGACAAATAAGTTTGGCTTGCTAGAACAAATGTTCATGGGGTGGGTTTTGTTCCTGTTGATTCTGGAGCACCCATGTGGAATCAGTCAATTCTTCTCAGTATTTTTGGAGCTGGAAGCTGAAAAACCACATTGGTGCCCCAATGAGGTAAAAAAAAGGGGAGGGGAGTATTGTCTCCAACTAAGTATTACTCATAGTAGATCCACTGGAATGAATGGATCTAAGGTAGCTATGTCCATTAATTTCAATGGACGCATTCTGATCCAACATTGGATACAATCCAGTGGTAGTATAATAAACTAAGATTGCAATCTGATGTGCACTTACAAGGTAGTAAGTCTCATTGAGCTCAACAGGGCCTGCATAGGTTGGGTGGGGCAATTTTGGCCTTTTAATTGCATCTCCCAAATCTGTTAATAGTACCACCCCAAACCTGAGGTGGGTTGCCTAGTCACAGGGCCACTTCTGCCTAAGTTTTCACATATGTTTTAGATATATTAATAGATAGATAATTTAGATTCTTCTTAAGATTCTTAGTTAAATCTCTCAGCACTTTACAGATATCTTGGAATAGTACAATGAAAATAGTAGTTACAATAAAATGTTAAAATTAGAAATCAGAATCCAGTAAAAACCTTATAGAAATCCCCAAATTTAATACAACAACTGAACAGGATGGCATGCTTAAATATCAGAACAGGCCCAAGTAAACAATTGCATTCCAAAGAGAAATGTAAAGGGTCCAACCTATAGGGATTTCTGACCCAATTGGAGATCTGAGCCAAAAAGGAAAAAATGAATTTCAATAAGGACAAATGTAAGGTTCTGCACTTAGAAAGGTATCACCAGCTGCACAAATATAAGATGTGGAAAACCTGGATTGCTGGTAGTACATGTGAAAAGGCTCTTGAAGTCTTAGTAGATCACAAGCTTAACATGAGTCAACGGTCTGATGCAGCAGCAAAAAAAGTGAATGCTATAATAGGCCGCAACCACAAAATTATAATGTTCCCATCAAGGGAAGTAATAGTACCACTCTATTCTGTCTTAGTCAGACCACACCTGAATTACTGTGTCCAGTTCTGGGTGCCACCAATTAATGAGGATATTGACAAGCTGGAACGTGTGCAGAGGAAGGCAACTAAGATGATCAAAGGTCTGGAAACCAAGCTTTATGAGGAATGGTTGAGAACATTTAGCCTGGAAAAGATGAGATGGAGGGGAGATATGACAGCCAACTTCAAATATCTCAAAGGCTGTCACATGGAAGCTGGAGCAAGCTTGTTTTCTCCTGGCTACAAATGACAAGAAACATCAGGAATAACTTGTTGATGGGAGGAGCTGCTTGACAGTGGAATGGGCTCCCTTAGAAGGTGGTAGACTCTCCTTCATTGGATGTTTTAAAGCAGAGGCTGGATGGTCATACCTTGGTTGAGACTCCTGCATTGCTGGGGGTTGGAGTAGATGAGCCTCAGGGTCTCTTCCAACTCTACAATTCTAATATTATATTAATCTCTTTTGGGATGACGTTCTAGAGGGTTGATAAGACAACTGAAAAATACTTGTTCTCCAAAGAGCTTGTCTTCTTCAGGGGTACAGTGTATGCATTACTTCGGGTTTCATGTCTTGGAATGGCTTTCAACATGCTCCACTGTCTGTCATTACACTAAAGGGCTATAGGCTGCTGTTACATTGCATATCCTATTTATTTATTTTTCGAAAATCTTTGCTGTAGGAAATCCTGGCCAAAAGAGAAAAGGCTTCTGGTCTTCTCGTTGAAAGAAGTCCAGGCACCAAGAACGGAAGTAGCTTTCTCCTCTTAGTGGCCAAATTAAGGGTGAGCTTTAGTCTTGGGATCCTAGATGTTTAGTTTCAGATTGTAGTTTATTTTGCAAATTGTAAGTCTCCAGCAATTTTCAGTTTCCAGTGACGGCCAGAGAATGTCTACTTCTCATATAAATGAACAATAACTATGCCATTGTTAACATAGCTAAAAGCACATGCTATGGTCAGAGGTGTAAAACCACAAATGCAAACTGGTATTAAATACGTTTCCATCTTCCCTTAAGTACTGAAAGGGAGGAGGGAGAGGCAACTGAGAACTCATGTATGAGCTTCAGAAAGTTAGAATACTAGTCACACCCATTGCAAATGTATCACAAGCTGATTTAAAGAGGGATCCGCAAATTTGGGGGGGGGGGGACCAAGCACTCTATATATCTGTACATTTTCATATTAGGCTCATAAATAAGATTTCCAGCATAATGACAAATTAATTCTTCCCTTTATAATTTTATTAAAATAAGCATATCCTATCTTTTAACAAGACCTGACATATGCTTACACAGATACTACACACCCTGTAACCTAATCTGCTAGCCATCTTGAAGCAATTAACTCCTTCTAATCTTTAGCTAACAAAGCCCACCATGCAAAATGCCCCTGGAGACCACCAGTCTAAAGGCCTCGGCAAGCTCTCTCCCAACTGGTTCTCTATTATTCAACATGTAGGAGCTTGCCAGAGTGTTTAGAGAGCGGGGATTCATTTGAAACAACAAAGATGAATCATCACAGATCATAAGATCTTCATTAACTCCTTATTTCTCTGCTAATTAACACAAAAGGAATGACTTGTCTGCTTGACAGGCAGTGAATGACCCACAGCTCTGTGGTTAATGGGATGCAAATGACACCTAATGAGGGTCTCTAGCTGCCGTCTGGGCAGCTGGCCTACCAGGGTTATCCTTCAAATTCAGGCAAGGTTGGATTCGAAAACACTTTATCCAACAATTTAGGCTCCTGAGGAGTAAATTCTGCGAATCAGCTTTCACATTCTGATGAATATACAAGGTTTATCCAAATGCACAATACTCATCCTCATCTAAACAATGATTGCCGTTCTCTTGAATCTAGTGATCATGGTGTATTTTTAAAATATACTCTGAAATCCTGGTTTTATTCAAAATTAAAATACTCTTTGATTGCTTTTGAAATATTTATCCATGTTTTAAAACAACCAAGCAACTCTGATATGCTGTAGTAAATGTCTATTAATCAGTAATTATTAAATTTTAGGACACCAGCAATAATTCAACCAAATGCCTTTGGTATGCGGAAGCATCATCTCCTTTGGCAAAATATGGTATTTAAGACAGGGTGGTTGTTACACAGCAAAACAAGCCTTGTGACACATATTTTCACCATGTACTGCTCACAAATAACACATAACATGGCATCATCAGAAATGAGGAAATAAGCCTTGTGGCACAGTCATTTCTGAAAGTCATTGGTACATCTCAAGAAACACTCAGTGCCTTCACTAAGCAAACCATTTATAAATAATTGGTGCTGTACCTTATAAATATGCTCCTAATACGTGGTAGACAGTGACACTGTACATACTCATAAGTGACATAATATTAGTAACTACTAGTAATCTCAAAAGACTCATGATTTACCAGGCAAGTGTCTTTCTTTAAAGAACAGGCTGAGGATATGTTCAGTGATCTGCTGAAATGTAATTAACTTTTGGAAATTCTTTTTGAACATGTGATAGGAACATAAGAAGCTGCCTTATACCAAGACAGACCATTGGTTCATCTTGTTCAATAGACTAGCAGCAGCTTTCTAGCCTTTCAAACAAGGTGCATTCCCAACCCTACCAATTAAATTCAGTTCCACTGAAATAATTCTCAGTTCTCTTGAAAGATATTGCACTCCAGTCATAAAATAGTTTGACACAAAATATCTGCTCTGACTCTGAACTCTTTGTTATCTGGCCAAATTCTCATCTATGACAGTAACCAGCACAATCTTTCCTTTCCTTTCCTCCTATTTGCAAAGCGTTTCCAGATGTAGTGACCATCTTTATTTATTTAATAGATTTATACATCAACAACTTATCCTATCAAATTTTAAAGCAGCTAACAATGTAACATAACAACAATTAGTCCCCAAATTGCCTTATGCATTTAAGGCAGTCTCACACCACTTTAAATAGTCATGGCTCCCCACAATGAATCTTGGGACTTGTCATTTGTGAGGGTGCTGAGAATTGTTAGGAGACCCCTATAATTTGCAAAGAGTGATTTAACAACCAGTCCCTCTTCCCATGGATCTCTGGGAATTGTAGCTGTCTGAGAAGAACAGGGGTCCCCCAACCTTTAACAAACTACCGCTTCCAGGATTATTTTGGGAAAGCCATGATTGTTTAAAGTGCTATAGTACTGCTTTCAATGTGTAAGGTAAAAGGTAAGGGGCCCTAAGTGGTTAAGTCCAGTCGAAGGTGACTCTGGGGTTGTGGCGCTCATCTTGCTTTCAAGGGAGCTGGCGTTCGTCTACAAACAGTTTTCTGGGTCATGTGGCCAGCATGACTAAACCGCTACTGGCGCACGGAGGACCATGATGAGTGCCAGAGTGCACGGAAACGCCATTTACCTTCCCACCACAGTGGTACTATTTATCTACTTGCACTGGCATGCTTTTAAACTGCTAGGCTTGCAGGAGCTGGGACAGAGCAACGGGAGCTCACCCTGTTGTGGAGATTCGAACCGCCGACCTTCCGATCAGCAAGTCCAAGAGGCTCAGTGCTTTAGACCACAGTGCTACAGTGCAGATTGGAATATAGGAAGCTGCCTTATACCAGATCAGACTATTTGGCCTGTGACTCTGACACCAAAGGAAGACAGATTTTGAGAACTACTATCAGGAAGGAGCTCAACAAAGCAACAAGGAGGGACACAATGCAGAGACTTGCTTAAATTTGAAAAGTTTCTTTTGCATGATTTGAAGACCCCTTACAATATTCTGGATGCTGGGAGTGAAACTGGTGAAGCTTCGTATAACTATAAATTTAGGCCAGCATACAGTTTTCCAAATTAATATCGAAACTCTTCATTTTCTTATTTTACATTTCATTTGAATGCCATTAATAAATAAATTTGGGTGCCTCCACGTTTATACTTGATATGTGCTGGTTGTATACAACTTTTAAGCACTCCTGTCTGTAGAGTTAATCTCACAGATCTTCGTCTAGTCCAACCACAAGGTACATATAGTGTGCTTAACATTATAGCTGCAATCCTATACACACTTACTGGGGAGTAAGCCTTGTTGATCTTAATGGAGTTTACTTCCAGAAAGATCTGCAGATCTGCACTGTCCATCAAATCTTGTCTGAATGAAAATTAATTGAATACTATTGAAGAAAACAGGTCATTTTTTTTACTGGTTGATAAAAGTAAAGGGTGATGGTGGACGCACTGTATCAGAGAGAGAGCTGTTGGCAACCAGCAGGACTTCAATCAGCAGTGAGCTGGATCATACACTTTAGAGGAAAATGAAAATCCCTAAGTCGCCAGACAGCCTCATAGGTAGAAGAGTTCCTTCTTCATTGCTACAGTACAAGGCTTGGGTGGGGGGAGACAGAAACCCCATGAATTCTAAAGTAATTGACATGTCACTGCTAAGCCTCCAGAGACGCAGAGGAAAAATAAATGGGAACTTTTGAGTATGTTCTTGGATTGTAGTTATGGATGTGTTTCTTCCCATTTCAGAAATAACGTTTATAATTTTTAAAATCCATATTTCTTCCCTCTGTTGTACATTGTGAAACTTACATCTCCAGTTGCCTAGAGCTAGCACTGTAAAACACTTCAGTTTCCTATTATTGTCAGCTTACATTCAGAGAATCTCTCTGCGCGATCACCTAGCCATATCTCATCCCCGTTCCCTTTCCAGGTTGCACACCCATCAGGAAGAGCATGGCATGCACAGTGTTAACTCTGTCACATTTTATTTCATTAAAAAATCTATATAAAAAGATGCACGGTAAGTGTGCGAAAGGGTGCACGACTCCACCTCTTCTGGACATGGACGGTTTCTCCTGAGGCACTCAAGGGATTAATGAAATGAAATTGTTTTCTGGACTTGCAGCACTTTCTCTTATCTTTTAAATCCATAATGTCCCACAGAAGCCAATAGTGAAACCATTTCATTCAGCAGCCTCTCATTAATTGCTGGCCTTTGGGAAAATGTATATTGATACAAGCATGGAACTATATTGTGCTCAGTGCCGCCACAGAAAAATTAGGACAATTTGCTCCAAACATCAGGAATCCAAGAAAAGCAAACATTATATTATTAACCATTTCCCCCCTTCATGTTGTGTCATATATATATATATATGCATGCACAAAGAATAAACTCTCAGAGTCATCAGTTTTTAGATAATCTTTTAGGTTAAGTATGTTCCTACATTAAACTGATAATTATCCCTCCCTCAGCTTCCTCTGTCCCCAGATACCAAGCAAGCTGGATTTGGCTTCATGTATTATTTATGGAGCAGAATTAATATGCAGATTCACAAAAACTAAAAAACTCATAATTATTCATAAAGGGCTTTAAGGTTACTTAGTACATATTTATGAAACTTTATGTTTGGCGAGGAAGTGCATTTGAAAGTATGACGGGAGGGTATTGGCTGAGGTTAATTACTGGCATGAAGAGTAATCTAGAAATGATCAAACTCTTTGAATAAAAATATTTGTCAGTATTTCTGATCTATATTTTACTGAAGCAAAGAACATCAATAGCCTTGCAAATGTATTCGGGAATGGCTTGGCAAGAAAGGAGATTTGCATATCTAATGCAAACAACCAATGAGGGTTGTCTAGTTAGATACCTTTGATCACAAGGCAAGTATCTGGCAGGGATTTAGCCTATTGGTTGTTAAAAAGCTGTGAAACACCAGGAGGTTTCAGCCAATACTTGCTATGGTGAAAGCCCATGGTTATGCCTTGGTATGTGGGAAACTCTGGTGTGGTATACATTGGCAGGCTGTGTTAGGCTGCATTAGGTAAAGGGACCCCTGACCATTAGGTCCAGTCATGAATGACTCTGGGGTTGCAGCACTCATCTCGCTTTATTGGCTGAGGGAGCCGGCGTACAGCTTCCGGGTCATGTGGCCCACATGACTAAGCCGCTTCTGGCGAACCAGAGCAGCACACGGAAACGCCGTTTACCTTCCCACTGGAGCGGTACCTATTTGTCTACTTGCACTTTGATGTGCTTTCGAACTGCTAGGTTGGCAGGAGCAGGGACTGAGGAACGGGAGCTCACCCCGTCGTGGGGATTCAAACCGCCGACCTTCTGATCAGCAAGTCCTAGGCTCTGTGGTTTAACCCACAGCGCCACCCGTGTTCCCACTAGGCTGCATTAATCCCACAGTAATGCACAATGCTTACCACACATGGCAGCCTGCAAGGCTACCTTCATACAAGAAGGCCCTAGGGTGTCCCTGGGGAAAGGGCACCTGCTGTTTCCTGAGTTACACAACCTGCTTTCTTTGCTGCTTCAATCCCAAACTGGGAGAGCAAGGAGCTGCTCACTGGACATGCACATTGCAGAGTATTGTCAGCAGCAACAGATCACAAAAGAGGTAACCACATCTCACAAATAATGAGGTCAGGGGACACCTATGAAGCAGCCTGCCTCACCTCAATGCCAACTGCACAGGTGCCGAATTTCATATTCCAGGTCTGAGCCAGAGAAGAAATGGTTGGAGAAATGGTACTCCATTCATAATATAGCCAAGCATCACCAGTTGGACAGATCTGTATTCTTAACCAGATAGTTACAAACTCAGGCAGCATCTTTAGTTTACTATGCTGTTGGACACATGACTCTGCTTTAAACCAATTCAAACCTCTGGTCTACCTAGCCCAGACTAGCAGGAAATCTTCTCTAGCTGTGGTACCAGAGATACAGAGGAGACCAGGAACTGGAGGTGGGCTCACCTGGATGCAAAGTATGTCTCTCCTCTTTACTTGGTTAGCAGAGGACTATAATATGTACCTGCACTATCAAGATCATAACCTGTGCAAAGCTGGAATGCTATTCATACAAAGAGCCTCACATAGAGCAAAATATACCCACTTGACCTGGGCTTTGGCCATATCAGGAACCATATGCGACAAATTCCAGAGAAGTAGTTGTGAGGAAATCATATGTCACAATAAATTGGTTAGGCTTTAAAATGCCCCAAGACTCGTCAAGCAGTATCCTGCCATAATTTACAAAGTGGCTATATCTCATGTCATACTGATGAGCGAGGAGTCTGAGCTCAGGATGAGACACATCCAAGGCAGATAAGGTCAAGAAAGAAGTTAGCTAAAACCATTTTAAAAACTGAGGAGAAATTCCAGAGAGAGTTCTCAGGCTCTGTTGAACAGCAGAGACAACTTCCTGTCCGTTATCTCAAGACCTCCTGATATATTCTAAAACAGTATTACATTATTAGGAGTATTGTTTGCATGCTGCCAATATCAGGTGAGACATAAATCTTGTGATCTGATCTCATCAATACGAGTACAATTATATAGTAGATATACTATATCTTATAATAAATAGCTAATGGTGGATATGGGACGATAATCTGCTCCTCATCACCATGCCTTTGATAGTTGGGGGGATCTGAATCAAGGCCTAAGGTGCTGAGTGGAGCATTCAGGGAGGAACATACAATAAAGTACTCAAGTCCCATGCCATTTTAGGTTTCACCAGCACCTTGAATTGAGCCCAGAAACAAACTAGCAACCAATGTACGCTAAATAATTGGATTGATACCCACTGCAGAGAAATAGCTATATTCAATTCTGCTGCACCATTAGTTGCCAGACTAATGGCAATTGCACTGCTCAGTCAAAGACAGGGAAGGATCTTTACCATACCTTCAGTGCCAGAGGCAATCACTGATTGGATTGGAGGCTCTTGTAATAGGCTTTGTCTCTTTCACCTATCACAAATGTTTATAGATACAGGATAGTTATGAGAATCCTTCTTGCTCATCATTGCAAATGGATTTTTCATGAAATGCACATAAAGGTTTTATTTTAAGAAAGACATTCAACTACTATTGGTCTACCAGTGGCAAATATTCATGAAATATCTGTATATGAAACAACATGGTTAGAAATGGTATAAACTCAGATTACTACATGTCAGGATAAACCACAGGGGTTGGCTATTACTATTGTGCTCCATTTGTAAGTGTCATAAAATTCTTTTCCCCCTGTGTTGGAGACAGAATAACATATTAGATGAATGCTTGGTCTTATCTAGCAAGGCAGTTCTTATGTTCTTATGAATTATGATAGGGGTTTCTGTGAATTTTTGACACTGTTAAAACTCAAAAACTGTTTGAATAAAAATGACCTATACATCATTTAAAATAAATGATGTGAGCTAAGTGGCATTATTATACTGTTAAAATATGCATGAATCAGTTGACTTTGTAGGTTTTGCAAAACATTACATTTACTTTCATTACTAGGTCTTGCATTTGCTGGGGCACGTGGAAGGGCAGTGAGAACTCGGCTCTGCAAACAGCAAGATCATGAGTGCTTTCCTTTGCAAGTCCCTCTTTTCTGCCACATGCAAAGAGCTGGCAAAACACATGAGGAAGGTGAAAGTGTAACATGGCAGGACTGAGAATGCTCTCCCATAATATATGACAGTCTGATACTTCAGATATTAGCAAAGGGTGGGTGGGTGGGGGAAGAGGCACTGTGAATCAACAGATAATAAGGCAGATGCTAAGCTCTGTCTCCCACAGATGTCAGTGGGACTTGGAAGTGCTTGAGTTTGACTGCATCCTACCCAAGAAATTAAGAGTTCAGGACCAAGTTTGCATGAAGTTAGATGGATGGAAGTGAGAGCTGGACCATAAAGAAGGCTGATCGTCGAAGAATTGATGCTTTTGAATTATGGTGCTGGAGGAGACTCTTGAGAGTCCCATGGACTGCAAGAAGATCAAACCTATCCATTCTGAAGGAAATCAGCCCTGAGTGCTCACTGGAAGGACAGATCCTGAAGCTGAGACTCCAATACTTTGGCCACCTCATGAGAAGAGAAGACTCCCTGGAAAAGACCCTGATGTTGGGAAAGATGGAGGGCACAAGGAGAAGGGGACGACAGAGGACGAGATGGTTGGACAGTGTTCTCGAAGCTACCAGCATGAGTTTGACCAAACTGCAGGAGGCAGTAGAAGACAGGAGTGCCTGGCGTGCTCTGGTCCATGGGGTCACGAAGAGTTGGACACGACTAAACAACAACAACAACAAGATGTACCTCTGCCCCTAAAGTGCAGGTTTTTAAAAATGCAGACTTGGGTTATGTGATCATTAATGGGATCAGGACAGACAGAGAAATTCAAACCCCTGATGTGGTCCTGAGGAGGAGCCCTCTTTTGAAGTTGGTATTTGCTTCTTTTGGAGGGGGTACAATTCACCATGGGTGCCTTGCCTGCCCTGATCCTGTTAACTGTCAGACAGCAACCCCCTCCCTGCAATTTGTATTAAAAATAAATAAATCTGCAAATTAGAAGTAAAGAAACATTTAACACCATGTCTTGCCCTGTGTCTGTAATACAAAATACAGATGTTAATCTGTGGCCATAAAGGTTGTAGCTTTTTAAGCTGTAGAACATATTTCTTCCCCCCAAAATAGAGTTCAGTAAAAAGGCATGAATATATAAAATGCTATTCTGCTCTCTTCTCCATATCCAGCATATGGTAGCAGGATATTGGCCCTTTGGCCCTTGTGAAGCTGGAAAGGATGAGTGTTATTATACCAACACATCTGTCAGTACAAGGATTTCTACCTGTGCAACAGGACTTTCCCTCCTCTTCTTCCTCTGCACGCAGGGTTGTGGGTATAAACTTCCCCTTTCACAAAGACTTAACAATAACCATGTTTCTCACCTAGCATTCTTCAGGAAAGTTGGTTGGGGTGGGGGCAAAGGGGACAACAGATTCTGTATCAAGCTAGAAGAGTTCACCTGTTAATAACCTGCCCTAAACACACATTCCTAAAATTTCAGCATATATTATAGCAGGAGGAAGCCTTTCATTCCTAACCGAAGGACTACCAAAGGTTTGTCAGCT
Source organism: Podarcis muralis (assembly GCF_964188315.1). Taxonomy (NCBI): domain Eukaryota; kingdom Metazoa; phylum Chordata; class Lepidosauria; order Squamata; family Lacertidae; genus Podarcis; species Podarcis muralis. Next base: position 52,134,494 of record NC_135660.1, read on the forward strand.
GATGCTCCTCATGGCAAAGGAGCAGAAGCATGTGCACTATATGCTGAACCGCAGTCATCCCATTTCTGTGCCATATTCTGCAGTAAGAAAAGATGGGCTGGAGACACCCATCTGCATTTATTATTCATTCACACAAATTTCTTTAGCTATGCATAGGGAGAGACAATGAGCTATTGAGTAGTATCTGACCACTAGAAATTCTGTTCATCAACCCTTCCTTCCCACTGGTTTCTAGTAAGCATTGAGCATATACATTCAATATAATAGTCACAGCCTTACAACTCCAGTGTTTCTCAAACTTCGGTCTCCAGCTGTTTTTGGACTACATCTCCCATCATCCCTAGCTAGCAGGACCAGTGGTCAGGGATGATGGGAACTGTAGTCCAAAAACATCTGGAAACCCAAGGTTGGGAAACCCTGGACTAGACAATTGTTTTTCATTAAAATGTGTGGGGGTGGGGGTGGAGATGAATCTTAGAATAAGGGTTTCACAGCCAATAACAAATTGCATCCTTGGGAATGATGCAGCACTGCAAAAACAGATGATCAAAGCAATCCAGACTACATGTTACAAGACAAAAGTGAGAAATAAACCAAAAGTCACCTTAGTCAGAAACACTATATGGTTCCAAATGAACCTCCCCTGTCCAGTCTGCACCACAAATATGCATCTGGAATTATACCATTCTAGATGCCATGGTTTCTCTGAAAAAATTCTGGGAACTGTCTGGTGGAGTGCAAACACTCCCTGTTGCATGTACTCTGGCTTTACCAACATAGAGAGAACAATAATTCTCAGAGCCACCTGTGTTGAAGGACTGCCAAACCACTTTTATGTCTATGGGGTGGATATGCTTTTAAATCATGAACATACATAAGTCAATCCCCTTTCCTCAGGATGTTTTCTACAGCATTTTAGTATCAACTATCAGAGATCCCATCTAGCTGCTGTTTCTGATGTGTCAGAGGAAAATGGAAAGTGTAGAAGGGAAAATAGACAAAGCAAGAGATTTATTTGTCTTGTTGATTAGTTGCTGGACATCCGTCCTCAGGCAAAATCTAAGTTTTGGTATGTATAGCCACTAAAAGCAAAGGCAAAGAGACTTCCAAGGGAAGAAGATATAAATATTATGACCATTTTTATATCTCAGATTTCTTAGAGTAACAAGCTGGGCAGTTTTGCAAAGAGTTCTCATTATAAACTTAAAAAGTCTAGCATAATGTAGTCAGAAGATATTCACAAACATTATCAATATTTCTGAGTTCACAATCACACCTTTGGCTGTTGACTCAGAGCATCTAGTTTGGTTCATGGTGGTGGCAATGTTTACACTTTGGAATCTATTATGCATAGGAAAAAAAATTAAGGATTAGCGCTGACCTAGGTGCCACATATTTCCATGCAAAACTAAACAATCGGGTTATTTATTCATTTAATCAATTCCATATATTTGCCATCATCATCACAGCATTGAGCAAGCCTGATTTCCTCTAAGGTCAAAATCAACATCATATTTCTCCAGAAGGATCCTGCCTTTCATTGTTAACATGGCTAGTCTGGTTGGCATTCCGACAGCGTTAAGTTCACATACCATGTTCCATGCAACCAGCATTATCTTTTCAGATGGGTCATCTATTATACAACAGCTGAATCAAGATGAAAGGCACAAACATTAGCCCGAGAAGACATGTACATCAAAGGATGGGCCTTTATAAGGAGAGAGCTTGGTTGGTTGATTTATTAATTGTTGCGGGGGGATGGCTGGACTCACAGGTGTTCATTGTAAACCTTTGGAAATGCCAGACTCAATAATCTGTTTCTAAAGCCTTGCTTAGGATACATAGTTGGGTATCATATGTCTTACCATGCGCCATGTTTAGCATATCTGAAAAAAAACTCAGATAATTAAAAACATTATTCTAACACAGCAGTTTTGTGGGAAATACCATACTACAGAATTTTGCAGGATTCAAATTGGAAGGGAGTTCCACACAGTTTCAGTAGGTCTTTCCCAATTAGAACGACTGTACACGCGAGTATTTCTCTTTTCTTCACTACTTCTGAGAATCACAGGTGGACATCCACACCGTGCATTTAAAGCATGTGACTTTCCCCAATAATGCTGGAAACAGTAGTTTGTCCCTCACAGAGCTACAATTCCCAGCATGACAATCCCCAGGATTCATTGGGAGATGCCATGTACTTTAAATGTATGGTGTGGAATTGACCATAGAGTTGTAAGTCACCTAGTTAATCCCCTGCAGGAAATCCAGAGCTACAACATCCCCAACAGATGGCTGTCCAGTCTAGGACTGAATGACTTCAGTAAGAGGAAGTTTGCCATCATTCTAGGTCACTGGTTCCATTGCTGAATTGCTCTTACCATCAATATTTTCCTCTTAATGTTCTACCTTGCTTTAAGTTAAGCCCGTTTGACCAAGCCCTGCCTTCTGAGGCAGCAGATGACAAGTTTTTTGCTTCTTCTATGTGAGAGCCTTTTTCGTATTTGAAGGTAACCATCATGAGACCATGATAAATGTGCCCATAAGGCCCCTCTGGGTGACGGCCAGAGTGGGAGAGTCTGCAGTGAGAGTTGGGGTGTGGGGCCTGGATGTTTGGATTGGATTCAAACTATTGGAAACAGCCACAGCATCTTGAGCATGTGGGTGTTTTGAACGCAACTTTTTTTTATTCCTGTATTGATCTCTATTGTCTCACATGCTTAGTTTTAAGCTGTTGAATTAGACGGGTTCGTTCGTATTGCTTTATACAAACTGTTATGGATTCATGTTTTGTATTTATTGATGGTATTATTTCCAATTGTTTCAAACATATATATTTGAATGATTATACCCAATTGTTCACTTGATATGTTGTGAACCACTTTGGGCACAATTTTGTGGGAAAGTGGCACACAAATAGACAGATGGTGGTGGTGATGTTGAAAACCCTAGGGTTTGGGGGTTGTTGTTTTTTGCTCCCATGGAGAATTTCCTGACATATTAGCATGGCTGCTTCAAATCCCATTTACAAAATTGAGGGAAAATGGATCTAAGGTGAATTCTGTCTTGGTTATCACATCCCAAGTGTTGTGTAGATCCCAGTGAGCATGTATTCATTTCTGGAAGTAAAAATACCCATACTTTGCTATTGTGGCAAATCCACCACCCATGTTCATAGAATGAAATTTTACTTGAAATCTAATTGGATAAGAGAGCTTGTTAATATTAGACATGATTTTGTTCTTGAACCTGTGGATGAAATGAACCCACATGCAGGCACATCTGCAGTGCAACTGGCACTCACACCTTGATGGGCTGGGTAAATGAGCAGCAGATGGGCTTTCAAAGCCTTACCACTGTGTACTGATGTCTAGATCCAAAATGGATGCACATATCTCCAGGCTATGCAATAGGATCTAGCAAGTCTTTGGTATCATGAAACACTTCTACACACACAACATTTTTTAATTATGTTTTAAAAAGATGAGGAAGATTTTAAAAGTTGTAATAAATAAATAAGAACCTATTTCCTGAGCCAAAATTATTAAAATGAAATAAACAAAATTGCGCTCTGGAACCATTCTAGATGTAGAACACCACCCTCCCATCATCTCTATGTTTACTTGGGGATAAATTCTACTATAGCCTGTGAGAGAGCCTTTGAAGTAAGTGTGGATGATGGTTCACATTCAACAACACAATCCTAACTATCTCTACTTAGAAGTCCTATTGAATTCAAGGGGGCCTGCTCTCAAGTAAGTGAATACAACCTAAATGTCTATTCCATGCAATGCAAGTTTCCCAATCAGCAGGGGTTATGGTTCAGATTGTACATGTTCAGGTATATTTATATGGTTTCCATCAATGACCTTAGGATCGATATCTACTTGCAAGTAAAAGAAAAATTCTCCAGAGAACTGTTATTGCCAAAGCAACTGTGTCATGAAATTAGGTTACACTGATGGATTCAGGTTAAATCTCTGAGCCTTCTTTGTTTTCAGATCTGCAATGAAGGAAAGAACAGGTGCAAGGGGAGTTGCCATCAGTCAGAGTAAGATGGTTGTGATAAATAGCTCTTCAGACAACAGCAATAAAAAGGGTGGCGGAAGCTGCCTCCAAAAACAGCATGCAATAAAACATCACATGTTTCTGCAACAACCAGAAGCATCCATAGTGGGTGGAAATGCTTCCCCCCTCCTCCACAGCCCAACCTGGCCATAGGTGGAAAAGAATTCTTGCTGACAATCCATCAATGGCTGGTAGGACTCAAATTATAGCCACAGAGACAGGTTTAAGAAGTGGAGAAACTCATCAGTTGAGCCAAATTGCTTGCTCCCCAGTGTTGAATTGTTAACATCCACTTCTCTTTAATCATACCACAATTTATGCACAAAAACTCCCTTCACAATCTAGAAGGGTGGACAAATCGTGTCAGTATCAATTTCTCATTTTTCCAATCTTAAATTCAGTTTGCCACATTTTCCGCATCGGTTTGCATTTGTTTAAAAAGTCCTCACAAACATTTGTTTATGTATTGTTGTATGAAATTTTGCCTATTATAATTTTTTTGCAAAACATTTCCCTAATTTAATGCATTTTTGTATTCTGTACAATTCTCTCCACCCTCCCCACACACTTTGCACCAGTATATATATATTGTATGCATTACTTGGCTGGAGAACTGCATTGCAAAATTCAGATAAGTGTGAATTTAAAAGAACATTTGCATTTCAGTTCCCAGATTATTTTGGAATGTGTTAATCAGGGAGATTCACCTTTAACTGCAAAGTGAATTGAATTTCTTTCCCTATTCCTACCATGTGATGACAAGACAACTACAAACTACACACCCCATTCTTATTGATCAGGACTAAAAAGGGCTAGTATTATTTCTGTATCATCAGTATATTCCCACCATTTCACCTCACAGCATTCATTCCTGATAACACCCATGGATGCTCTCATGCTTCCTAGAGCCATGAAGCTTCAACAAGAGGCTTGTCTAAGTGTGTGGGTTTTTACCACACTTTTTACTACTCAGGAGACAAAGTACTGTGAAATTATCACCAGATTAAACTGATGCCTGAACAACGACCATGAATAAATGGATGACATGGCTAGGAATCCATAGGATGATTTTCTCAGGGCTTCGCTGTGATGTCTGCCTTACCATTCACATGCTCATGATCCCATCAAGATTTCTGCACTGGCCTGGACAGATACAACCATAAATGCAGCTTTGCTGTCTTCAGATAACTGCGAGCTTTCTATAGTTCTTTAATAACCCTGTCTCATTGGTATAGGCATGTTTGTGAGGCCCTCATAAATTTAACCTGTAGTGAACAGCAAGTATAAATATAGATAAGATTATGAAATGAAGGCATGGGAGAGGCATCCACAATAATTTATAGTCATGGAGTTAGTAAGGCCAGATATATAGGTTTCCACTTATATGGTTGGTACAATATAATAAATGCAGATGATTAGGCATGTGCATTTTTGAGATAAATATTTACATTGCCCCTTTTGAAATCAGAAAAAAAGAGCAGACTGCAGAAATGTAGATACATTACGCAAGGCTATGTAAAAGTAAGCTCTCATCCGGGTTGGAAGATTTGCTGAAAAATAATTATCTCAGAGTGCCTTTTTATGGAGGAAACTTCTGTCCGCTATCTGATGGGCTCCACTGACATTGAGACTTAATGTCAGTGGAGCCCACATGACATGCATATGCTTGTCTGAACCAGCACACTCTGGAGAACTTCTAGGTAAGCCTGCTCTCAATGTTGTTAGCCAAAAGACACTGAAACCAATGCACCACAACCCCTTGAGGCTAGACCATGAACTGAAATACAGCACAGATGCAGTCTACTAGTTCTAGTCAGATAATCACCCATAATCTTTATGCAAACTTACTAAACTTAGTTGTGCCTCCTTCTGGGATACCTCGTCCCATCACTACACTTCTCCCTATAAAAGACCCACAGCATTCCGTGCCCACTGAGCATGCTCAGTCTTCTTTGCCTTGTTTGGTGGTGCCATCTGTTGTTGCTTCCTTAGCCTTTCTGCCCCCAAAGTTGTTCTTTTTTTTGGGGGGGGGGTTAAATCTTCAAACCTTTCATTACTCTACACTTGCTGATATTTCCCTCTTGTGGGTGGATGGTGCAGTTTTGGCTACATAAGGACTGCACATGGAGAACTGACTTTGCTTTTAGTATATACAGTTGTATTCTGCAACCTCTCACTTTTCTGATCTTTTCCCATCTGCTATCCCATTTGTTTCAACTTAATTCCATTCTTGACTGAAGCATCTGCTGCAGTTTGATCACTGCAGCTCACGGATGACACCGCAGGAAGAGCAAGGGGTAGTTTCAGCTACCTTATTTGCTCTCCTAGCTTTTAGAGTCATGGTGTGCTTCTACTGAATGCGCATTGCAAAAATCCTTATTCCCCTAATGCCATCCCTTTATTATTGCAAATGAACTTCTTCTGGAGTCACCCTTGCTGTGACTGCTTCTTACCCTGTTTCTTTCTCCTAGAATAGCTAAGACAGAGGCATAAAGATGTCCCACTGAAATTAAAGGGAAAGCTAGCACAATAGAATCCCAACTCCAGATATGTATTCATGGTTAAACAGAGCATGGGGCAATTGTGGGGCAAAAATGACTGAGACTAAAATTCTCCTCCATGGGTTTCTCTAAGTTAACAACAACAACAACAACAACAACAACAACTTATTTATACCCTGCCCATCTGTCTGGGTTTCCTCAGCCACTCTGGGAGGTTTCCAACAAAATATTAAAATACAATAGTCTGTTAAACATTAAAAGCTTCCCTAAACAGGGCTGCCTTCAGATGTCTTCTAAAAGTTCACATTTTGCATTCGTTCATGCCCCAAGGTGGAGACTATAATACTTTGCTATATTCTGCCTAGCTCCAGAAGAACTGTGTCTGTGCGACTTTCACTGCTTGTGCATTTTAGGGCATAGCTGTCTCAGATTTGAAAATAAGGGATCAGCAGCCTCGAAAATAAGGGATCAGCATCCTCTCCTGTCCCGGGAACAGTCTACGGGATATCTAACAATCCGGGATAGAAGCGGGAAGCAGTGGGAAACGGCGCTGGAATAAGGGAATTTTAGGGTAAACTATGGCTGACATCCTAACTGTGTCTACTCAGAAGTGAGGCCTACTAAATTATGTGGGGCTTACTCCCTGGTAAATGAGATTAGGATTGCAGCCTAAAGTATGTGGATTGAGAGATGTAGGGTCTAACAGGTCTAGCCCCCCGTCACACATCCTACAATGCCCCAAAGCAGTGCTAGGTCGGGGGTGCTGTGCAAAATAAAGGAATGGGAGCTACTTAGAGTGCCAGCTAGACCCTCAAAAGTGGAGGGGGTGGGGAGGCAGGGTAGGGATCAGCAGTGGGCCTCTCCAGGATGCAAGGATCCTGGCAGATGCCCAGGAATACTGGTCCTAATTCTAGCCCTGTCCCAAACCATCAGCAATCAACAACTTGGCCTAATGGCATACTGCAGTAAGCATGAGAAACCACACTCTGCCTTATGACACTGCCGGAGGTAACTATCTGAGCATCCAGAGATCATTTGAGGGAAGACTAAAAGCGAGCACTGCAGAATCAAGTTCAGAAGTTACTTTATTTTTTCTGGCTTTCACATTATTGGTTCTGTCTCATTTGAGGTTGCTCTACAGTGTTTATTATTAATTCAAATTCCCAATATTAAAGGAGAGAGATTACCCATATGGCAGGCGTGCTGTTCAGTGTGTTCATAAATTTGCCAACATTTTGATTAATACTGACAGAAACCCTTTTGAAAACATATGGGCTTTATATACATCCTGTCATTTCGAATAATAGGGTACATTCTTCAGCACATTTGCTTATGATGATGGGTTCAGTCGTATTTTAGAAACATGCTTAATACTTTGATAATTAGTCTTTTGAGGTCGGAGGGAGAAGGCAAAAGGGAGGGGAAGAAACGACGAAATGAAAATAAACTTTTGCTTCAGACACTCTGAGCACTGAAGACAATTGGCTGGGCAAAAATGGGAAAAAATACATATTATCTATGAATAATAATCTTCATATACTGCTGGTTTCTTAGGCTAATTAGCATTTTTGGCTTATTATTGAAAGGATTCATTCTTTGGCTGATATGTCAGACTTCTAGAGCCTTAACATGAAGTCTCTGTGCGGTACGGATGTCATTGATTAAGCCAGTAGTTTGGTTTTGGCTGCATTTCAGCCAATTGTTTCTGTCTGATGGTTGACTCAACCCTTTTATTTCTGGCTCCTCCAACCTATGGTTAGGCCTTAAAAAGATCCCCATTGCTTGCAGGAGGCGATGGGTTTACATATGGAAACTGATATAGCAGCTCTCATGGAACACTGCTGATTAATTTCTTAACTGGATTTTTACTGCTCGTCTCATTCTTCCCTTTCCCATCTTTAAACTATCCCACTTCTGTAGATATTGGCTCCCTGTTTTGTGATTATTTTCAAATGACTTGGCTCTACACGTGACCACATGTTTTTTACCTGCAACAACAGCAACAACAAAAAGTCCACATAGGCTAGGAACAGTGGTCTTTAGTCACATAGGCACTGCGAACACACCATACATTTAAATCATATGACTTCTTCCAAAGAATCTTGGGAACTGTAGTTTACCCCTCACACTGCTACGATTCCCAGCTCCCTTAATAAACTGCAATTCTCACGATCCTTTGAGGGGAAGACATGTATGGTGTGTACACAGCCTAAAACACAACCTATTTCTCACCCCAAATAGTGCTTGAAGTACTACGTAAACACACATGTGTTTTTGTTGGGACCATTAAGCACCTGAGAGGGGTTTTTTGGCTGAGACAAAAGGGCTGCCTCAGCAGCTGAGAATTAGCACACAGCTCACATCTTGAAATAGGGATGTGGGTGGCGCTGTGGGTTAAACCACAGAGCCTAGGACTTGCTGAGCAGAAGGTCGGCGGTTTGAATCCCCGCGACGGGGTGAGCTCCCGTTGCTCGGTCCCTGCTCCTGCCAACCTAGCAGTTCAAAAGCACATCAAAGTGCAAGTAGAAAATAGGTACCACTCCGGCGGGAAGGTAAACAGTTTTTCCGTGCACTGCTCTGGTTTGCCAGAAGCGGTTTAGTCAAGCTGGCCACATGACCTGGAAGCTGTACGTCGGCTCCCTCGGCCAATAAAGAGAGATGAGCGCCGCAACCCCAGAGTTGGCCACGACTGGACCTAATGGTCAGAAAAGATTTCGGTCTACAACTTGTCTTTTCCCCTACTCTAAAGTCTGTTTTGTTTCCACTTTTTGGAGGACACTAATGATGCTGAGGGCCATAAGATGCCTGATCTCTGAACAGGGCAGGGAACGGCTCTCAGTCTGAAACCCAGGAGAGCTGCTTTCAGTCAGTGCTGACAATACTGAGCTAGATGGGCCAATGGCATGATTCAATATTGTGCCGATGCAGCCTATCTAACTATGTTCCCCAGGTAAGGTTGGGATCCTATACTCACTTACTTAGGAATAAGACCAATGGCATGTACTTTTGAGGTGACATGTAAATTACCTTACTCAGGATTATTTTATAGCAGTTTTATATATGTCTGCTTGGATGTGAGCCCCATTGACTACAATGGGACTTCCCCTCAGTGTGTTTTGGATGGTAGCCTCATGCATTTGACCTTTACATGAAAGATACAAGCATGGACTCCTCATCATCATTAGACCTTTTGAAGGCCTGAATGGCTGGACCTGAGTTTGACATCCACTCTACTACATGGCTGGCTTTTTTTGGTGCCAGAGTAAGACTTTCTATTCTCCCAGGGCTTTTTAACATCCTCATATTCTTAATTAACATCATGTAAGACTGTTATTAATCTTGTCTCTTTTATCACAGTTGAGCTATTTTTAGCTTTTAAAATATGGTCTTAGCTTTTGATATGACTAAGTAAATTGACTGTCGTTGCTTTTAGATTTTATTCTCTCCTGCTTATGGATTTTACTATGGTATTTTGATGGTATTTTATAGATTGTTGTCTTTCAAGTTTTGCTAAGATTTTCCATACGTTACCCAGAAAACTGTGCTGTGGAGTGATTGATAATTATAATAAATAATAAATAAATTTTTGAGACCATGCTTGTCATGGCAGATTTATTTAATTTAATGTGATTATTTAGGTAGATACAATGTGCATGTTGAAGCCTCACAAGATAACAAACTCTGCTTCCTATTCTTAGTTCAATAATTTTGAAGGCTAGAGGCTGGTTCATATACCATCACCTGATATCTCATTGCTTGATTCTGAATGCCATTTGTTAACCAATTCCAACCAATTGGAATTGGAACCAATTCCAATTCCATAGAAGAATGCACTTAAAAACATAAGAAGAGTCTTCTGAACCAGTCCAAAGGCCTATTTAGTCCAGCGTCTTGTTCTTACAGTGGCCAACCAGATGCCCATGAGAAGCTTATTTTAGGGCACATTTTGAATTTTGAAAAAGTGTGGTGGATGCCAGTCACAAAATGGCTGCCATGGGAGGGGAGGTATGGGATCACATAAAAGTAGAAGGATACAGTCATTGCTGCTGCTTTCTCCCTCCCAGATTATCATGCTTGCCACCGTTGCCTATTCACAACAGGGAGCATTCCCCAGTAACAGGAAAAATTGCAGGACGGCCACACCACACACAGTCTCACACAGCACATGTCCACACTCACCATAGCCATGCAAACCACAGACACACATGCATCTCTCTCTTGTGCACATTGATATACTTCTCATATACAGATCCATCCATCCATCCATCCATCCATCCATCCATCCATCCATCTCTCTCTTCTCTCTCTCTCTCCCCCCCCCCCCAAGTGCATCTCTTGCTCTCTCTCACAGATCACACATGCAGACCACATACTCTTCTCTGTCTCTGCCTCCCTCTCCATCTGAGACACCTCTCCCTTTCTCCCAAGTGTAGAGCATGGTGTGGCACCAGGTAAGAAAACTGGCTCTAGATATGTACCTTGTTTCTTTTTTTTATGGAATGCTGAACACTCGTTCTGGGAATCAAGCAACACAAAACATACGAGCAAGTTATTAGCAACTGGATATCAGTGGCTCAAACAGTTTGTGCTCCATATCACTCATGCAAGGTGGAAACAGTAGATTATATCCATAAACTCACTTATTCTGGTGTGGAGCTGCATTCTTATACTCTGTCACACTTTTGTGTTTTTTTTGTTTTTAAAGATATTTATTAGAATTTTACAAAATGAAAAAAGAAAAAAGAAAAATACAAAGTAAAAATAGATAAAAAACAATTCCATCTTTCCATCACTTTCTTTCATTTGCTTATTTCCCGGACCTCCTCACACCTCCCTTTTTGTATTCCAGTTCAATTTGTTAGTTCAGCAAATCCTTCCCCTCTTTATTTATCCTACTCTTTAATCTTAAAATAATATGTAACATTGAATTTTTGACTGTTAATAGCCCATTTTTTTCATACTCCTTATAGCGTTATAGCTAAAAACCACATAACTTTCCATCCAACATCATTTTAACATTCATTAATTTTACAATATTTCTGTAGATAGTCTTTAAATTTCTTCCAATCTTCTTCCACCGACTCTTCTCCCTGGTCTCGGATTCTGCCGGTCATTTCTGCCAGTTCCATGTAATCCATCACCTTCATCTGCCATTCTTCCAGAGTGGGTAGATCTTGTGTCTTTCAATACTTTGCAATAAGTATTCTTGCTGCTGTCGTAGCATACATAAAGAAAGTTCTATCCTTCTTTGGCACCAATTGGCCGACAATGCCCAGGAGAAAGGCCTCTGGTTTCTTCAGGAAGGTATATTTAAATACCTTTTTCATTTCATTATATATCATCTCCCAGAAAGCCTTAATCCTTGGGCACGTCCACCAAAGGTGAAAGAATGTACCTTCAGTTTCTTTACATTTCCAACATTTATTATCGGGCAAATGATAGATTTTTGCAAGCTTGACTGGAGTCATGTACCACCTGTATATCATTTTCATAATATTCTCTCTACTCTGTCACACTTTTGCTTGTAAGAAAACCTTATCGAATCTTGTCCAAATGTAATGGCAAAAGAGTCCAAAAATCACCATCAAAGTTATCCTGCCACAAAAGCTCATTATTTACACATGCTGTGAATTACAGGAATGCAAATAGCTGTGGTCTAAAACTCTAGGGACAATCTGGTAGCTGAGTCAGCCAGAAACCACTAAGTCTCTGCAAAATTTTGGGTGCAAGTGGGCTTCCTCCACTAAAATTGGAGTGGGTGGTTCATGCATTCATCCCTGCCCCCCACTCACAACTAGAAAATTGTAGGACTTTGTCTGCATTCTACTCTCAAATAATCAAAATAAAATTAAAAGGTTTATTATTACTAAGAGATATTTTTGTCCTCAATCGTCTGTTTTGAATTTCAGCACTCTTAAAATCAATTTTCTGCTTTAAAAGGCAGATGTAATTGCCAGACATTTTGCCTCCTGTAAGACAACATGGTAAAATGTGTGGCCACTGTAGAATGCTAGATTTAGAATTTAATACCATATATTCCATCGTGACAGCACCATCATAATAAACAATGGAGAGAAAGGTTCAGAAAGCATAAGGAAGCTACTAAGTACATCTGGGCCAGTTGGGGGAGCCTGCAGCCTTGCTGTGCTTATTGCCATATCCTTCCTTTCCTGTAAGTCCAAAGACTTTGCTTAGCTGCCAAAATATAAGACCTTCCTGGAGCACAAAAATCTGAGAATATAATCAGAAGTAGATTAAAGTGATCTAGACTGCTGTTTGGCTTGTGCTGAGGAGGATAGATGGAGAAACCAAGTGGATTCTCCTGGATTCAACTTGGATGTTCTCTTGCCCTATGCAGAGAAGCTGGAGCTCCTGTGGCATAGTGGTTAAAAGCGATGAACTAACGCTGGAGAGATCTGGGTTCAGATCCCCGTTTAGGCATGACCTTAGGCTGGGGACTCCCTCTCATTCTAAACTATCTCGCAGGGTTCTTGTGAAGGTAAAACTGGAGTGGAGTGGCGATGCAAGCCACCTTGAAATCTGTGGAGGAAAGGTAGTATAGAAATGTAATAAAAGTGAGGAGGTCAGTGAAATAGCACTGGAGCAAGTTGTGGCTTAAAGGTGTGGCAGGAAGCAAAGCCACCGACAGGGAAAACCTAGTGCATCTTGTTGCTACCTTCAGCTAAAACTGAGGCAGGAATGACCTGGCATTCTGGGGAACTAAACATGGAAGGAGAGGGAACTGAAAGGAAAGCTGGATGCAACGCCTGCCCTGCTAGTGTCCTTGGATGTAAAGGGGCAGACAAGAAACTCAAAGGGCATGGTATCTGTGGTATGGATGCACAAATCTGTAAGTTTAGGTTTTTCTCATTTTTCCATTCTTAAGTTCAGTTCTGCACATCGGTGTGTGATTTTCTTTTCTTTTTTTAAGGCCTCATGAACATTCATCAGCATTTTAGAATGAATTTCTCATAGTGTACACAATGTTTCTAAAGATACACAAAGTTGCACACATGATCAAAAAGAACGTAGATAAACCTGCATGTTGTGATGTTTGCAAGAGCTTCTATGATGGGAAAGAGATTTGATTTGGCTTTTTTTAAAAAAAAGTCACTGAGAGTGTTACTTTCACAGAAATATAAAGCAGAATTTACATTTTCACCATTGTATACATTGCTTCTTTTGTCAACTTTTGATTTATTGGAACTTATTATAGAGCTAAACTTTATTGTCTTTGCTTATGATACTGCAGTAATCTTTTCCTAGGCTTTCACTTCATTTTGTTACATTTATCTAGCAAGCCAGATTCACACTCCCACAATAACCATATGGAGAAAAAGCCACAAAAGCTGTTAAGTACATTTAATTGCTGTTTTGATGAGCTCATATTTTAATTATGTTTATTGATTCTGCATGTGTTGAAATGGTCTTAGCATTTCAAGGGGGGAAATGGAATCAATATGCTGTAATTACTGGACAGTTTTATGATTTCCCTCCCCATGTAATTAAAACTTTCGTATAATATTTTAAAACACTTTTAAACTAATCCTTTGGTTTGGGTTGTCTACATTACCTACTGAGCTTAGGTAAAATTTAATTTTCATTCAGACAGACTATATAATTAAGCGGAGAGCTAAAGATATTTGAAATTACATATTCACCCTCTCCCTCCCGCCCACCCCCATTAGAAGACTGAAGATAGCGAGTGCACAATATTTACTAACACAATACTAATTGTGGTGCAAAGATAATAGTAGTTTAAGCCTTACTGCACATGCTCAGCTGCCAACACTGGCTAGCGTTCTGACTCAGACATCAATCTGTTGAAGGGTAACGGTTCTTCCTAAAAGATCTGTCACCATCTTATTTCACTCAGTTGCAGGCATCTGGCATAGTGCAACAAGACAGCGTTCTTAGCTGCAAGGAAAATCACACAATGAGGTTTCCAAGCATATTTAAAGCCTTATCTCAGTTCTTCTATCTTTTAACTGCTTCCTACCACTGAGGAGTAAAATCCAGAGAGATCTGCTCTGATGCAAAGCCTGTTCAAATGAATGGGGTGGCAGTGGTCAGGCCTCAAAATGGTTCATATGTACTCAGGGCTTTTTTTCCCAGCTGGAATTTGCTGAAACTCAGTTCCAGCACCTCTCAGGTAGGCCCCACTGCCATTATAAGAGAACAAGGAAGGAGTCCATGGTGAGTTTCGGCACCTCTTTTTCTAGAGAAATAGCACCGCACATACTCAGTTGTTCATCTGAAAGAAAGGATTCTAAACTGGAACTGACATCATCAAAGTCACACTCCAGCAAGGTGCTGAGCAACTGCTGAGGCCACATAAATGCACTGAAGTAAGTTGGTAAGTGGTGTTAAAACCAGCGTTATCAACACAGGTTCTCTGACACCTGAAAGAGTTACTGAATCCCTCGACTCAGTACTATTCCATAGCCGGATTTAATAAAAAATGCCAGTTGACCTCTTCACCGCTCATGCGTCTCTCACAGATTTACATACTCCCCCCGCCAACACATTTGTCTACTACGGTGTGGAAGATGGGAAAACTCATTCCTTCATCACTTCAGTCAGTACCAAGTTTTTACAAGGCCATTTCATCTTGTCAGCTGTAAAGGTGAACACAAAGAAAGTAGGATAAAAACAAGGGCCATGTCAATTTTTTTGCCAGGAAATTTTTGGGAGTACAATAAAATAAAATAAATGTTTACTTTCAGTTATGCAAGCATTCCCTGAAAAACCCCATAGTCCTCTTTTGTGCAGTTTTTCACTTATGTAAGCAGTCATTTCCCTCATGATCTGTTGTTGTTTTGGCATCAAATTAACAGGGTTTTTTTCCCTCCTGTTATGGCATATTTCCAGCTTATATCACTGATGGTATAAGCAAGTGCAAGTAGCCCCTTTGCCCTCACCTTCAATGGGTAGTGGAGAGGGAATATGTTGTCACTGGTAAGGTTAGCTCAACTGGTTAGAGTGTGGAGCTGATAAGGCCAAGGTCATGGGGTTTGATCCTTGTATGGGCCAGCTGCATATTCCTGCATTGCAAGGGGTTGGACTAGAAGACTCTTGGGGTCCCTTACAATTCTATGTGGTCACTACTGTGACTCTCTGGATTTCTTTGCAGGGTTTCAGTGCAGTACAGCTAAACAGGTAGTGTTGCCTCAGCAATGGTGATGCCCATGTGACCATTTTTGCATCCACTGGAGCACGCCACTCAAATCTGCATGAAAGGAATGCATGTTCATTCAGGAATGAATTCAGGAAAATCAGAAGCACAAATCGAATTACAACAGAAATTATTACGGCATGCACATGAACATTGACAAAAGGATAAAAACTTATTTCACCTATTAATCTGTTTCTATCTTAATTTTTAATGAAATAAATAAAATCTGTTTGAATGTCTGTTTCAATCTCTTTGCGTATGTTTTTACCTAGGTATTTGGCTAAATTGGAATTATTATTTTTTGTTATTGTAGTTTTGTGTATGGCAGAATTGTTAAGCTGTTATTTGACCTTTTTACGATTCTGTAAATTTTGTATATTGTTGTTTTCCTCTGTTTATTTTTATTACTTTGTTCCCCACTCTGGAATTGAAAATATTCAATGAAGAGAGGGCTATAAACACTACTACTACTACTACTACTACTACTACTACTAATAATAATAATAATAATAATGATAAGGCAGATAAAAATCTATGGGATGTTGGAATCAATTTTCTTAATGCTATTCAATAGCCATATGGGTGGAAAAGAAACCAAACCCAATACCAAATTCATTATCCACTGGCTACTTACTGCATCTGAGCCACAAACCAACTAAAAGTAAAATACTTGTTTCAAAGCAACTTACAGTTGTAAGGTTATACACACTTATTTAGGAGTAAGTCCCATGGAGCTTAGGAAGACGAACCTCTGCACACATATTCATCGCTTTGGGGGTGAAGGTTCAAAAATATTTTAATGGGCCTTAATGGTCTTATAGCAACCTGTTTATTAAGCCTTTATCCTGATGTGCCTCCAGGGAGATTAAACGATATTGACTATTGCATGAGCTTTGATTTTGATTTGTTCTCTGGAAGGTCAGATGGAGTTGTGTCAAAGCAAGTGCTAGTCTACACTTTCCCAGTGTGTTTTCCTGTCACGTTCCTTGTCACAAAAGTCTGGTCTTTGGGAGAATCGAGTTTGTTGCACAAGAAACTCTCAGTTAACTGCAAATGCATAACCTGCATTTGACAGTGTGTGGTAGAATCCCACCCCAAAACAGCAATAGTCTGGAAGAGCCTTTACATTCAAATACTATAGTTACTTGTCTGCGTATAGTGTGTGGCCTGAATTTAGCACTGCCTCATGTAATGAAGTGGGTTTCCCCCCACCTTAGAGTTCTTCCCGCTAAGAGCAGGAGGCAAATGGCATATAGTGAAACCAGATTAACAACCATTAGAACAATCAGGGATGAACTAGTTAAATATTTCTGTCTTTGGCTAAATTGCTGTCAGTAGACACAAATAGCCATTAATATTACCTGGCGGTCACTCATCTCTTCCTCCTGATCCCAGCTCCCCCGGCAAGGCTCAGAGTAGGTCATTTAGGGGAAGGGGAAATAAGAGTGTTCATGATGATAGGAGGAAATCAGAGAGGTTACAAAGTTTCACTTAGCTGTAGATTAGTCTAAATTAAATAGAGTGGCCTGGTGAGGGGTCTCAGTCTTCAGGGCAACCTGATAGCGAGTCTAGAATCGCAGACTATCTGTGTACTAAATTGATGGCAATGAAAATAATACTCCCCAGACACAAAAGTACACTTGTTTTCAGATTAATGCATCCTGAATGTGAGCTTTTCAGCCCCTCTTTGAATGAGTCAACGTGTGCGTGCTCACCTGGGCCGGGAGCTGACTTTGAGCCTCATTATTAGAAAATATCTTGGCCACGAAACTGGCTGCTTGGAAGGCTTTGCTGGGGGTTAGGAGGGAGAGGTACTATAATGGGCAAAAATACACGAAAAGTTTAATTCAGTGTCGGAAACCTGACTTTGCTCACAGCCAATTTGCACAACCTCATGCAGAAAGTGTGTTTTTTAAATTCGTTTTTATCTCCCTGGATTGAATGTGTGAGCGTGGCAAACAGGTGGGGATTTGCCTCATCCATTCAAGTCAGCTACAGCATTGCACTCACAATGAGCCATGTGGAAAACAATAAACAGAAAAATAGTGACAGGTTGTGCTTATAACCATTGACTGACAGCTGGTTCATGAAATGGTCATGTGACTTGGGCCTGTGTGGGACTGCAGGGACCTTAAAAAAAAAAGTGGGGTTGACACAAGGAAAATGGGAACCCACAGCTGTTTCAGGAAGACATTCCCTTGGTCAACAACACAATGGAAAAAAACAACCCCTGGATACTGGGGAACACAAGTTAGAGGCTGGTCAGAATGAGAAATTGTGGTGCGTATTTGTCTCTCTGGACAACAAATTAAATTTTTTCTCTCAGGCTGAACTGTGGGGATGCCTACCTGTAAAAGCCACCTGACCTCACAATAATTTAGAGTGGTCAGGTAGGTTTACTGTGTGTTATAGCTAAGCTATCCAACTGTATTCTGGCTCAGAGGGAGAGATGATTGCTGCTTGGTTATTAAAGCTCCAGCCCCGGACCCATGCTGATGTTTGGCATGCCTTCTTTCCATTATTTTGCATCTGCAGTTCTACAATGAATAGTCTCCCAGTATGGAAAAGAAATTAGAACCAATAAACCAAAAGGAGTTTGACACCTTGCTTTAACCTGGTTTTAATGGGGATTTAATCTATGTATTACCTTGCGTGCCTCCACTGGTCAGATACAGCTTTGTGACTTGTCATGTTTAAAACCTCCCCAAATATCACAGCTGTCAAATTATACTGTTTCAATGTGCAGTGTGACAAAAGTGCATGGAAAGAGCCCTTGTTTTCTTTTGTTTTATCTCCCCTCCCCTCCCCCAGATTATTCACTCTTGAAATTCA
This sequence comes from Podarcis muralis, assembly GCF_964188315.1. Lineage (NCBI taxonomy): Eukaryota > Metazoa > Chordata > Lepidosauria > Squamata > Lacertidae > Podarcis > Podarcis muralis. The sequence goes on from NC_135660.1 coordinate 52,153,073, forward strand.
AGCCGATGTACTCTGTCTTTTTAGTTATTAAATCTGTTGTCCTGTTTGTTTGTACACGTTGTCTCAGAGATTTGCATGCGCTAATTACAGATGTGGCCAGAATTCCCTGTGTCAACATCTAGCGCAAAACTCCTGCTGGAGGGGGAAAGGATCAGTATGATTCCTACAATATGAAACAAATAATGTGGAACCACATAGTATAGACTGAAGGCTCTATTTATTTCAGATCATCATCTTGTTTGAACTGATTCCTACCTGTATGTAAATTATTTGCAAGATGAACTGGTGGGTTGCATGGGCGAATGAACAATCAAAGATCTAATACTAAGCAGGAGCTCCCATCGATGTACCTACACAGTGTCAAGCACACTACCATCTCCATACGTCCCATTTCCCTCTTGGTAAGCGGCAGCAGCCCTGCTGCCAGGAGGTCTGCTCATTTTTTACCTGGTGGGCAGCATTGTGGCCAGAAGCTGGGTTTTCCGGCCTGGGGTGGAGGTACGCTGCCTCTCCCCTACGTCACGGCCAGCCGCGTCATCTGTTCTAGGGGACAGCTGCCGCCTGTTAAAGGGATCTGGGGTGTGAATAGTGTCCGAAGCCTGGATGTGGGCTAAGGCCATGTCACAGCCCCTATGGGGACCCCTTGGGGTGTCCCTATTTGATGTAAGTCATAGGGCACCCCCCTATCAGTGGTTCACCCTTCCGTGGACTCCCTGCAGTCAGGCAGGAGTCAAGATATATCCTGGCTTCACCCCAATGCCTAAGCCAAACTGCTCACATCTGTCACCAATAAAGTTGTGGCCTATTTGAACCCATAAACCAAAATACTCCATCTCAATGTGTTTTACTGTTCTCCTGGGAACTTTGTGGCTTGGGTGCCTTGGCACACAAGTCACATGTCCGGTGGCAGCCCTTGATCAATCCTGATGACAGTTATTCCATAAAAAGACTAGCTCACACTTCAGGGATGGCAATTTTGTCCTGACTTGGTACATGGCATCTGAGGAAGCTGGAATACAACTATATAGCGGGATTATGCACTTTTGGTTGTATCACATAGCTTCCCTTTAAAGACGTTTTGATCCAGCTGAGGCTTCCATCAATAGCAGGAGGAGGAGGAAGGCAATATTTATATATCCGCCTTCCCTCCTCTTGCTCCCATTCCCTGCCTTGCTTGCTTCACAGGGTTGGGGAGGGACTTGAACTGTGTGGGAGATGGTATGGAGGCTGCAGAGTGAAGGGTGAATTTGCAAATGTAGCCTCACTTTCCATTCTGCTGAATGACACCCACTGCTGGATCAAAGAGCAGAGGAACAGCACTGGATACCACCCTTCAGTTGGATGACCTTATGACAATCCTTAGTAACACTTTTTGCCCTGGGATCATAAAATCACATCCTACCTCTTGAAGCTGCCTGACCTGCTTTGTTCCATGCTTATAAAGGGCTAGATGCTCGAAGTTTGCAACTGGATTGCTAAAACAATTCCAAGCAGCTTTGAAAAAGCAGCGTTCCTGGTTACCTGTTGTGTCTGCTTCTTAGTCAGAAGTTACTGTTTATGTTAACTTTGTTTTTGAAAAATCCTTGATATTTGTGTACGATCAAACACTTTTAAATTATATTCCAAAGGTGTGGGGAGAAGCAGTTGGACAACAAAAGTGGATACTGTGAGCCCATATGGTTGCAAAGAGACATATACCTCAAGGATGGAAGGATAAAGACTCACCACCTACTATTCAGTGGTCTGAAGTTCTCACTGTCTTTTCTATGTTTGAATGTACATCTTATTTGGATGTCAATCTCATTTGGATATCCATCTGGACTGCTTATATTTAAGTGTGTATGTGTATTATTTTCACTGTTAATATCAGCTGATCATGTCCCCCCTCCACTTTTCCGTTATATTTACAAAACAAAACTTAAAAAAACAAACACGTTTCATAATCACTGCCCAGCATGTCCCTGGTTTCCAAAATGAACTGGTCATTAAGGAAGAACTGGGTTGCCATAAAGAGTTTCTGTGAAAGTTTGGATTGTGTAGGTAACTTATGGTGAGTGAGATATCATGACAGGATCCATTTTGGGTCTTACACCTCTAAAAGAACATACAGCTGTCCAGTTAAAAAGCATTTATGTTGATATCCTGATTCCTTTTACGTGATTATAGTGGCTGTTCTCATGGGCTTAGTTCGCGTGCCATTCCCTGGTTATTTTGTTAATTCATGTTGGTAAAAGACATGTCATTGTGCATTGGGATGGCAGCAGGAGCTAAGCAGTATGGGAAGGAGAGGAAACCATGCAGGAGTGTATTCATTTGTAGCTTATTCTCTCCCTTTCTGCCTGCCATTAAAAGGACTTTAACTTTTTTTCTAATGAATGCAAAAATTTATTCTCCAAAGAACTTTGCTTCTGTTCTGTGTAAGGAACTTACTGGACATGCATGAGTGCATGTGCTTATGATCTTCCATGAGTCAGGTACTATTTAATTTTCCAATCAGGTCTATTAAAATAATTACAACTGGATAAACATTACAATGCTAAAGCCTTAAAATGCCATAATGATATGCCATGTTATGGCTATATAGGGTTAGAGCCATGGTATAAACATCCCAAACAAACGAATGTTTATCTGTCAACCTGTAGACCATAGCCCTGAACTGATCCCACTTGGGAGACAGACCCTGAATAATGGGCCATTATATTTTCATGAGGTACACAATTGCCTTGAACTTGCCAGGAGTTCAGGTGTGGGTATATCTGTACTTTGAGCGGCGGCAGGAATGTCAGAGCCTGCATCCTTGCGTTTATGCATCTGCTTGGCATAGCCCTTGTAGAGACCCAGCTCCATTTCACTTGAATAACTTAAGCTATTCATGAACAATGAGGTTCAAATTGTACTTTTCTTCAACACAACATTAACTCTCAAAGAGCTGGAAACCCAGTATTCTGTTCCTTCAGCTTAGATTCCAAATCAGTCACAGAGAACATTATATGAGCCGTAATCCCATTAAATATATCATCTTGCAAATATCTAAATCCAGTTAATTAACTTGTATTGCAAAAGAGCTCCAAGATAGAGGGGTTTTGGTGAGTAGCCATAGTTTTTAGCTCTCAAGTTATACTCCAGGTAAAATGTCAATGTGCCCCTCCTCCTTTATTTCATAACTGGGATAGGACAAAGTTACCAAACAATGATACTCTGTATATTATTTTAAGTAATGAAACACAGGTACCAGGTTTGTGTTTTTTTGAAGAACTGCTCTTCAGTTGATAAGCTCTAAATGAACAAAACTGCAAAATCAGGAGAATTAGGGCATAAAACTTTGCAAGTCTCTTTATTGAGTTCAGTGGGCCTTACTCCCAGGTAAGTGTGGACAGGATTGCAGCCTTGTCTTAAAGTGCCTGTTACCATAAGGGGAAGCCACAGGAGAGGAAAACATTATTATTTAATTGTATTACAACAGGACCATTTCAGCATTTATATGACTAATTTTTTTTTGCCTGCTCTCCCAGGTTTTTTTTAATTTTAGTTGTACTTATGGCACTTTCTCTAAATTAGTTCATTAAGCCCAATGCGCAGGACCTGACTTTGATGTGTTTCATATGTCCTGTTGTCTTAAAGTACTGTTTCTTGTCTTCAAGACCAGTACTATTAAGAACATTGCATATTATTATTATTATTATTATTATTATTATTATTAATTTAATTACCTGCCCTCAGAGGTGGGTTAGAAGAATTAAAACACAAAGTCAAAAACAGTTCAAAACAACTATCGCAGAAATAAGGTGGACCCTTTAAAAAGGTGCCACGTCAAACTAACTGGTTAAACTGGAAGGTCTGCTTCTGCATGCCACATTCTATCCGTTTGCCTAAGCAAGCCGGCTGCATGCACTGCAGCAGTACCCTAATGACAGTATAATTAGGAGTATCATTGTGGTAATGACTTTTTTCATCTGGAGAAAAGACTGCAAGAGAAAAGTGTGTCGTATTTGCCTAGCTTCACCTGCCGCTCTGCGATGCCCTGGCTTCATTCTGACATCATAAAGGTAATGCAGGGTGTTTGACAAGGCCTCTGACTTGGTACTCATCTAATTAAAGAGAAATGCACCCCAAATTCTAGTGAATTATTTTACTTTTAAAAAATGCTGCCCATTCATCTTGCTTAAAGATTTACCTGCCTCTGTGAGTTCAATTAATGAAAGGGACAATGGGTCTCTTGTTAGCACAGCTACAGTCACTTGGTTCAGGGTCAGCAGGCCCAGAGAGAGGCAACGATGGCTAAATTTAGTCCCCCACCCGATCCCAATTTTATTTAAAAAATCCTAAAGACTGACAAGTTTCTGATTTTTATCAGGCCAGTTTAAGACTGAGGGGTTGGAATACAAAGCCTGTCTCGGTTTGCAAACTTTATATTGGCTTGTTTAAGTTAAATACTACATATCAAACGCCACACAATGGCATAAGAAGAGATGGAGGAGAATGACAACTACCTAGTGAGGGAAAAAAGCTTTCCATATTTTAAAGGTGCACTTAATTGTTCATTATTTTTATTGTTGATGTTTTGAATGTGAAATCACTTCAAGCTATTTTATGGAAAGTGATTTATAAATGGGATAAAATAATAGGAATATGAATAATAGTAAGAATAAATTGTGCTTTGAAAAGAGATCTGTTGCAATGGTTGCTGGGAAAATAAGCTTGTGAAAAATGCATTTATAGAAAATGGAATGCATTCAAACCTGGCAATTTTGAAAATCCAAATGAGAAACGTATAGATGTTTATATCTGACCAAGATGTTCACTTATTTAACGTGTGATGACAGTAAACCAATGAGTATAAGTTTCAATATCTGTTTTCATTCAGGCTGTGTATTTAAAGGATGTGCTGAGAGTAAAGATCCTGGGTTGTATTCAAAGTAACACTGCATGAATGTTCCGTCAGCACAAGGATTTCTGCATGTACAGTAGGAGGAGGGAAGGAAAGTTCTGTTGCACAAGTGTTAACGCCTTGCACTAACAGAATGAGTGCATTGCTTACTGCCCAATGTGTTATTTCATTTTGCTGAGTTTTAACTTGAGGTTTACATTGTCAGTACTTTCCGAAGTGTGTTTGCAAAACCGTAGACCTGAGCTATCCAGCTGCATTTTAGGGAAAACCCATCTACTTAATATTCAATTGGGCTCAGGTTTTGCACAGGGCTTTGCTTTCATCGGGCAGGTTTCCGCCCCCCCCCCCATAAAAGTATCAGACCTGTGCTGCTCCTGCAGTATTAGTCAGGAAATCTCATGGAAAGTGAAACAGGTTACAGCAAAGGCAAAGTAGATAAATTAAATTTCAAAACAGAAGAAAGGCAGATGAACCTCAGACTGAATCTCCTGCTCAATGTGAGCAGGTTGTGGCAGAAAGGTAATTTTGTTTAGCCTCAAAAGCCCAGCAATTGTCTTCCACAAATGTATGGGCTCAATCATGTCCACCCTATAATTTGGCTTGCCATGGCCACCTGTTCCCAATCCATCCTTCTTTCATTTGCATAGCTTTTCATGCCCGTTTGCAACCATTTTGGGGGGTGAAGACACACACTCCGTTACCCAGGCAATGAAACCAGTGTTCACTGCCTTACTACACACAGTCCTGGCCAAGGCTCCAATATCTTTGCTTTGGTCCAGCTCTCCTCACGACAAGTTGGGGTAGAATATGGATGGCGATGCACATGCCACAGAAACATCAACATTGCACTACACATTGGGGAAGGGAATATTGGCTCAGAGGCCTTGGCAATAGAGGCACATTCCCTCTTCCCCATAAAAACCTACCCCATGGAAACAGATTATCACCATTTTGTAATGGGGTGCAAAAATTTCTAAATGGGGTGACACTCATGAGATAAGATGCAACGGTTCTGCAGCCTCAGAATGTTGGCTTACCTTAACAGGTGGACAGATTCTATCTGTGACTGAAGGGAAGTCTGAGCCCTTCAGATTACTGCTTAATGCCAGAAGTTATCCAGTGATGGTAGAGGAGGGGTGGGAAAATAGATATATACACACATCACTCATGGACCAGGGTTAGCAGGTGGTCAGGAGCAATCAGCTGATCATCAAGGCATCACAAGCCCTGCCCATAATGCCTCACAATCCCCAACAATCAGCTGAAGTTTGGAGTTTGCCAAGCCTGGTGGACAGCAATTTGCAACCCCCAGTGACCAGCTGATCATCACAGCTTGAGAAAGCTAGCAAAGCCTCAGTGATCAGCTGATCACTGGAGCTTGCAAAGTTGGGTGCGCAGAGCTTTGCACAGCTGCCTGCAACCCACCTTGCAGCTCAGCTGCATCTTTACCTGCTCCACAATAGACCAGGCATAGGCAAACTCATCCCTCCAGATGTTTTGGGACTACAATTCCCATTATCCCTGTCCACTGGTCCTGTTAGCTAGGGATCATGGGAGTTGTAGTCCCAAAACATCTGGAGGGCCAAGTTTGCCTATGCCTGCAATAGACCTTACGGAAGGCATCATATGTGATGTCAGGTATGTGGCAGTGGGTGTGGCTTGGCTGAAACAGCTTCATGGGCCAAATAGGGAGCCTGGTGGTCATAATTACACTTGTGGGTTCTCCACCACTGACCTAGAGGAAGTGCACACTAAGATAGAAACAATATACTTCTAACTCCATTGTGGTCAGATCAAAGGACACAGCACCTCATGTTTAATTGTACCAACAAAGCTCTGTGGAAGAACATAGATTTGTTGGAAGTGATCTGAAGAGCCCATTATTGCTCGTAAAAAGACTCATAATATTAAGGACTGATTGGCTGACCGCAGAGCACAAGCCTGTCAACTGCCAGAACAACCAACATTACTAGAGGCTGCATTATCACAAGATTGTTCCTCTTGTGTGTTTCTCCTAAGTTAATTTTGAGAATCCAATTGAGAATTGTGTTTGTGTACGAGTTTGTGTGTGTGCTTTAGACAATTTGCCACTTGCAGCAGTTTCCACAATTTTTATGTCATTGATGCCAATGCAATAGGTTTTATGCAGGTGAGGCCACTAGAAAAAGCCTTTCAAAACATAACAAGCTGGTGAATGGACGAGGATGCATAAAAACATACTTTAACATCTTTTAGTGCAATAATCATGGAGACTTCTCAGGATGTTGTAGACAGGCACAATCCCAGGTGTGAAATTTAAACGAGGCAACAACAACATATTATCATGAGTTAGTTTTATTTATTGCTTTTAAAGAATTTTAATATTTACTTAGGAATAATTCATTAGAGAAGTGCAGTCCTATCCTATGGCATCAAAGACCTTGGATTTCAGAGGAGTTCATTCCTATGCAAATCTATCTTCTGATTAGAGAAAAAGCCACACCAAATGACACGTTCCAGGGTTACCTCTGCGCAAACATGGATAAAATTGTGCTCAGTCTGCAATACTATAATATATATGAAGATTGCAACAGACTATGTTTGACTTTAAAGGGTATACACAGGAAGCTGCCTTATACCAGGTCAGATGATTTATCCTCATAGGTCAGCACTGTCTACTTGGATTGACAGCCGATCTCTGGCAGAGGTCTTTCCCATCATCTGCTGGCTGATCCTTTCAACTGACGATTCAAGGGATTGAACCTGGGACCTTCTGCATGCAAAGCAGATGCTCAACCACTGAGCTACATCATCTCCCCATTGCATTTTCAGAATTACTGAAGACATGCTTATTTTAGTTGCCCTTGAAGAAAGGATTCATATGTGAAATGCGTTGAACATACCACAATAAACTGTTTTATTTCTCTCCCGCTTGCTCTGCTTTTGGGGACTGTCCTCTCTCTTTTCCCTGGCTGTAAATATCTTCAGCTTAATCCCAAGGAAACACCGCCTTCCTTTAAATCATTATTTTGCAAGAAACGCATTGCGCAAAGCCATGTACTCTCGGGACTGTCAAGGATGTTCACTCAGTTGTTGCTAGAGGGCAGAACACAACCTTTCAAGCACTGCACCTGGGACACCCAAACTTCGTGAAAACCGTGTTCCCAAAGCCAGCTGGTTGGCAGAGGCCATCCTGTCAAAGGAAATGATTCACTTAAACTGAATGGCAGATTGCGTGTGTGCAAACTTCTTCCTAGAATTTATTGCCATGCAAGAAGAATTAAAACATTCCCTCCTCTGTGACTGGCATCTGTATTGCTACAACTCGCCATTCCGCATCTGCAGCTACTGATATGATGGCTTCAGTGTTGGAAATGCTGAATTTGATGCACATCCATCTGCTGGTTTTTATAGCACTTTTATAGGACTTCCTTCACTTTCCTCCCTGAGGACTTTTGTGCCCCACCTTCCATGATGTTGAAAGGCCCTTTTCTCTCTTTCCAAGGGAAGAAATCTCAAATCTAAATCCTCTCTGGGACTTCCTCTTCACAGGGGCTACAATATTCCCTTCTGTTATCTCTTTGAAGATGCTGCCAAGTCGAGCTAGTGTTCCTCTGTGCACAACAGGGGTCCCTTGCAGGGAGTGTTTCATAGTTTGCCCAGCATATCTATACAGGCAGGGCAGCAAAGAAAAGAGGCACTCACTTGACCCCTAAAAAAGTGATGCTAGAAACCTTTGCACATCTGCCTGGAGGACTGATCTCACATCTCAACCTAATTGCCAGTGTTTTGTGCCTAAGGCCAAGATGATATCTGGATTCAAATCACTGCTGGGTTGGGGTAGCACACTGCATCCAGATCTGTGTTCAACCATATTGACATCTGAAACTACTAAACAGAAAAGGAATCGAACCACACAACACTGATCACTAAGGTCCCTGTCCTCCTGCCAGTGGAAAAAATGAGACGTTTAAGCTTGCTGCATTTGTATGCATTTACACTTATGTAGCATTTGCATCCTGAGCAGTCTCTGTGATAATTTTACTAAAAGAAACCAGATACAGTATGTTATCCATTGCCACTCCAAGGTAAATTGGAACAGCTGTATTTGGGGAGTAAAATTGCCATTGCAATATCACCTCATTCCTGCTATTTGCAATGGGAAGAGCATTCCTCCCGTGGTGAATAGCTGGCGTGGGGCAAGGGATTCTGATTAGGACTGCATTTGCCTGGGGAGGGGGCTGAAATTCTCCTCCCTGCATACCACAGTCCCAATCCCCCCCACCCCCATGCTGGCTATTTGTTTAACGAAATCAGCTAAGCAATGCCAAACTGTGACATGCGTCATATCTAGTTTGGCCCTAATAGAAAACAACATCATAGCACAGTTAATGTATTGTATCAAGGCAATTACAGGAAAAGTCAGCGATACAGCAAAACGAAGAAATATTCAGCTGAAGCAATTCAGAGTCACTATCTGAGTTTCAAAATGTTCTTCCATCAAATGAACTTGTTATTCTCCATGTAAATGTCCACCCGGGCACAAAAACGTCTTTCAGTAAAGGGCATATTTGCTATTCAAAATTTCTCCTAATTATTAATTCAAAAATAACAGATTTGGGTAGTTTTAATTTTTCAGCGCTGATGTCACTTCTAGGGAATTGGTGGGCAAACCATAACCCTTTCCAGAAACCTGCAATTACCTCTTGGAATAAAGACATCAATGTCGTGATTCAAGAAATAATGGCTAATGATATGTCTACCAGAAGGAAATGGCGTTATTAATTACCTCACTGTGAACACACCATTTATTGACAGCTTTGAGGGCCATTCGTCCAATTAAGTAGACTGAGTAAAGCTTCAATTAGCCCATCTGTACAGCTTTGTCGAGCAAAAACATGAGAGCATTGTTTCCCAACAGGTGCAAGAGTAAATCTGAAGTAGCACTATAGATTCTAAGGTGTTACTCCATGTTACATGAGTAGCATTAACTAACCACAAAGATCTGAATGTGGACAGTTTTTTTATAGTGCATGTAAACTTTGCTGCAGTAAAAATAGTATTTTAAAAATAGTATCTACCATGTTTGATTGCTACTAAATATTCTGCAATACCACATGAATTCAAAATGAAAACACAAGGTCCATCCTCCTCCATGAGACCCTGGTGAAAGAAATATGCCAGTTATGATGACCACAGCATGTGGGAAACATCAAGCTGGGAAAACCAAGTCAACCCCATCCTGGCTAGCGCTAATGGATTAGGGTGCTCCTTCCAACTTGTGGCTTCAACTAGACAAAAGAAATAACTTCTTCACACAGTGCATGGTTAAAACTGTTGTGCTCAGCTCACCGACAACTGGGAAACACTGGCCTGCGAGCACTCCAAAGGTGTCATGGGCTTTGAAGACACTTGAACTCAGGACGAAAGGGAGAAATGAGCTAAGAGGAAGGCACGTTTGGCAAACCATCACCATGATCAACTCCCGCCTGGAAACCTATGTCCCTACTGCGGAAGGACATGTGGAACCAGAATTGGCCTCCACAGTCACTTACAGAGGGGAGTAAGGGAAGGAATGATTGGCAGGAGGATAAGGTATACGGGAATGGAGTGTGCAGATCAGAGGCTTAGGAGAGATATCATCCTGTGGCTTCTTCATAGGGATGTAAGAAGACATCCATTTCTACCCTGACCTGTATTCATTGCATTCAGCACTATTTCTGTTCCACTGCAGTTCAGCTTCAAACAAAAACCACGTTATTCATTTCTCCATCTGCTATGGCAGAATTTTTACATAATTAATTATGTTATCAATAATCATTACATTATTCCACTCCATTCCCTTTCAATGCAAAGGAAACACAATAGAACTTGGGGGGGGGGGTCATATATTATATATCATTTACAGAATGAAAATAACAACAGTAAATCAGTATGGATTATTTCTATTCTGGACATAGCATGAATAAGCAAACATAGCAATTTCCACTCCTGTTTCCATTTCCATTGGAATTCTCTGATATCCCCACCTCTTGGAAGTAGTTTACCTATCCCAACAGGTTCCCAAGGCAGCTTGCGATAACTGCAAGCAATAAAACCCAAAACAAAATGCAATTCACAGTAACTAAGAACAGAGAGCTAAAATAAGAGCCAAGTAAACTCACTGTAAGGAGCAAACAACAAAAGCAAAACACCTCAGGTCAAACCAATGGCCACAGTGAAGAAACATGTTTTTATGTTTCACTGAAAGGCCATCATAGCAGAAGCCCCTTGGACTTTTCAGAGGAAGAAGTTCTATGGTCTGGGTGCCACAATGGAAAAGGCCATGTCCTAAGTCCCAGCCACACAAATAATCAATGGGAATGGGGACACAGAGCAAGGCCCCTGATGATAAACACGTAGAACATGAGGAGTCCCATGTGGGAAAAGGCAGAGGGTTAACCCTTTACCAACCTGCTGGCATCATATCCAAGACTTTGCCTCCTGTAGCATATGAAAGAGGTGGCTGAATTCACTGGAAAGCACTGACCCAGTACCAGCCTACATTTATCAAATACAGTGGTACCTCAGTTCTTGAACATAATCCTTTCCGGCAGACCGTTCAAGTTCCAAAACAAACAAAAACCAAGGCGCAAAGAGCTGTCTGCAAATTCAATTGAGAAAATTGAAAAACACGCAGTGGAAGCCGTTCGACTTCCGAGGAACATTCAAAAATGGAAGCATGTACTTCTGGGTTTTTGGTGTTCGGGTTCTGAATGGTTCGTCAAAAGAGATGTTCAAAAACCGAGGTACCACTGTAGATTATGAAGTAGACATGGCTAGCCTGAAAACTTGTGCCATATCAAATCTGAGTACTGTAGGTATTACTCATAGCCAGAATTAACTGCCCACCATAGCTATAAAATGTGATGGCTAACCAGCTATAAAACCAAGACCACCCTATCCTCTCCCAGCTTCCAATCTGAGGCAACACCAGAACTGAAAAATTGCCTTCAGCTGCGTACACACCATACATTTAAAGAGCATTATTTTACCCCAAAGAATTCGGGAAACCAGTTTCTGAAGCGCTCTGGGAATTGTATTAATGCAAGGGTCAAACTACAATTCCCAGGATTCCTTGGATGAAATAATGTGCTTTCCGTGTATGGTATGCCGGCAGCCCTAGTCGCTTTTGTTGTCAGGGCCTTTTGTTTTGTTTGAACAGCAGCAGATCATTATTAACATGTCCTGAACCTTGACAATCCTGCAGCATTTCAAGCCCCGATGGGATAGGGAAAGAGCAGCAACATTTGCAAACATGCCGAACAGCATCAAAAGCGTACAAACGCTTTCGGCACGTGCCCCTGGGAGCAAACTTTTTGCATTCACCTGCAACCTAAGGCTTGATCACACTCCGAAATTCAATATTTATTGCCACATGAAATGTGAGAAATGCTTTCACTCCAGCAGAAAGTGACATTACTGCCAAATGGCAGGTGATCACAAGGGCTCCATTTCAACAGTGCACCACATACCAACAGACTCGCAGCCGCGTAGCATCCAAGACTGCCGAACATATTACAATTATTGCATCTAATTGCACATAAATACTTCAAGTGAAACATTTTCAAATGACAGCCTCTGCAAACTGAACAGAACTGCAATAATTATCGAAGATGCTTTATGACAACACAGAGGTTAGCCAAGACATAACTCACCCATGGAAAAATTCTCTTGGCAGCAAAGTTTCAGTTAAATATTTCATCATAATAGCTACATGAAGGCTAAGGGCCATACGCGATAATAATAATAATAATAATAAATTTTATTTATATCCCGCCCTCCCCAGCCGAAGCCGGGCTCAGGGCGGCTAACAACACTAAAACAGTACAACATTATAAATACATTCTAAAAATTAATTAAAATACAAATTGATGGCAACCATAGACTAAAGCTTTGTAGAGATTGCCAAAGGAGGGAGTCAGGCTGCGCCCTGACCAAAGGCCTGGTGGAACAGCTCTGTCTTACAGGCCCTGCGAAAAGATGTCAAGTCCTGCAGGGCCCTTGTCTCTTGCGACAGGGCATTCCACCAGGTTGGAGCCGCAGTCGAAAAAGCTCTGGCTCTAGTTGAGGCCAGCCTAACCTCTCTGTGGCCTGGGACCTTCAAGATGTTTTTATTTGAAGACCGTAAGTTCCTCTGTGGGGCATACCAGGAGAGGCGGTCCCGTAGGTACGAGGGTCCTAGGCCGTATAGGGCTTTAAAGGTTAAAACCAGCACCTTAAACCTGATCCTGTACTCCACCGGGAGCCAGTGCAGCTGGTATAGCACCGGATGAATGTGATCTCGCAGCGAAGACCCCGTAAGGAGTCTCGCTGCGGCATTCTGCACCCGCTGGAGTTTCTGGGTCAGTCTCAAGGGCAGCCCCACGTAGAGCGAGTTACAATAATCCAGTCTGGAGGTGACCGTCGCGTGGATCACAGTGGCTAGGTCAGGGCGAGAGAGGTAAGGAGCCAACTGCTTAGCTTGGCGGAGATGAAAAAATGCCGCCTTTGTTATAGCTGCAATCTGCGCCTCCATGGAGAGGGAGGTATCGAAGATTACACCCAAACTCTTAACGGACGGTGCTGGCACTAATTGCACCCCCGCAAGAGAAGGGAGTTGCCCCCTCAATCTCATATCGTCCCGTCCCAGCCAGAGGACCTCTGTCTTCGAAGGATTTAACTTCAACCGGCTCCCACGTAACCATCCAGCCACAGCTTCCAAGCATCTGATCAGTGTGTCTGGGGCCGAGTCAGGATGGCCATCCATCAACAGATAGAGTTGGGTGTCATCAGCATACTGATGGCAGCCCAGCCCAAAACTCCGGACAAGCTGGGCAAGGGGGCGCATAAAGATGTTAAAAAGCATCGGGGAGAGAATCGCACCCTGAGGCACTCCACACACCAAGGAGTGGCGGGATGACAATTCCCCCCCAAGCGCCACCCTCTGTCCCCGACCAGAGAGAAACGAGCGCAGCCATTGAAGGGCTGTGCCCTGGATCCCCACGTCGGCAAGGCGGTGGTCCAGGAGTTCGTGATCGACCATGTCGAAGGCTGCTGACAGGTCTAGAAGAATCAGCAGCCCCGACCCGCCTTGATCCAGCTGCCTACGGAGATCATCTGTTAAGGCGACCAGAGCCGTCTCGGTCCCATGACCAGCGCGGAAGCCGGACTGGAATGGATCCAGAGCCGATGTTTCATCCAGAAACCTACCAAGCTGTTCTGCAACCGCTCTCTCAATCACCTTACCCAGGAATGGAAGATTCGAAACCGGGCGGTAATTGGATAGATCTAAGGGATCTAATGATGTTTTCTTTAAAAGCGGGCGCACCACTGCCTCCTTCAGTTCCCCTGGGAATGTCCCGGTGCCAAGGGACAAATTGATGATATCCCCCAGGGGGGCCCGCACCTCGTCTGGACACGCTCTAATCAGCCAGGACGGGCACGGGTCGAGAGGACAAGTGGTGGGCTTTCCAGCTCGGAGGAGTCTGTCCACATCGGCTGGGGATATCCGGTCAAAGTGGTCCAATACTGGACCCGAGGACAGTCGAGGGGCCTCCAGTTCCTTTATTGTATCGAAATTGGCGGGGAGGTCATGGCGGAGCAACAGGACCTTCTCCGCAAAAAAGCTCGCAAATGCCTCACAGCTGTGTGTCCAATTGTTATTTAAATTTGGCTGTCCTTCGAGGGACGTTAAAGACCGAATTATACTAAATAATTGCGCCGGGCGAGAGCTAGCGGATGCAATGGAGGCCGAGAAGTAGGACTTCTTAGCGGCCTTCACTGCCATCTCATAGGTTTTCATAAAAACTCTATAGGATGTTCTTGAAGCTCCGTCACGGGCACCCCGCCATACTCGCTCTAGCCGTCTGAGGTCCCGCTTCATTTTCCGGAGCTCCTCGGTAAACCAGGGAGCCCGGTTTCTGCGGGGTCGCAGAGGGCGCTTAGGTGCGATCTCATTGATGGCTGCCAGGAGCTGGGTATTCCAGCCCTGGGTATTCCGGCGATAACACACCACTCATGCAATTACCAATTGCAGCTTTGCTGTTGTTGTTGTTGTTGTTGTTGTTGTTGTTGTTGTTGTTGTTATTACTACTACTACTACTACTACTATTGCTCAGTGCCTTTCTTCTAGAAAAAAATGGTGCTGGTACTCACCATGAAGTACCCTTTTTGGCCAACCAGCTGTGGGTGCTGCTGGGTGGGCTGGGCTGTGGGCTGGGCTTGATGCAGGGCGAGAATCTGCTGAGTGCCCAGAGCTGGACTCGCCACAGCCGGGAGACATGGCCTTCCTCCTCTGTGCCATCCATGAGGCCTTTGAGGAAGTTGGAGTCCTCTTGGTGCTGCCTGGTCTGGCTGCCACCGAGGTCCCACCCTGCTTGCTCTGCCTGCCAAGTGCTTTCTGCCGACCTCAGAGCTGGCTGAATGGTGGCAGCAGGTGCAGTAGCAGCCTGGAAGCTTCCTGAAGCTGTGCCACCACAGGAGGAAGACAAGGAAGAAGCCCCACTGCTGGGGCTGGCAGTGCCAAGGGGCCCACTGCCAAGGACATGTGAGAAAAGGTGGACCCTTCTCACACACTCGCTTTAGAAGCCAAGATTTATTTTTTGGAGGGGGAGTGTCGGTACTGTGTACTGGTGAGTACCACCATAAAAGAAGCACTGCTATTACTATTACTGTTAGAAAGCATGGCCCCTGCTCCATATTGAGCTCTTGGCAGGGAGAATAGATGGACTTTAACCTGTTCTTCCAATATGGGGTCTCAATCGAAACTGAGGCTGGTGCCTAGCAAACTTAACACTAGTTCTAGTTACAGGTAGGTAGCTGTGTTGGTCTGCCGTAGTTGAAACAAACAAACAAATTTCCTTCCAGTAGCACCTTAGAGACCAACTAAGTTTGTTATTGGTATGAGCTTTCGTGTGCATACACTTCTAGTTATTTAGTCCTTTACTTAGTAGCCCACCTTAATGTACACAATCTAAGCATTTTGAAGCACATCAGAACTATATGGGTTTTGTACGTTAATATTATTTATAACAAATACCACAAGGAAAATGGGAAAGTGTTGTGGATAGACATTTATTTTAAGATGATTTGAAATCCGAACTTGTGCGTTGGAAACAGAGCTGAATATTCTTTCTGGCATGGTTTTAGAACTTCCTCTAGATATGATTAAGAAGCAGGTTTGTCAGATGGCACCGCTTTCATCGTAGCACATGCTGAGCTGCTAATGAAACCATGGGGACTGCAGAATTTTAATCATTTGCCGTGTCCTACCAACCTACACAGAGCTGTGTAATGCATCTCCTGCATGGAAACATTTGCATTGTACCTGTACATTGTACAGAAGGCTGGGGGAAAGGCTTAAAATGGAAATCTTACAACATACTATGCTAAAGGGTGAGCCATTTGATACAACAGCAATCACTGCCTCTTATTCCCATTTTAAGCTCCGAAGACACCTTCCTGCAGAAGACATTGGTATTTTCAGTTGTGGTCTGTACCTAACACAAATAAAATAGTGGGGCTCTGGACAGGCACAGACAATGCTTGCTCTCATTAGCAGAAGTCATTTTGTCTTTTCCAGGTAAGATCTTCTTCTGCACCACAAAAATGTTGCAGAACTTCACATTCTGGATGCCAACCCATATGTTCGTATATGGAAGGCCGCTTCCAAGAATAACACATTCAAGTTTTGCAAACAAGCAGGCTCCAACAGCAACAAGAGATGCACCACTGTAGACAAGATGCCTCAGAGACAAATGTACTGCATGCCAGATCATGCATCTCAGAACAGGGATTCCCAAATTAAGTTTCATGAGATCTTTGCCTAGCTGCCAAGCACACTGACACCTTGATGTGGGATTTTCAGTACTGACATATGCTGTCTTATTCCTGCACAACATACACAGACTATCAGGCTGCCATAAACAACCACATCAATGACTAAAGATCATGCAACCAAGACTGGGATTAGGCAGTTTTGTTAGAATAACTACTCAAACCGTAGGCTTAGTGCAGCGGATGTGGGGGGTGGGGGAGCTACATTTATAAACATTTGTTTTGAACAATTTTGGCAGCATTAGGCATGCAAAAGTAACAGTGTTCAAATGTTTGGAGGCACCCTCTGCACTCGGAGCCTGGCAGAATATCATGGAAATCAGAATTAACCTTTAGGCACCCCTCTTCAACACTAAACATTTGTACAGGCAAGTTAAAATATCATATAAGTATAAGGTAGTAGTGCCAGCCCCTGTAGGCAGCTTCATAGGCATATGGCTGAGGAGAGGAGGAACATGAGATGCAAAAGTCAAATTAACATGGTCACAAGAGCTAAGACTTTCCCCCTTTACCTTGATTCACCCCAGCCTCTATTCTGGTGCTAAACATCACTAAGATTTGTGTTCCCAACTGAACCCCAGCTGGCAAAGCATCTCATCCCCAGTTAGAAAGGTAAACAGCTAAGCAGACAGGTTGGTTCAGGGACAGGGCAAAGAAGCCAGGGTAGTCAACCTTCCTCTTTTTGAGATCATAGATATCCCAACTTCCCAGGTGATAAAGCCCAACAACAACAAACAGTTATGAAGGTAGAAAGCCAAATGATGCATGAGGGCAATAGAGCACAGAATGTCCCATATATCTACTGCCAACTGGGTGTAGACAGAATGTCCCATCTGCCTACTGGGTGCCTGGTCTATTCTTGGTACAAAAAACTTCTGGCTCTCGGGGAACAATTTTGTTCCCTCAAGATGAAGATAGCTGTCCTACAGAAGCAGAAATGGGAGAGAGGTTTATGAACAAAGCCTTCAAAGATATGATAGCAGAGTCTCATTTGGATGACTTTGCCCAGTTCTGAGGGCCACACCTCAAAAAGAATATTGTTGAGCTGGGAAAGGTTCAGGAAAGGAAAAACAAAAGGTTCAGGGGCTGGAGCAAATCCCTTATGTGGAAAGGTTACACATTTGGAGCTACATAGTTCAGGAAAAAAGAGTAAGTTGGTGGACACAATTTAGAAGTGTGTATAATAGTGCACGTTGTGGGGCAAAAATGAACTGAGGTAAGTTCTTCTCCCTCTCTTGTAATACGAGAACTAAGGGCCATCCAATGAAGCTGAAGACTGGAAGATTCAGAACAGACAGAAGGAAGTACTTCTCCACAACCACATAGCTAAACTACAGAATTGACTCCCATGGGCTATAGTGATGCTCACCAATGAACAGCTTTATAAGGGGATTAGTCCAATTCATGGAGACAAAGCTATCAATGACTGCTAGTCACGATGGCTATATGTTACCTCGAGTATCACAGACAATGCATCTGAATACCAGTCACAGTGGAACAGTGGGATGGTGCTATTGGCCTCATGTCCCGCTTGTGGGCTTTCCATAGGCATCTAGCTGACCACTGAGAGAAACAGGAAGCTAGACCTTTGGTCTGATGCAGGAAAGCTATTCTTATATTCTTAACTCATTCATGCTAGAATATGAACCTGGTGTGCTAGCAGAAGCCAGCTCAAAGGCTCCCACTAAAATGGGGCTTCCCTCATACACTCCCTCGTACATCCCCCCAAATCTTCTCCAGAGGGTCAGGAGAACCCCCATAACAATGCATGGGGGAAAGAGAGGGTTGAACATTACACTTGGCAAGCCAAAATGCTTGTGCTGATGGAATGATCCTAATAGCATGGTGTTGAATTCTTCTCTGTGCCTTTCAATTAACAGGCTGGTTAATCCAATTAAATGCTTCCAGATCTATTTGCCAGCCCCTCACCTCCCTGTTCTTGGTTATCACTAGGGCTCCAATAAGACCAAAACAATCGTAGAACAGTGCCCGTAATACTCATATCCTGTAGATGGTTCTTGTGGAAACGATGGCCAATGGTACCAAAAGCCAATGAGAGGTCTAGTAAGAACAACAGGGTCTCACTTCCACTGTCCCTCTCCCAACAGAGATCATGCTTCAAGGCAACCAAGGCAGATTCAGTCCTGAACCGGAGTCTGAACCCAAGTAGGTATATGCTTAATGCATTAAATGGCAGGTTGTCTTTTGAATCCACATGAAAATTAGTATGTAAATACATACAGTGGTACCCCAGATTACATCCGCTTCAGGTTACAGACTCCGCTAACCCAGAAATAGTGCTTCAGGTTAAGAACTTTGCTTCAGGATGAGAACAAAAATTGTGCTTCAGCGGTGCGGCAGCAGCAGGAGGCCCCATTAGCTAAAGTGGTGCTTCAGGTTAATAACAGTTTCAGGTTAAGAACAGACCTCTGGAACGAATTAAATACTTAACACGAGGTACCACTGTACATAGAGCTAGTATGGCGCAGTGTTTAGAGTGCTTTACTAGGACCTGAAAGACCAGGATTTAAATCTCAAAACATCCATGAAGCTCACTGCATGACCTTGGGCCAGTCACTGTCTCTTATGTCTAACCTACCTCACAGGCACATTATGAAGATGAATGGTGAGGGGAAAACTTTATAGCCACACTGAGTCCATTGGAGGAGAGGTGGAACAAAAATACTAAAGATATTATTACATAATACATGTTTTAAATGCATGCATATTATTTCAATGTATACATTTCTAAATGTATTTCATTCTAAATTACATATATCAACATATTTTGATGCATTTTTGAGCTGAGAACTATATTGCAAAGTTCAGAGAAGTTTAAACTCTGAAGGAGAATTGTCCTTAGTTCTGTACAGCAGTCCAGGAGTTGCACTGGAATTCTGCATTGGAATCCACACAGAAATGAAATTCTTCAAACATCCCCACATGCAAGAAGATTTTTTTTTTTTTTTTTTTACATTTTATTACTGAGATCTTTCCCAGTCGCTAATCTTGAACTTGGCTTCAGTTAGGCACTTTTGGATGCCAGCCATATAATTATTTAACTGATGACTAGATCAAAAACATGCTTTAGCTCACGAGAGTCAAGCATTCCTTCCAGCATCTCAAAATGAAAGGGAGCACTCCTGCAATCCTAGTCCTCCTTTAGTCCATACAGATGGACAAAGTACCTCAGGCTAAGCCCTCTCACTCCAAGATAGTTGGGTCATCTATCATCCTGCCAAGGGCTAAGGAGAATGTTATTACACATCAGGAGCAGATGCATGGAGAAATGAACAGGGAAAGATCATCTGCATCCACTCTGCCTTCTGCCACTCACACCCATTTCTTTAAGCAGTTCAGAAAGCAGTGAGTTCTCCAGCTTTGACGGATAGCTTTTAACTTGAGGTGTGATGGACAAGAGCAGCTTCTTTGTAAAAACAACAACAACTAGCCGCTTTAGAAAGTTCCTTACACTTTTTCACAGATGCCGAGGCACCTTACAAACCATTTCAACTGCTCAGTTGGGATAATCAAAGCACTTCATTTGCAAAACCTCTCTCTAAAACCCAGCAAAAACAAACAAGATTCACTGTAGTTCCATTTAAGAAATCTATCTAGCATCGGCAGACCACACAATTCCAACTGACATCAGTGTCAAATGTCTTGAGTAGCTGTTGCAAAATTGAACCATTTCCACAGTGAGCGAATCAACTTTCTTCCTTTGACTCTCATTAAACTGTGTGCTCCATTTCCCGGCAAGTTTTCCTTTCAACAGCTGTATCGATTCAACTGCACATGATAAATTCCATGCAAAAGAATGCATGTTGGAGATCAAATGGGAATCCCCCAACCAGTTCCATTACCTTTCAAGCTCCAACGCTGACTGTGGGTGGAACTCTAAGTGAACATCTGAGACAATGCTTCCAGCCGCTCCCAACTTTGGTCTTGATTATCTGCCCAGCCAAACTTGGGTTTTTGGTTCTCAGAAATTCAGCAACATGCTCTATTGATAAAAGACTTCTATCATCCTGATTCCCTTCTTCCAACATTCTTGCCATAATATCATATTTTTCAACTTGATATCCCCAAGAGTAAGGCATGGTTTCAAAAGCCCCAGGAATGGGCTGCTTAACTTAGGATATTGCCTCCAGATCTGTTACTGAATTGTAGCAACATTTGCTCTGTATATTTCTGGGAAGCACCCAGCTGTAGACTTTAACTCTCGAAGAATAGCAAAAGATAAGATGCAGCTCTCAAAAACCATCTAAACAACTTTATTATCACAATAATAATAACAACAACAATAATAATAATAATAATAATAATAATAATAATAATAATAATAATATCTTTATTGTCATTGCCCCCTCTCGGGGACAACGAAATTACTTGGCTGCTCCATCCACCCAGGTAGGGCACTCCACACAAAATCAAAACAACTATAAAAACACTAATTAAAACAATACAGTATAATCCAGCAAGGAAGATTAGATGACTTTCAAAGTCCAGGCTTCCCATTCAGGGCCGAGATCGCTCTGGAGAAGAAGCTGTTCTTAAGACGGCTCGTTCTTGTCTTCATCATCCTGTATCTCCGTCCCGGCGGCAGGAGCTCGAAGAGACAGTGACCAGGATGCGATGGATCTTTTACTATGTCCAGTGCCTTCCTATGGCACCTTGTGGCATAAATCTGCTCTAAGGTGGAGAGTGGGCAGCCAACAATGCTCTCTGCTGCCTTAACAACTCTGCACAACCCCATCCTGTCCTGGGTAGTACAGCTTCCGTACCACACACATAACCCATAAGAAGCTTTTAAGTACTTTTCTATATAGTTACTTCTGCAAAATTGGTTTTGTTATTATTGAAGTGTTTATTAATACTCATTTATTTGAATTTGTATACTATGATTGAAGATGTGGCTTTTTAATAAAGCTTTGGCTGATTAAATAACTTTTGGCTTGGTTTAGGTTGAGTTTTAGTGTCTCCTGGATTTATTCATTTGTGTGTTATTTTACTGGAATTAGTTTGAAATTTTCTTTGTTTTATATTGCATTATTATGTAATATGTTAGCCACCTTGCATTTCCATGAAATGTAAGTGGGATAGAAATTGTCTGAATGAATGAATAAGTGATACTTTGGGAATAGTTAAAGTAACTCTATATATTATGATGAAATATTAGTTAGAAAATAATCTTTGTTATGTGGTGATGCTCTAATTGTTTGTTGGCCCCTTTGACAAATATGAAATCTGTATAATATGCTTATGCTCTCTCTTTTTGTTATATTATTTTGTTATATCATTATCTTGTATTCAACTTTGGGGGATTTTTTGTTTTTCTAAATTTTTTTACTTATCTGAAAATTAAGTAATTTAAAAAACAAACAAACAAACCACATTCTTTTATGCAAAATTCTCATCAATAACTATGAAAATATAAAACACAAGTAGAATTTTGGTAGACGTAGGTTTGTCTATTGTTTTATTAATTCTATTCCAGCCCTATTTTCTTCTTATTATGTGGTCATGGGAAGTTTCAAAAGCCGTTTTTTGTTTTGTTTTCGTTAAGGGCATTGCTGAAGAGAAAACAGTCAGACAATCGTCGGTGCCTGTGAAGCTACGTCGTTTGAAATCCATCCCTCTTTATTTCAGCATCCACTTTACCTGGCAAAAGCTGGCATGGAACTTAATGAAACATCTATAAATGTAATGTGGAACTTGAAAGATTAAGATCAACAGGTTTGCCTTCACACAGAGTAAGCTCTTTATATATATAAAGAAATCCAGCGAAGAGAGAGCATTATCTCAGAACAGTTGGTGAGATTTACTATGGTTTTGACTTTCTAATCAAGGATACATGTCGCTTTCAGACATGTCGATTTTCCCTACAAATCTCTCATATTTAGAGGTGCTTTTATCAATGAGAAGGATGAGGCTTATATATATCACGACTGGTCTGCGTCATATGTTTTACCAGTTGCCTCTCCCCAAAAACATTTGTAAACGTCATTTGCCTTTTATGTGAAGTGCTAATGTGTAACCTTGGGACATAGGTGGTGCTGTAGGTTAAACCACAGAACCTAAGACGTGCCGATCAGAAGGTGGGCGGTTCGAATCCCCGCAACAGAGTGAGATCCCGTTGCTCAATCCCTGCTCCTGCCAACCTAGCAGTTCGAAAGCACATCAAAGTGCAAGTAGATAAATAGGTACCGCTCTGGCAGGAAGGTAAACGGCATTTCCGTGCACTGCTCTGGTTCGCCAGAAGCGGCTTAGTCATGCTGGCCACATGACCCGGAAGCTGTATGCCGGCTCCCTCCGCCAGTAAAGCAAGATCACGACTGGACCTAATCGACAGGGGTCCCTTTACCTTTACCGAATGTGTAACCTTCTTGCATTTCATTGGGTGGACAAAGATAGGGTTGGTATTATTATTTATTAAGTTTATAGCACTCACCTTCCTCCAAAATTGCCCAGGACATACATTTCTTATGCCAGCATAAGAGTGGAATAATAAGGTTATCATGTTTTAGCAATGCCATTATGACATCAAACCTTTAAGTTGATGGGAGTCCTGCACCTTTGTTAACTATGTTCAATGGGAAGAAGCAGATTGCACAGGGACCTACTTTCCATATCAGTATAAATTTAAGAAAGAAAAATAACTATCGTTGTTAGAGAGGGATGCAACCTGTTAAAAATACCTCCACATGTTAAATTTACCTTGTGGAGCCTGAATTTTCTTTTCTCTTCCTAGCCTGGGCCTTGACTCTCTTTCCTACTTCAGCTCCAGGAGGTATCTTCCTTGATCTTCTTGTTGCACCTTTCATTTTCCATTGTATATTTCACACTTCTCTCTTCCTCACTAAAAAGACGAATTGGTTATTCTCACATAGCATCCTACAGTAAAGCTTCTCATCCCAAGGCAAAATATAAAATTCTTTCCTGGAGAGTCCTTGGGCTCTCCAAGCGTGCCTCTTGGCAACTGCGTGATTGGAATTGCAGTCCATCTCTATATGACCTTAGTGTTTTTACTGGCAAAAGGATGACTTTGTGTTGCTTTGTATTTGTGTTGCTGAAGGATTTTAATGCTGTCTGGGGTCATTGTGGTGCTTGTAAATGTAGTTGCTGCTCTCCTAGCCATGGTGTTCTTAGTTAATGACATTTCTATCTCACCTTTTCTCCAAGGAGTTAAAAGTGGCATTAGTTGTTCTCCCATGACACGTCTTATCCTATGGGAAGCCTGTGACGTAGGTAACTGAGAAATGATAGCTGGTCCAAGGTCACTGAGTGAGCTTCATGGCTGGCTGGAGACACTTTTAAGAACTATACCGCACTGGCTTAGTTCCTACTGACCACAGCTCCTAGCAATCTGTAGTGGAGGCAGAACTGTAGACTTTTTCTTGTGTGCTTGCTTCTTATGGGTGGAAGGTACAATTAGGCAACAATGTCATGGCATAACCATAGTGGTCATCTGTTGATTGGGGCCTTCAGTATGTAGCTAATATGGGATGGAGCCAGGACGACTCTTTTGATTGTTTCTTGTTGATAACATTGTTTGGGACTCTGTAGGAGTGGCCACATCTATTGGTACGATCACTCTCTTTTCAACTTGCATTCCTGTACTTTTGGTGTTGCTGTTGCACAGGATATCACCTAATAACAATGATCTAAGCACTGGCCATTTTAGCTGGTCTCCTGCTTCTTCTGTTCTATCTTCCACCACACTACTAGCTGAAAGCAGTGTGTGTGTGTGTGTGTTTAAAACCATGCCTTGAATTCTCTAAAATTTTGAAATTGCAAGAATTTGTGTGTTATAATCCAGTAACTGTTGAAATGGCACAAATCCCCTTTAATTGAATAAATTTGCTGAAAAGCTTCATTGATGTAATGGTTTTATAAGTCATTTAACTAGAAAAGATTTTGCTCTTTAAGCCAGCTGTAACTTGCCCTGAGCATTGTATGAATTCTTCAGCGGAACAGATAGCTTTTTTATTTGGTTGAACGTGATGTTCAGTAGTTTTGTTTATCAATGTAGAAAAACATGTCTCAACACAGTCGGTACTGTACTTCTGTCTTCATGAAAACCATCCTTCTGTCTACCATACTAATAATCCCGATAGATTGAAATTTACCAAACTGTAGTCCTAAAATTCATATCTAACTGAAACTGTGATACTTTTTGACGCCTCCTAAACATGGAAGCTGAAGTAATATATTATGCATGTGTGTGTCTGGATATATAAAATAAGCATTCTATTGCTTATGGTTGAGGTTTTTATGTAATAACGTAGATAAAACCATCAAGAAGGGTGACATTCTAATTAACCCTAGGTTTTGGGATAGCTCCAAGTTTGCAGTTTTCTTTCAGCCTAGTTGCACCAGGTGCCTAACAGAGGCTCCGAGTCTGGGCAGAACCAAATGTTACAAGGAACAATGAGCAGCCTTTCTTTAATGTCATGTTTTAAGACTTAGCCCTTTCCTGGACAGGAGCCTGTCCCATTCCTTGCATGGAGAAGCTCTGGCAAAGTGGCATTAGTTGGTAACATTAGATTTGTTGGTAACATTAGATATGAAATACAGTGAAACGTTTGGCTGGCAAAACAAATCCAAGATCCAAGCTACATGAGCCATGGAAGATCTGCGATAAGCTCTTGCAATGTCCTTAATTTTCCGTAAAATATCAGCCATGGGGCATATTAATTAGAGCACTGGTTTGGGTATCTACCCATTCATTTTTCAGTTTACATCATGGCTGCCATTGCTCTAGGCACTATTAACTGTGGCAAATTAATGACATATACAATATGGGCAATTTAAATAGGGGAAGCAGCCTAAGGAAAATGGGTTATTTCTCCCTCAGCTTGGCTTCTGGGGAGCAGCAGCAGCAGGAAAGGGCTGTTATCTTCATGCTTCACTTATGGACTGCCTCTTTTGGACACTGTGTAGAGTTGCCACATGTCCTCTTTTTCCAGGACACATCCTCTTTTTCATGGGTAGAGTTGGCCTAGAGATCCATAGTTAAAAGTAGAAGATGGCAAATTTGCTCCCTTTTTTTGCTGTTCAAAATATGGCAACCCTACCTATAGGAAACAGAATACTAAACTAGCTGGACCTTTGGTCTGATCTGGAAGGGCCATCCTTGTTCTCCAAACTATGCGTAAGAAATATGTTCTTCTAATATGGAGGCTTTTAAAGAGAAAATTTGCAAAGGCTTTTCCTGCCTGTTGATATGCCTGCTCATCACTTTATGTACTCCTTGTTGGAGCAAAAAAGTTTCTAACAAATTGTATTTCGGAAGAATTAGGAATGAAATTGTGCATGATCTTGTTCACAAACTATTTTGAAAGTATTCAGGCATGCTCTCTCTCTCTCTCTCTCTCTCTCTCTCACACACACACACACACACAATATGCTCTCTAGGTGAATTTTAATAACTAGCTGCTTGTTAATTGTGCTATTTTAATGGTAAAATCTCACCACCACAGAATAGCAGGACTGATAACTGATCAGCTCCACATCTGGTTAAAGCAGATTTCTGCTTTGTCTTTTCTATCTTGCTATGGAGCTAATACATTGACTTAACCAAAGAGCAAGGAGAACACAGGTTTTTCTAATGCTATTGTTCGCTGTCTTGTATAAATGGCATGATATTCATTAATGAGACCCTTTGAAGTTACCTCTAAAGGTGTCCTGGGGAGTCAATTTTCAAGGAATTCCTAATGGAAACCGCAGATATCTGAGAATGAGGCCCACATCACCTTAACAAGGCCTGCATGAATCATTTAGAGGAGGAGGTGACATGACACATTGCAGTGTTTTTCCTTGTTAAAGCTATTGGCACCAAGCGACAGGCACCTACGCAGGGCAACAATAGAAGCAATCTGGTCTGCCACAGTCAGCCTGTGACACCAGATTTCTTAAGACGTTCCCTGCTGATATTGGTTAGTTTAATCCCTAAAGATTTATAAAAGTGTCCTAGAGACCTAGAAAATGGAGGCGACAGCAGGCTGAAGCAATACATTTGCCCCTGACATATGTCTTACAGACAACCCCTTAGTTACTAACCCATCTGCTAAACTTCCTAACATTTGTCATTGTCTTGCACTGGAAATCAGAGCTCCACACGGATCTCTTCCTCCCACCCCACAACTAAGCTGAACTATATTTAAGATTTGTTTCAGGGTGTTGTCCGAACGGGGGATGCGGTTAAGCTGTCTCCTTAACCACAATCTGTAACACAATCTGCACTGAGCTACAAAGTAGGAGGACTGGGGAGGAGTCACCCAGCAGTGACCCTCTTCCCATGAGCCAGTGCACTTACGCTAAGCCGTGAATTACCTTAACATTCAATGGGAACATGGGCATTCATTCTATTTGTAGTTGTCCTGTTTTTATTGTGGTTTTATTTCTTAGATGATTTATTTTATCATTTGTGTTTTTGCTGTCCAGAGCTCCTTTGG
Organism: Podarcis muralis; assembly: GCF_964188315.1. Lineage (NCBI taxonomy): Eukaryota > Metazoa > Chordata > Lepidosauria > Squamata > Lacertidae > Podarcis > Podarcis muralis. Next base: position 52,180,253 of record NC_135660.1, read on the forward strand.
AAAGAAAGGTGGGACATCAATTTAATAATCAATGAGCAAAAACATTTATTGTCTTCAGGCACTTTTTCAACTGAAATTTCCAGGCAGGATTAAAAAAAAAAAAAAGAGGACACAGATTTAGGCATGGAGGATGAGTTGTTGGTTACAATCCTGCTGATGGTTATCTACACTGGCTGCATTGGAAGCAGGTACATTTCCAAGCACAATTTAAAGCACAGGTTACTATCCTGTTTTGAACCAGGTTTTCTAAAGGAATGCTTGCAAATGTACAAGTCTTCCTGGGCTTTAAGATCAGCCATAGGTGTAACTACATTCCCATTCCCCCCCTCCCAAAATCTTCTCCAGAAGGTGCCCCAATCCACCCCTAAAGCTGATTTTGAGGGCACTTAGGGATCAGAGGTGGGGAAAATTCCATTAGCAGAATTCTGGGCAGAATGAGAGCACTGGATACCACCTTGTGGACCAAACCTTCCAGTGTTGAACAGATTAATAATAATAATAATAATAATAATAATAATAATAATAATAATTTATTATTTATACCCCGCCCATCTGGCTGGGTTTCCCCAGCCACTCTGGGCGGCTTCCAACTGAATATTAAAAACAGTACAGCATCAAACATTAAAAACTTCCCTAAAGAGGGCTGCCTTCAGATGACTTTTAAAAGTAAAATAGTTGTTTATTGCTTTGACATCTGCTGGGAGGGCGTTCCACAGGGCAGGAGCCACTACCGAGAAGGCCCTCTGCCTGGTTCCCTGTAACCTTACTTCTCGCAATGAGGGAACCGCCAGAAGGCCCTCGGCGCTGGATCTCAGTGTCCGGGCTGAACGATGGGGGTGGAGACGCTCCTTCAGGTATACTGGACCGAGGCCGTTTAGGGCTTTAAAGGTCAGCACCAACACTTTGAATTGTGCTCGGAAACGTACTGGGAGCCAATGCAGATCTCTCAGAACTGGTGTTATGTGGTCCCGGCGGCCACTCCCAGTCACCAGTCTAGCGGCCGCATTCTGGATTAATTAAGTCTGAAGGGGGCTCCTGTGCATGTTTGCTTGAATGCAAGAAGCCTCCAAGTGATTGGGGAACCTGCTTTATCAAGGCTCCTGATCACAAAAAGTTCTTCTATTATTATTCTGCCCATGTTCAAGTGAATGTGGGAAGATAGCTCCCTTTGCATAAGAAAGTCAAGGTGGGGTGGGTGTGAGGGGATGCTGGGGACAGCAACCCATGTCTCCTACCTGGGTTGATAATTCTACAGCCCTGTTCAGAGAAACAGTCTGTGTTGACACCATCAGTACTTTTCTGCACTTAGTTTCCTTTCTAACTTCCTGGTTTACAATTCCTTCACCCCAAATGCAAATGAAAACATATGCCATAAATAAATGTGTTAGCCTTTAAGATGCCAGAATACTTTTTCGTTGCTGGAGGACACTAACATGGGCAACTCTCCAGGAATATAAAGGTTAAGTCCAGTCAAAGGCGACTATGGGGTTGCGGAGCTCATCTTGCTTTCACTCCAGGGGAGCTGGCGTTTGTCCGCAGACAGCTTTCCAGGTCATGTGGCCAGCATGACTAAACTGCTTCTGGCGCAACGGGACATCATGACGGAAACCAGAGTGTGCGGAAACAGCATTTACCTTCCCTCCACAGTGGTACCTATTTATCTACTTGCACTGGTATGCTTTCGAACTGCTAGGTTGGCAGGGGCTGGGATAGAACAATGGGAGCTTACCCTGATGAGGGGATTCGAACCGCCGACCTTCTTGGCAAGCCCAAGAGGCTCAATGGTTTAGACCACAGCGAATGCCTTGTGTTGGAAATCATGACATCAGAAAATGCAGGGCTGGTGTAGGCTACAGTTGAACTTACTACATCCATCACATTATTAATGCAACTGAAACACACACTGCAAGGAGCAACAAAAGACCTACTGCTTAAAATAAACTGAAATGACTTGCTTACTTCATGACTACTCTTTATTTTCTTACAAAACTGCTGCTTTTATCCATTTTTCAGGTTTATGATTGAGAAGCTAAGTACAAATACTACTCACAAAATTCTCAGACAAATTATGCCACCCATTTGCATCACTGATCATCAAACTTGTATTAGTTAATTTTTCACAGTATGAATATTACAAACCTTGAAGTGGATTTTAAATCCTTGCTGCACTGAATGTTTTAGAATGACCAGACAAATGGCTGTGGCTATGGAGTGCACAGTAGCATTTTATTGATGTCTGACATGCAACAATAACTGGAGTGAATCTCTAAAATTAAGATTACAAATTTTGATCAAATAAAACATGTTCAAGTTTACAAAAGCAATCAAAATGATAGTTCATGCATTTCATCATTCTATATATACAGGTGTCACATAAGATGTGACTTTTAATTTTGGAAGGGGAAAATGCGTACAAATGATTAGTCATTGCACAAAAACAAAGGAACCCTCTTTTATCCAAGACATGCGCATATCTTTTGTACAGTTGTTGTAAGTCTCTAGTACAGCTTCTTATTGCACTAAATACAGTTGCAATCAATTCAGAACAGAATGTGCTGTATTTGCTGCAGATTCCCGGAACATAGAAATGCTCTTCAGACATTACTCATGTGAAAAGGGACATATACAAATGGGTTGTGGTATGCGCATGTGGTCCCACCCCATTGCTGCACTACTTGTGGCTGCGCACAAATTTATCTGTACTGTAAGCACTGGAAGAGCAGTTTGTAAAGTCACACAAGGAGCCGCCATGAATAAAGAAGGTTCTCTGCTGCAGATGTCACAGCTGAGCTCCCGATAGCAGGTAACAACTGAAGAGGCCTATATTCTACAGGACTATGTGATGGCCAACAATGCTGCTGGCAGAGGTACCTTAATTGATAGATATCAATCTGAGAATCTTCACCAAAGAAGTCAATCGGTTAAAGTGCTGTATCTGTTGCATAATACTGCTGGTAATGGTACCTAGATTTAGAGTCAATTTGGACACGCATAAATAGGGATGTCAGAATGCAGGTCATACTGCTGCACAACCTGCTTCTCCTGCTCAGCCCTTAGAACGCCTGGGAGAAAAATATTTTAACAGAACCCACAACAGACTTGTTCATCTATCGGTGCTGTAATCCTTCATTAGTTGCTTGGGAGCAAAGAATTTCGACACACAACAAACATACATACATTTTCAATTCTTCCACTTCTACAGCTTTTAAGGACACACAGAGCTCAGCTTGTGGGGAAACCCTTAGCCTAAGTTACATTTTTTAAAAATATATAGTTGTAAATAATGTTCCACTGCAGCAGTAAATATATTTTAAGACATACGTTTCCTTTTTAATTGAGCGAAGAGCTTGGGGTGGGAGGTGGGAATAACGGTTCGTTAAAATGCTCAGTTGAGGATATGACCCCATTCACAAAGCGCTCAAATACAAGGCAAGGTTTTAACAGCTGGAACATTACAACTAGCCCTTGATTTACAGCAAACAACAATAGATGTAGCTAAGCATAATCTATGAATAAGTCTACATTCATTGGAAAGTGGCAATCAAGCTCAACATAAACATTTAAAATACAGCAGTGAAAAGTAATATAACACTAAACATTCTTTCTGGTAGTAACTTTTCACTTGATAGCTACAACCCTAAGAATGGCCTTCATATACTTTACAAGAAATGCTAGCCATTCTGCTCTTAGGCGGTGCAATTTGAAAAGGAATAAAGTACGATTGCCAAAAAGCCCTTCATGCTAATTTTTCACAAGACAGAGAATAGAAGGATGGTAAAAATGTGGGCATTCCCAATACTGTCCATCTTGGTGATGAACTGTACGTGGCATGAAAGGGTGGGTTTTGAAGCTCCTAAAACAACTCAGCAGAAATTGCTTAATGCGACAGGTAAATAAAAAAATATTGGGGGGCAGTGTTTTATTATAAAATGAATATTGTATATAGTTTAAATAGAAACATAGAATCTGAAGGAATACAAATACTGGAGTGTGCTCTCACCAAAGTTATTCTCAGGCCAGAGTTGCCTTGCGAATTGCCGAGGTGGTACAGGAACAACCACCCTCCTTTCATAAGCAGCCTCTCCTAATTTCTGCTTATAGCTGAACCTTGGTCATTGCTCCTAGAAGCATATATTTGTACAGGACAGTCCTGTGCCTACCCTATGATTTCTGTGACAGTGTAGCTCAGAAATGCTCAGAGAATATGGATCAGTATTCAAAGTTATATTTCCAGTAGTCACTTTTTGTCACAAATTATGAAGAGGTTTTGTTGCTTATAAACACTGTATTTTTCTGTTTTAACTATAATAATTTTACGAATGTATTTGCCATTGTTTCTGATATTTGCACTTAAATATTGGAAATACAAAGGTGCTTGAATTCACTTATAGATTAGATTGAAAGCACACGACAACCCTTCACAAAATGTTAACTAAAGTTCTTGTTAACTCTGTGTATGAGAAAAGCTCTATAGTCAAACAGTTTGATCTTTCACATTAAGATGCTAACAGAAGTAATTCAAAAGGTGATTGAAAATAGAAGAGTTAATAATTAACATGAGTTCAAAATTCTGTGGTTTATACTCTTCTGTTGTAGCTGAGGAATGCTCATTGAAGACACATAATGAACTTGCATATAATGGAAGTTCAAGTTAAACATCAGCGGCCCTGTAATTTCCAGTATCATGGATGGTAGTCATTAAGTATGGTACTTTGGATCTGCAAGCTTTAAGTGAGCAATGGAATTTTAAAATACATTCTGGTATAAATGATGATGGTAAAGCATCTGTTTCAAACACAGTAGTTAACCTTAAAACACAAAAATAGCTTAGAATATGTATCCTTTGGTATTCATCAAAAGTGAAAGTACACAGACTTACAGAAAAAGATCTTCATGTTCTTCTAAGACACAGTACCAACATTTAGAGTTACTCATGTATTAGGAATGACAAAATTGCTATAGGAAAGTGGAAATGAATTTGTCCATGGCACAATATTCTGCTTAATGTGGCTGAGGATATTCAATAATAGAAACACTCCCCTTTCCATCATATTCTGATGACAGCTCTGCCCTATTATTTTAGTTAAAAGAATGTTTTGATTAAGGAAAGGTTCTTGACCTGGTAACAACAAAAAAATAGAGCTATTTCAATTAGTATTCTTTATCAGTCTAAAAGGAGGGGGAAACCCTCTTTAGGTCTATATTTGAGAAATGTAGATTACAAGCAAGAAAAATGAAAATCTCAAAAGAAAAATAAACCTCCTTAACACTTCATGTACCTTATGTTTAAACCTATATTTCACTTCATGTTAGCAAGCATTCTGTTTAAGGTTTTGTATAAAGCAAATTAAAACAATGCAAAGTTTTTATTACTTGTATAGCAAATTATCTTTCTCTTCATGGCAGGGCTTCCCATTAGAATCGCATTTTGCTACTTTGCAACAGGCACACAACACTATACACAAATGTCACCTAGTCAAGAGACATGCTTAACCAAATACATCTGTCACTCTTAAGTGAAGGTCAATATTTGATTTGGACACAGAATATAGTACTTAAGAAAAGAACAACAACTCCCCATTTTAAAAAGCACTCTCCTAGATTGGGAAACACAAGCGAGCACACAATTTCCATTCCCCAAATTTGGCAAAAGCCAAGGAAATATGTAAATGCTGATGTGTCCATCAGCATTATCTCCCATAATTCATATAAACTTTCAGAAAATGAGGTATTCATTCATCACTTTCCTATGCTTTCTTTACTTAATGCATATTTGCATGCCATGTCCTCATATTTAGTATCCATACCAATTTTAATAAATTGCTACTTGCCATTTCAAAAGCCCCTGACTCTTATTGGGCACAAATGCTTCAAATACATTCCATTCAGGAACCATTGCTGTCAGCATCCTTATGTAAAAACACATGACACTTCCTCACTGATAATCCTCTACTGGTGATTCCTAGTCATAAAATGCTAACAATAAAATCTCACATCTTCAGATTTTCCTTCGTGTTTAGAGCTGCAAAACACATCCCACTTGTGCGCATACACATAGACAGCATGCTGTAACATCAAAGAGACTGACTGAAGTGCAAAATAAATATTCAAGTATGTGTCTGGGATTGTGTAGCTCATAGTGGTATACAAGTTACTACAAAATTTAAAAACAAAACAAAAGACACCTGCATGTAAATGTTAAGAGGAATGTTTCATAGCAAATGGAATTAAAATCTTACTTTTCCAAAAAGCGTTATGCAGCTCGTGTGTGGGTTGCCAGTTTTGACAATACTAATCAGTATTTGGAGTAAAACTCTCTCAGGATGTAAAGAGTTAAAAAGGGAAGCTAAGATATCAAAACACTGAAATAAGCAGTCCACCTTATTGAAGAAATACCATCGGGTGTTGGCACTGGCTTAGCTTTTTGAAAATTTGCCAGCTCGCCGAGAAGGTTCATATGGCACTCGGAGAATACTAGGAGTTTCTTCCATTACTCGCACAAGAAGATTGTCAATATAGTCCTCAAGTTCACGAATATGGGTGTCCTTCTTCTTCAGTTGTTCTTTATGTTTCACTAATTCTTGTAAGACCTCTTCATGTGTAAGGTTACGATACCCTGCAGCAGCATCAAAAGGATTTGCATCCTAGAATAAAGAGAGGTGGGTTTTTTTGAGGGGGGAACATTACAGAACTTCAAACATCACATTAATACCAGTACTAGTACTAGAAGAGAGGATGCGAATCGGAAACCACATATAGCAACTCCTTCCCCCTTTGACATAGTATCTGACTAGCACAATAACAGCCTATTTACATAAAGAGGAACAGAGAAAAGCAGCTGTGGTACCTTGAACAAGCTGTTTATCTGGTTCAGCTAAAGCATAGCTAGATGATTCATCAAGTCTATGTATACCTTGTAAAGGCATTTTTACAATGCTCAAAATTCATGCTGGCTTAAAAGTGTAATTTGCCAAATTCTTTAAAAATGTGAAAAGTATAGTCAAATCTTGTCTAACCTAACTCTGCCACCCAGTCATTAAATACTGGGCTGTAATACATCAGGCACTGATGCTGTGTAACTCTCATCTTCATGGAACATGAGGATAACACCCAGTGGGTCACAAACTTCATGAATTAGTGAGCAGTTTGCTGTAACAGAATCCCAGATTCTTAATACCTTACGAATCATTATACAAAGAAATGTTGAAAGAGCACCAGAATATAGGAATACTGTCTCACTAAAGTACATATCCTTTGCACCAAATGGACTGATGTGGACTAAGGACTTGATTCTTAGGCTACACCTACCATGTGGAGCCACTGGAAATATTTCTACTGGGTGGTCAGATCATCTGAGAATATTCACTACAGGGATCTCCCACTGTGTGTAGTACAAGCTTTATTTACATGGTACTTTGTAACCCATGCTAGCATGAAAACTACATGTAAGTTATTTCAAGTGTTTGCCCAGTGTATTTCTGTGTGGTTTAATTGGAATAGGCTCTGACAGCCAGGACAACAACTGACAACACCACCTGTGCCAGCACCCCCTGTGCTGTTTTTCAGTCAGTTCGCCATTACACAGGAAAACATGGGTTGAACCACCGGTTGACAATTCTCCTTTTTCTAACATTATATAATGAAGTCGGTCTCAAACAAGATCATTTCTGATTTGTGAGCATTTGCTTACATATAGTCTAATTCATTAAGCAATCACAGTCCCAGGAGAATATTGCAACCATCAGAATGATTTTGCTGATTAATTCTGGCAGCACTTCAGTAAGAAAGGAAAGAGAAGTTGCAGCAAAATATAAATACTGAGGAGTTTATAGTACACCAACTTTTCAAGCTCTCACTGTTGGTCTGTAGCAAAAGCAGGAGCAGATTGTAATTGAGATCTAAGGGAAACAGGCCTCCATCTGGGACCCACAGTACAGCATTATTAAGTGAACATTTCTCTGGAACATTTCCCACTTTCCTGGCAGAAGATGCTGCAAGGGAACCAGTCTATATTTGAAAAGAATCCAAAACGATTAAAATGGATAATAGATGTGGTTCAAAAACATTTCTTGGTTGCTTCCCAACAGTGAGATAATTCTTTTGCACTCTTGCTTTTTAATGAATCCAGGCTCTATTTTAAGACTTGTCTGCATCTATCACTTTCTATATTTAAATAGCAAGTTATGGATAATTCACATATGCACATACCACTGACTGCTCAAAAACCTGTGGCTCAATGAGTGAACTGCCTCCTTTGAGAAGTATTGTATTCGTGGTTATGTCTGGTACGTTGATTTGTCTGCGATGACCATTTCACAAGTGCAAGTCATCATTTGAAGTTGCAAGTCATCAAATCACAAATATGTATAAAAATACTGCTGCCTTTTGAAAGCAGTTATATTAGTATCAGGAACACAAAATAGGGTTTTTTATTTAAAAGTATAACAGCCAGACTCATCAGCACTGTCAGACAAACAGAACTGGACAACGGTTCTGCAAAATTTTGCCAGATTCCGTAGTTGCATCCCAAGCACTAACCCCAGCTAACCCCAATATCTCACCCCAATATATTTATCTATTGGCCTCTTTAAATCTGACCCCTTGCCCTAATCCTATGTGTGGAAAGGAGAGAAAACACATTCCTCTGTGCTCCATTTTTCCTTTCTTTTGGTAGCTCCTCTCTGCCACTTTACATGCCAAGCCTCGTCTACCATGGGAATGTGGAGAACGGAATTGCGTAAACCAAGGCATATCCAAAAACTACTGTTTGAACTGCCTTTCTTTCACAACTCAACCTTTAGGAATGCAGCCAAGGATTTATGTAGCTTCTTAAGCCTTGTTTGTCTAATTACCCATTCTAGTCCTCCTGTGTCTGTGATACAAAAATCAGAGCACTTGGATTTAAGCAGATTTCAATGGGACTAAATAGTTTATGGATCAGGCTGCTTATGTTCTTTTTCCAGACTGCTTAATGTGTGTTGCAACGTTTGAACAAAGTAAGAAATATACTACAATTATGAGACAGCAGTTAGCTGGAAAGGAAGACCTATTAAAACTGACCTACGGGGCTGCTGATGTTGCATACAGAATTTTGAGCTAGCCTACTAAATAAAATTAGAAACTCACAACACTGATGGGCAAATTTAATTGATTTACAGTCCAATCCTATACATGTCTACTGGGAAGGATTCTCCTCTGAGTTCAGTAACTTACTCCCAGGTAAGCATGTAGTGAAGCTGTGGGTGGGTGGAATTTTTTTAGGGGGAAATTGAAATATATGCAGTGCTTGTATCCCTATCAAATCTATATGTTTCACACTATGATGACACACATAATTCATAACCCAACATATACAATTGTACAATCTGATAAATTTATTCTATTTTCAGTGCGATTCTATGGATGTTTATTCAGACTCACTCAGTTTAGTGGGGCTTAGCACTGCAGCCTTAGAAGTAAGCATAATGAAATGTCAGAGGCTGTGCTAAAAATTGTGGGGGCGGATCCCTGGAAAAAGCAAACATTCTCTCCACCCCAAATTTCCCCAGACCTTGATAATAACTTGGATAATAGCATAGAATTGAAGTATTTTAAAAAATATAAAATTAGTGTGTAAAATATAGCTGATTAGAAAAGGCAAGCTAGTGAGCCAGTATAAATGTTACAAGTTAAAACATCAGTCAACTGTTAAATTTTTGAGCTCTTGATAATCACTGTAAGCAGAAGAATTTTTGACTGGTTTACACTTCAGCCAACTTCCCTTTATCAATTACCACAATTAAGAATATTTACATCTTGAGGTAATATTTTGTAGATTAATGTGTTTAAGAGAAACTTACAATGTGGTAAGTTTTTGTCTTAAGGATTTGAATTCAAAGCCAATTCATGTATAGTTATTTTATCTCTGCATTACAAATGAAGGGTTTGGATAATCAAAAATGTTTGTGTGTATGTACACAAACTAAAACCATGTTTGTAAACAAAGGCAATAAAATCTGACGTACTTCTAACCTACAAAAAAGCTAGTAGCAGTCATATAGTTTTTAATTATATAATATATCCCAGATGGTTCTGTGTGATGTATCTTTAAGATGTTCATTTATAAAACAGACCATATGATTATTTGAAGTAAAATGGTCATATGCATACAAGTGCCATAGCTATTGAAAACTACAATTTTAGTACTTCAAGTAAAATGAAAACATGCGTTCAACGACTGAGGACAAATCTTGCTGGAAAATAAATATTCTGCTGTAACTTCCTAAACAACAACAACAAAAAATCCCGCAGACTATGATACCTATCATTCAGGAAAGAGCAAGGAAAAGGGTAAGATTTCAAATGTGTAAACATGTAGAGAAAGCCTTGATAACCAAATATTATTTGGGTACAAACTGATAGTCACAACTGCTGGGAAACGGAGAGATAAAATGACAACTTGGCATACTTTGATCATCTGTTTATTGTTCTAATGAGGAACTTTGCTTTGGGAATATCATCTAAACCACTTTCTCATCTCTTGTCCTACTTGCTTCATCTCCCTTTCAGTTCCTAATTAGGCTTTAAAGAGCTCTTGCTGCCCTTTCAACTGGCTATTGCTCCTGTTTAAACACTGTTCATTCACAGACAGGTGTTGGCATCACCAGAGCACAAGGCATATAAACTTAATTACCAAACACCACTTCCAAGGGAATAAAAGAAATAATTTATTGGAGGAACGTCATTTAAATTACTTCAAACTACTTACAGAATAATCTTACAACATTTGAATTTTTACAATAGTTGTGTTTCAAACTTACTATATAAAAACATGCTCTAACTGTATTTTGCTCAAAATGAACCGGGCATCAGCATTGCAAGGTTAGCTCATTCCTAGAGAGGAACAAGTCCAAAACTGGATTATTTTTATCACCTTTAATTTCTCTAAGGAAAACTAATTGCTTTCTTAAAAAAAATTCGTTCGCTAGCAATTTATTGCTTAATGTTGGCTGTTATCATTAAAATACATAGAAGCCAATTAAGCATTTTCCAGACAATATACTGAAAACCATCTCTAAGGCTGCAATCCTACACACACCTACTGGCAGTTAAGTGTAAGCCACAAATGAATTCAGTGAGTGATATTAGTCATACTCAGAGTAGACCCATTTTAAATAATTGATTTCAATGGGTATACATTGTGTGTGACTAATGTTGGATACTAAATATATATATATATATGTAAGATATGCCTATGGACTTAAGTTATGACTAAATTTCACTAGAATGCACCCCAAAACAAGTTAAAACATTTTTTATAAAAATATTACCTAACTCATAGAATAGGCTTGAGCACTAGTATATTTCTAAAGCAATGGGAAGGTTTTTGTTTTGTTTTGTTTTTATTCTGACCACATTAGCTATTCTCCTGAATTTTCAGGGTCAGCTGAATATTCCAAACAAAAACAGATTACACTTTGTGAGCATTTTTAATCATCATGAGAGTTCATTTGTTATTTGTATTAGCAATCTTGATATATTTACTCATCAACTTAGCACACTCACTTTGTTAAATCCTCCTGAAACATCTCATAAAGATTCACAGGATTTAGAATTGTGAAAGACTAGTTGAGTTCATTGTCTTCCAGTAAATCTGTTCCTTAAGAGTGTGTATTCCACTGAGCAGACTGAATAAAGATGGAATAAAGACTATTGCTGCAGCTAATTTATTAACCATAACGCCATTATGGTACTGCATGCTGACTGCTCTGGTTGTCTCAGTTAACATGACTAAGAGACTGGAACAACTTCCCCGCAAGGAAAAGCTGAAGAAGAGATGAGGCTGTCCATGCTAGAAAAGGGAACAGCTAGATGTGGGAGGGACATGGTAACGGCTCTTAAAATTATGGATGAAGGATTTTATTTTTCTTTCATGTAAGGAATGCTCACCTGCTAAGAGGGGAAGTGGGGTTATGTTGGTGAGCACACTAGCAAACCAGTCAAACGCACTGCCAGCTGCATGTTAAGCAAGTATGAGAAGAATCCCTACATTAATTCGAAGAGATGTGTACAACTCCTCTACATAAAGCTGGGTCCTAGGTCAGTCATGATTCCACCCTCCACTTCACATGAGGAGGAGCTCTACACATGTATATCAGAATAAAAGGAGAGCACATTCTTGCAACAGGTGGTGGTGGTGGTGGTGTGTGTGTGTGTGTGTGTGTGTGTGTGTAGTCGGTGCAGCAAATCGATTTGCTAGAACTCTTCATAACAACCACAGAACTAAAGATCACCACATTACATTGATTGGCAGCCAGTTCAGGAAAGACAAAAACATTTATATAATATAAATAAATATGCCATTATCATAATCTACTTATGTAGATCTATGGTGTGGTCGCACTTGAAAACTGTGTTCCGTTCTAGCAGCTGCATTAAAAAAAGAAGATGTAGAGTTGGAAAGGTTGTATGGAGCAAGACAAACCAAGAGACAGTATGCCTTTGAATGCCAGTTGCTGGGACGCATGAACAGGAGTGCCCTATTGCGCTAATGTCCTTTTTCTGGGCTTCTTATAGGCATCTGATTTGCTACTGGGAGAACAGAATGCTGGACTTTGATGACTCAGCAGGGTTATGTTCTTATATAATTAACTGAAACTTACTACCACACTAGCTTTGATGGTGGTTGCTAAATCGAGTCCACATGTTCAGAGGCAGTAGACCCGCAAATATCAGGTGTTGGGATGAACAACAATGAAAGACTGCCTTGCTTATGAGCTTCTTAGAAGCATCTGGCTAGACACAGTTAGATGCAAAATGCTGGACATGCAACACGCTTGGGCCTAATTCAGTCAGGTAATTCTTATGTTTATATATATAATACAACAAAGTAAATATTTATGACACACTTAAATGGGGTTAAATAAAATTTACCCTGTTTTATTTTAAAACAACTCTCAGACATCAAGTGGAGTATTGATTAAGAAGTAACTTACCACAGTTTTCCTAAGGTCTTCGATATGCGCAGGATTCACATTAAAACTATGGAAGCAAACAAAATTATATAATAAATTCCTTTTTCCTTTGTTCATATACAGGTAGAACAGAGTCACCTTCAATTCCCACCGGCAGCCTTATCACCCACAAAATAACAACATATAATGTTACAATCAGGTTTGCCCCATCATTGTCACTGAGGAAGTCTTTATTCATTACAATCATACATGGGAACGGAAGGCAGGCAGAAGTCTGTTAGAGAGTTAAAATGCTAGTGAAAGTCACATGTAATCCAGCTGTTAACTTAAAGAGACCCAGTGGTGGGTGTACCATTTTGTGATCCCTCCTCCAAACTCAGTGACCCCGCCTGCCACATTTGCAAACTATTGTTTGCAAGGCACTAAGTAATGACTTGCTACTGTTACATGGCAAATGTGTCCAAAACAAAACATCAATTATCCATGATTCGATCCTGCAAAAGAAAGCTGGCACAATTTATATTACTGAGATCTGTGCGGAAGAGCTAGGATTAAATTTCTCCTGTGTCTGATAAGTAAGGGGACTGGTTTGCTACAATCTATAAAGATTTGATCTCCTGTCCCAGACTTGACAGTCAGGACTGAGGACTCTGTTAGAGTACCATCCACCACATTGCCCAATAGCTTCCCTGCATGAGCTGGCAGAGGTGGCATGTATCTGGTTTGGTGTTGAGGACTCCCATGATGTAGACTCTGAAGGACTTCAACATCCTTGCCAAAGCTACCTTCACAGTCACCACGACAACCATGGGGCAGCCCCAGTGTGTTATCAATCCAACAGAATGACACAAGAAAATATGGTTATTTTCAAGCCTACTCTTGTGTCAGTGAAGAAGTAATCCTTCCCAGCCTTCTTCAAAGCACCATCCAACAGGGGTGTTCTGAAACTCATTCAACAAAATTTAATACACCCATGGGCTTGGCTGAAATGCCAATGGTGAAAGAAGAAGAAGAAGAAGAAGAAGAAGAAGAAGAAGAAGAAGAAGAAGAAGGGAAAATGTTTTAGAAAGCTCTTCAGGACACCAATGAGGCAAGGCCTACCCTAAAGTGCAGGAGTCTGTCGTTGGAGGAGACAATTAACAAGCTGACCTTCATTCCTACTGTGTAGGAGGGGCAATCATGAAGGATGAAAAAATTATCCCCTCCACTTACCAGAAAAAAGGGATTTATGAATAATTATTATTATTATTATTATTATTATTATTATTATTATTATTAAATTGTACTGACTCCACCAAGGGTTGCATTTTTAAATTCAATGCATCATCAACTCTAAATTGCAAGAAATAGTTTCTTAAGAGCTAGCAAACAAGGAATAGCAGATAATTTTTCCTAGTTCTCTCAGAATGACTATGGGAAAATTCACAGGGACAACTCTAAATATAAAAGCCTTAAGATATGTTTTGGCACCTCAGATACACGCCTTGGTATAATTACCACTATCTCTGTATTGCTATTAATTGTGCAACTGCAATAATTATAAAATGACTTAAATGCCTTTTTGAATCTGAAAAATAAAAATGCCCTCGTGGAACATAATTTTCTAAAACAGTTTATACAAGAAACAAAAAGTTGTCTTTATGAAAGGCAAGATTTTAATTGTACATTTTTTAAAAAATAAGAGTTGCTAGGATCAAAAGATTATAAATTTAACTGTCACAGATTAAAAGCCCCTACAGTTTGGTATGTGTTAGTAGATCCATTTCAACATTTGCTGTTCAAAGATCTAAATGACATTCATTTGACTTTGTACTTAAAGATCTGAAAATCAAGATTATTTATTGCCAATTCTTAAAACCAATACATTTTAACCCTTTTGTAAGGAGGCTATTGGAACAGCCTTAGTATGACCAAGGTAGAATAGAGAGGGACTATTACTTCCCTTGATTGGGAACACTCTACTTCTTTTCAAGCAGTCTAGAATAGCATTAGTGGGGTTTTTTTTGGGGGGGGGGTTGTTTGTTTTGCAGCACACTGGGTACTCATGTTAAGTTTGTGGTTTACTAAGACCCCCTATATTCTTTTCACATGTACTACTGGTAATACAGGTATTCCCCATCTTATATTTTGCAGCTGGTTCTTCTTGCCTAAGTGTAGAACCTTTCATTTGTCCCAACTGAAATTCATTTTGTTAGTTTGGACCCAGTTCCCTAAACTGTTACGGTAATCCTGAATTCCAATTCTGTCTTCTACAGCATTAGCTAGTTTGGTGTCATCCCAGTTTGGTGTCACCTGCAAATTTGATGAGCATCCCCTCAATACCTTCATCCAAGTAAATAATAAAGACACTGAACAACAGTGGGCCCAGGAGAGAACCGTGCAGCACTCCACTTGTCACTTTTTTCAGGGATGACAAGAAACCATTAGGGAGTACTCTTTGGGTTCGGTCAACCTGCTACAAATCCACCTAACAGTTACCTTGTCCAACCCACATTTTACCAGCTTCTTGGAAAGAATATAATGGGGGACTTTGTCAGAAGCCTTACTGAAATCAAGATATACTACATCCACAGCATTCCCCTGATCCACCAGGTTTGTAACTCTATCAAAAAAGAAAATGAGATTCGTCTGGCATGATTTGTTTTTGAGAAACCCATGCTGGGTCTTAGTAATCATAGCATCTTTTTCTAAGTGCCCACAGACTGATTGTTGAATTATCTGTTCTAGGACCTTTCCTGATACTGACGTGAAGCTGACTGGTTGGTAGTTACCTGGGTCCTCTTTTTCCCCCTTTCGAAGATGGGAACAACATTTCCCCACCTCCAGTTTCCAGGAATTCTCATCAGGCCCTGGAGATGTGAATTCATTTAAAGCAGCTAAGTGTTCCCTTAACACCTCTTTCCCTATCTTTGGGCTGCAGCTCCCTCCCTGCATCATTTATTCTGTTGGGCACTGCTTTCCTTCCGAGTGAAGACAGAGGCAAAATAGGCGTTCAGCAGTTCTGCCTTCTCCCTGTCACCCAATAGCATTTTTCCATCATCTCCATGCAAGGGACCTACTGCTTGCTTGTTCTTCCTCTTGCTTCAAACATTGTCAAAGAAACCTTTTTAATTATCTTAACCTCCCTTGCAAGCCTGAGTTCATTCAGAGATTTGGCCCTCCTTACCTTCTCCCTGCAGCTGTTGGCATCTCTTTATGATTTCTCCTTTCTTCCATTTCTTATATATGCACTGCTTACATCTCAGATCATCTGTAAGCTCCTTATGCAGCCACACCAGTTTCTTTAGGTGCCTCCCACTTTTCTTTCTTGCTGGAACTGTCTACCATTGTGCCTTCAATATTTCAGCCTTTTGAAAGTCCAGAGTGCATGTCCAACTTCACTCAGTTTTCCCTTGCCTGTGGTGTTTACCTCTCCTACAATTTTTACCCATATACTGTAAGGAACCCAGGGATTCAGAGTGCAGTGTCATCAATACGCAGATGACACCTTACTCTCTCTCTCTCTCCATTCCATCTGAAACAGGGGAGACATATCCATTTCATCTGGCTTCTGGGTTCCAGTTCATTATGACTTCTGTTTGGCTATTTCGTAATTGAACTGCAAATTGGATAATTCTGTAATTTTACAGTTGTTGTTTTTTGTATTTTAAAACCAAGGGACACTTTGTAATTAACTTCACTCAAATATAACACACACACACACACACACACCATTTTTGTGCTTTTCCAGTACTTCTCTAGTATCTATCAATATTCAGGGTTATTAAACACACACACACTCTCACACACACAGAGAGAGTAAAAAACAGTTCATGAAAAGTGAAAAGAACCACACTTTGCAAATATGGAAAAACAGTAAGTCTCAAGACAGAAAACAATGGAACTATTAAGACTGTTTGAAACTTTACAAATACCTGTATTGTCAACAAGAGGCATTCCAAGTTAATGCCCAACACCCTAAAGCCATCAAGCCTGAACATTAAAGCTCATCAGCGTGCAGAAGAATGAAAATTCACAGATGAGGCAAATAATGTTGCAGCTGAGACTGACAGACAAGAAAGCAGAAAGATAAACATAACAGATGGAGATTACTTAAAATATTTAATTTTTTCCTTAAGCTGTGATTTTTTAAAAAAAAGAATGTTTGAAGTAGCAAAAGAACATTTCAAAACATAAGCTGTAAATATAGATTACAAGATATAAGTCAAACCTGCTTTGCTTCTATTTGCCATGATACAGCAAACTAAAAAAAAAAAATGTCAATCTGCTCAAAATCACTTTAAAATTTTGCTATTTTCATTCTTGTCTTCAGAATGTTAGTTTTGCCTGTAATTAGTTCCTTTTTCAGGAGTTAGAAGATCTTTTAATCAATTAGTGTCTTTCCTAGGGCAATTTATTAGGAAACAAAAGTTGAAAAACACAATAATCACATTCTAATAAACACATTAACAATTTTTTTAAAAAAAACTTTATGGCATTATGAAGTATATGTACTTCATCAGTTCATGTTGGCAGATTTACAAAACGCTACTCTGGTAATCTAGGAATCATTTATATTACTGCAAAACGAGGTTTAAAAAAAGGAAGAGCAATTTATGATTACTACTTTTTTAAAAAATCACCAATAAATAAAAGCACAATTTTACTTCAAAAGGAAGAAGGGGCACCCTTCTGACTAAACTAACATGCAGCATATATATATGTTACTTTGTGACACAATTATCTCAGTTTTCTGTTCCGCTGTTCCCAAAATGCAACAAACTCCAGATGTGATCTGGGGTTAATCAATCTCACTTTAACGGGTACATCCCTAGCAGTACCATCTTAAATCATTTATTTCATTGGGATTCATGCCACAGTAACTCTTTGACAGGACTATTGTGGGGCTGCCTTTGACAACTTCTTGGAAACAAAATACAGGTGCTAGATTACTGATTGGGACTGTTCCCAAGCACACTTCAACATGCTGGTTGTTACCCTTTGAAACGCTAAACAGCTTGTGGCCTGGCTACTTGACTCTCCCTCTAAATGACTGAAAATGTCCCAAGCGTTAAACCATCAATTTTGGTCTTGGTCAGCAGCTGGATGGATGATCACCTGAGAACCATGTGAATGCCACTTCATGTTCCACGATGGAAGAAAAGCAGGATATAAATGAAAGTAAATCAAAAAATGTTATTTTGCCCCTACACACATAAGCCTGCCTAAACCCTCTCACATTCTTCTCTTGAGTCTGTCTGCTAGTTGAGGGACTTCTCAGTTGAGTCCCTCTTGGATGTGGAATGACCTCTTCAGAGAAGCTTGCCTGGAATTAACTTTAATGTCTTTTCAACAACAGCCCAAGACTTTAATTACCTGGGCATTGTGTTATGTTTTTATAGGAGGTTTTAGAACTGCTTTATAATGTCACTAGGTTTTTGTGAATTTTAATTTTATTAAATTTATAAAAACTCTGTTTTATGAAGTACAGCTGGCTCATCTTCTGTGAAAGAATATAAGCAGAAGGAAGGAGAAGGTGATGCACTAAGCAACAACCTGTACTAATGTCTGGGAAATAACTACCAAATGAACTTACTTTTCTAGAAATGAATGAAAAGGTGGCAAGAGATATCAAAGAGACAATGATTACAACTTCCACAAGAGGCTGAACTTAGTGGAACAGAAGCCAAATACATGATAACGCTACATGTGAATAAAGCTACAGATCAGATAAAGCTGGAATATAGCTACTCTAACAATAGCTTTTAAGCAACAAGTTTAATACAGAATATTTGAAAAATGTTACAGAAATGTCATACTGACATCTGACTGTTCTGGAGTCAGATATTTAGAAAGCTTCCTTCCCCAACTTCAAAGGATTCACGGTAAAAGAAGAACTTTTCAGTAGAGAAGTGCTCATATATTTATTTTATTTTTATTTATTTGGGGACACAGCCTAGACACAAGAGGGACATAGCTTAGAAGGTTATATAAGCATGTTAGCCCTATTGCTGGGATGCAATCCAGTGGTCCCTGGAAGGACATTCCAGGGCCAGAGGATAAATCAGATTTGCCACCTGATGTTGAAGACAGAGATTTAATGTTGGAAAGGCCAATCCAATGTCAGAGACTCCTTCACCAACACCTCAACCCAACCAACCTTCTACCTACTCGTATAAAAATAACAATAAAGATGATAATGATATAACTGTTCTCATTGGCCCAGTTATTATCAATATATGCTGCCAAAGGCAGAGTGAAACAAAAATGAGTGACAATGACAAAACTGCCCAGTGTGCATGTTATTTACAGCCCCATATTTATGTAAGTGGGTACAGTCTTGGAGCCTAAGAACTTAATAGGAGTATATAAAACTGCACTACTAAACTCACAACCATCATGAGTGCTAGTTGCAAGAAAGACCCAAAAAGGGAAATATTTAAAAGATGTTCCCTCTAGAGCTTAACAGGGAAAGCATGCAAAAATATATAGGGATGCAAAGGGATGCAAGGCCCGGTTCCAAGAATAAATAAACAATATTCTTATTTAGTTGCAAAGTAATATGGTTTAGTGCTCGGATTTTCACCATCATTTAAGGAAATATGACGTGTCAATTGGAAACTTGATTAAAACTGATGATTCCAAATGACATTTTTCTGATTTAAATTAATGATTTCATTTTAAGTTGATCTACCCTGTCTAGACATAAATCCCATTTATTTCAGTGAAACTATGAGTTCCACCTAGAACCCTCTTTCAGTTAGGGATGATCACTTTCAAGGTGGGTTGGGGCACAAACGTCTTTCAGTGCTGCCGCCATTTCAGCTGATACCCACTTCTAGGGGTGCCAACTTGAACAAACTATTGGGGGGGGGGGAGGTCAGTCCTGCCCCGCATAATCGATCACAAGATTCAGTGCACACACACACCATTTGAACGGCAATGCCCATCAACTTTGGGGGGCCCTGGTCCCCTCAAATATTTTACTGGGAGGAGCCAAAGGGACCTTGGCCCCTATAAACTGGCTCCTATGCCCACTGCTAATGGGCCTTAAATGTTGCCTGGGGCAGGAAAAGGATCCGTTTCCTAAATCTTACAGGAAAGGGCTGCCCCTCTGGGATGCAACCTTTTATGTATCCCAAAACCAGCACAGAATAAAGGTATTACCTATCGTGGAGGACAAAGGGCAACAAATCTCTTCAGCCTAATCCCACCACCGACGTTCAAGTGACGTCTACTCCAACTTTGGCACCTTTCGTTCTTGCTGCTATCTAAGAGTGAATTGTGCCCCATTCGAAGATAAATTACCTCATTAAAATACTATTTTCTTAATATGCCATTTTCATTTTTCTCTTTTCTCCCTAGTAATCATTGTAAAGGGCACTACATTTATTGCCAATTTTTAAATGAAATTTCGATCTTAAAAGGGTCCTCACGGGTGGGTGGGTGTTGCTATTACCCTGACTGTTATATTGTAGAAATGTAATCTAAGGAGTTTATATATAATAAAAAAATACTAATTAGACACCTCACTGAGACACCTATCTATTCACATTCTCAAATCTGGCATTTGATCATGCTAGTAACAACCTGTCCCCTTTAACTACTGGACTATTTGTTACCCTGTGTCCAGTGCCTAAGAGCTTGTTAATTACCCAAACTCTCTTTCTGTAGGTCTTGTTAATTACCCGTCTCCTGTCTCAAAGGACCTTGTTAATAACTTCCACAATCCCTCTAAAGAGGGCCTAACAACACATTAAAATTAAAGATGCTTTTCTTTTAGCACCTGTCAAGTGCTGTAAATTGAGAAATTTTCACATCAGTGTATTAGCCTACTGTAGCGTAGCTTTAAAAAACAAACATTTTTTTTATGGAAATGTTGCACATAGTGCTAGCTATTTTATGGGAAGTTTGTATATTAAGTTGACATTTGTCCTCTGGTATGCTCACTGTACAAGACTGCCATGACAGAGAGCTGCAGATTAACCCCTTGAAAGCCAGTGCAATGAATGATTGCAATTAGACTAATGAAAGCAATCAAACAGCTTGCAAATGCAAACTTTCAAAGATGTGGATTGGGCTTAAAAACAACATAACCCTATTACCACCAAATGCTAACGGGTAGGAGCTACCAAAGCCTAACACAGACTTGTCATTAACATATAACCTTGTCACCATTGGTGACTAGAAATTGCCTGCTGCCCAAGGTAACTAGGCAATAATTCAGATGCTCTGATGTAGCACCCATTTTTAAAATTCTCAACCTGTGGGTCCCCAGATGTTGTTGAACTACAACTCCCATCACCCCTAGCTAGCAAGGCCAGAGCTCAGGGATGATGGGAGTTGTAGTCCAACAACATCTGGGGACCCACAGGTTGAGAACTGCTGCTAGCAGCATGGGGGGGGGGGTGGGTCAGCCCAACATTTTGTCAGTTGCAAATCCACGCAAGAAGATTTTTCCTAAAGCTTTTGCAAAGGCCTTTGCTCTTTGAATTCTTTTTGTGCCCCATCAAGACCTAGTAAATTATGACAGAGATTCAGTCAGCTGAATTGTTCATGTTCTCAAAATATAATCAATTTTTTAAAAATTTAGGCTCCAGGCAAATGCATTCTTTTTCACCCAGGGCCTTTGGATCTTAATTTTTGGCTTATCTTTCAGTAGAGTGAGCTTAGGTCTGTTTTTAATGTGCATTTTATAAGTCACCTTTAATTTCATTTGGGGGGAGCAACTAAATATAATAATTAATAATCATAGATAAAGTGTGGAACACATCTACTTTTTACTACTTCACTACTTTTAGTAGCATAAGAAAGACAGTATGCCCATTCAGATCTAATTCCAAAACCATGATTTAATGCTAGCCAGCTCACAAGCTTTGTGTGCATTACTACCTTCTCTGTTTTCACACACTGTGCAAAAGAAATCAGAGCACACATGTGTGAAAGTGAGAGTGACCAAAACATGGCTCAGCATTACATCTCTAGTCTGTTCCTCTAAAAAGGTCCACCCTACAAAGGAGGGAGCATTTCAAGGACAATAAGAAGTTTTTCTTGTTTAAATGGACTTAAATCCTGCATTTTTAGCCCTAAGCCTTTTTAAGTAGCTAAAAATGTTAAATAATTATAAAAAAACACCACAGTATAAAAAGCTACAATACAACCTTTTTTAAACTAAACAAAAACAAGCCAGTTATTCAATAAAACAGAACTCAAACAATGCAGCCAAAATGCTTTCCTGAATAAAGTTTGTGTAAATCTTCAAAATAAATAAATAACTGGGCAATGAATCATGCAGGCTAGCTTCTCTGGGTGGAAAGCACACTGCAAAATGTGCTTGATCTCTCAGGCACTGTCCAAAACTTTGATAATAAGGATACACTGAAGAGGGTCTCATTATTTTAAGGTGGATTTGGGGGCATATTCCTTCAGTGCTCAGAAAATTCTATCTAATCAGTTAAGGGTAGAATTGGCCTTTGCATGCTGAGCTATGCAAGGCTGTTATTGGGGGAAGGAAAGGATAGAACTTCCCACACAAAAGCTGAGTGAGCTCCTTTATAGCATAGCAGTAGCCATCTGGGGTTAAATATTACTTTTGAAATATACTTCTAATAAGAAAAAAAAATGATAACCTTGATGAATTTTTTTAAAAAGGTTTGCCCAAACTCTGTTTTCATTTTTATAAGACTGATTCCAAGACATCATATCTCAAATACAGTAAAGCTTACCGAGAAGATGGCAGCACTTTTGTTGGCTTGAAGCTTGTTGTAAAGGGATTAGTTGAATCAAAATCAAAACTGTCCTGATGATTTTCGCCGAGTGCACTAGGTGATTTCAAATCAGCAGAAGCATCTGATCCTCCATTGCTAAGTCTGTCAGACCGCTTGCTATCTTTTTTCCCAGTCACTCTTTCAAAGAGACTAACCTTCTCCTTTTTCTCTTTCTTAATGTCTTTTTTTATTTCAGCAGGTTTTGAAAACAGACCTACGTTTTGGTCCCATGACATGGGGCTTTCTTCGAATGGATTCTTCTGCCTTGGCAGGGTGG
Organism: Podarcis muralis; assembly: GCF_964188315.1. NCBI lineage: Eukaryota > Metazoa > Chordata > Lepidosauria > Squamata > Lacertidae > Podarcis > Podarcis muralis. Next base: position 52,203,229 of record NC_135660.1, read on the forward strand.
CAAACTTCTGAGGCAACGAAGCACTCACATTTTTAAAAGGGTCATTTTGTGCTCCAAAAGCTGAGTCGCTGTCATCAACTGTGCTGTCTGGCTGACTCACTTTAGTTGTATCTGCACTTAACGTCCGTCTGTGCGGAGATTTTACATTTCCTGCAAATCATTTTGTCATTAGTATACAAGAGACATCACATCATATTTGGCAATACCCACACAAAAGCTTGCATAACTACGTTTAGAACAGGAAGGGGAACCTGTGGTCCTTTGGGTATTGCTGGACTACAACTCCCAGCATCTCTGACCCGGCTGGCTGAGATTTCCCATCCTCATTTCTGAATGTACTCAATTGATCATTATTACAATAACCAGTCAAACTGTTGTTGATTTTTTAAAAAAGGGAGGGGCATGATCCACAGGGATGTCCAAGTCCCATTTGATTTAGTAAGAGATTTGGGCACATACTTGGTACTCCCAATGAAATAATGTTTCTATATTAAAGATTTATTGTAACATTCTATATGCACTACAAAAGGTTCTGGAAGGCTGTCATGGTTTAAAAGAAAAGTGGATATGATTGAAGTTTTTTATAAAATGGCAAAACAATGTGTTATTATTATTAATTTCCTACGCTTCCTTCAAGGAACATAGGGAAATGTAGAGAAAAATAGAAAACACAGGCTGGACCAAGATCTCTCTGAGGTATTGACGGTCGAGTGGGAATTTGAATCCAGGACTCCTCGATCCTGGCTTGACACTCTAACTTAGGGGTGGGAAACCTCTGGCCCAGCAATTCTCTCCATTTATTACTATTATTATTTATTAGACTTATATACCACCCTTCATTAGGGCTGTGGGTGAAAGCACAGAGCCTAGGACTTGCCGATCACAAGGTCAGTGGTTCGAATCCTTGTGACGGGGGTGAGCTCCTGCTGCTCGGTCCCTGCTCCTGCCAACCTAGCAGTTCGAAAGCACATCAAAAGTGCAAGTGGATAAATAGGTACCGCTCCAGGGGGAAGGTAAACGGCATTTCCGTGTGGTGCTCTGGTTCGCCAGAAGCGGCTTAGTCATGCTGGCCACATGACCCGGAAAAGCTGTCTGTGGACAAACGCTGGCTCCCTCGGCCAGTAAAGCGAGATTTACGGCCACGACTGGACCTAATGGTCAGGGGTCCCTTTACCTTTTACCACCCTTCATTATAAGATCTCAGGATGGTTCACAAGAGTAAGAATAAGGTAAGAGCACAAATAAACAGTTAAAACAAAGCAACCAAACCACACTCACCTCCCCCATCCCTGACATCACGTCAGGTGTGAAGAAGGTGGTGATGTGGCTAAAAAGGAACAATCAGGAGCTTAAAGTGAGCTCCCAATTTTTCCACTGAGGGAGCAAGACATCCCATCACGTTTAGCTGATGGGTGTGTGAAGTGTACCATGCTCCAATGGCACCAAGCAATTTGCACTGAAACTCCTGCTAAAAAAGAATGGGGAAGCTCCATTTTAGCAGTGGTTTCAACACAAAATGTTTGGTGCTACTAGAAGAGCAAAGCCTCTTGTGCTGTGGTTTCCCAAAAACACAAACAACCCATTGGATTATCAGTGCTTGGGAAGCTCTGCACAACAAACTTTGGGAGTGGATGGGGCAACTAATCACATGGCATCATAAAGACAGCTACACTGCCTGCCTAAAGATGGACTCCGGGGATGGGGGGGGGTCAGATAAGGATCTGGTCCAGCAGGCTAAAAAAAAAGATTCCTTACCCCTGTGTTCCAACCACTAAGCTACACTTGATATATTTACAATTAGCTTCAGTATCTACTTCATGTTTACTATGCTATGAAATTAGAGGACAATATTATAACAAGCTCCTAAGACTCAATGAACCACCAGATAAATCTGCAAAATGGGCCAAATGGTCAACACAGTATTATAATCTAGTGTTGCACTGGTCCAACAAGCTAACTTATATCACATCAACAGAATGTAACTTTAATTGGGAACAGACAACGTGAAAAATTAACAACTCTGACGTACAGAGCTCTAAAGTTTCTTGATTTCCCCAAGCTTTTCAATCACTAATCTTGTTGTATCTCTGCTGGTTCCTTTTAATGTTTTGATACTCCCAGTAATTATTGTTTTATTGTATTTGTATTTTGTGTTTTACTGTATTGTTCTTTCATGGTATTTTATTTACCAGCCTGAACGTTTTAAACTGAACGGCACACTGCAGCTTGAGTTGGACCTGGAATTATTTATATCTCAAGCTTTCCTAAAAACATCACCCACCTGTCAGCTGTTTCCAGAAACCTTTGCACCTAATATTTGGTGATAAGCTGCTTGAACAGGATTGCTGCTGGTACATTACTGATGTGCCCCATTTGCCTTTACCTTACAGTGTAGTCAATATACACTGCTCTGTGAGCTTTTGCAACCACACATTTCTATAAAGTAAGAGCGAAAAGATAACAGGCTGTAAGCAACGAGCAAGAGTCTGTCGAAGTTTCTTACATCAAACAGCATCAACAATTTTCACTTACCACTTTCATCCGCAGAACCAACAGACTCAAGCTGACGTCTGAAGAGGTATGCATTGGCAACTGTGCCCGATTTAATTTTTTCCGAAGTCACCTGGGGCCCAGTTAAATCGGACATTGAATGAGCTGAAGATAGTCGCTGAGGTCCCAACAGGAAAGGCTTTTTTGGTTTAGATTTTAACTGTATTTCACCAAGGGAAGTTACAGTGTTAGTTTCTGGCATGTGACTGCTTGGAATGATTGCAGAGGATGTATCCAAAAATGTTCCATCAGTCTTCCGACCCTTCATTTTGTCCTTTAGTTTAGCAAATGGAGATTTAGTTTTGTCCTTCATTGAAAGGTCAAACATACTTGCTGTCATATTGTTCCTCATAAACTGAATATTGACCTTTATTTCTCCTCTGTCTTTAGTTCTCTTTCCTTGTTTGGACTCCAGGCTAAACCACCTTCAAGATAAGATAACAACACACTGTAAGTTGTGTAACATTGTATCAAAAAAAATTTTTTATTTAAACTGCTGCTTTTTTATCTCCCTTTAATCCTATCAGATAAATCATATAATTGTTAAGAACAAGTAACCCAAGAAATAAAAATTGCCTGCAACCAGAGATTTGGGCTGGTGTTTCAAATATATGTATTTCATAATAAGAAAAGCTGCCTTAAATCAGGGCAGATCACCTGTCTACCTAGCCCAGTAAGGTCAATGCTGCCTGGCAGCAATTTGGGGGGGAGTCCATCGCATTACCCTATATAGATATGGGTATATGCTCTATAAAGAACATTTGCATTACCTATTACTTGATCTTTTTTTAACTGGAAATGCCAGGGACTGAAACCAGGACCTTCTGCATGAAAAGCATGAGATCTACCATTCAGCCTCCTGCAAAATTCAGTTAATATGATGCCCATGTAGACGAATAGAGAAAACAAAAATTCACTTGTCCAGAGCCATGTATTTGGAAAGGTACAAAAAAGAATTAAGACGACTTCTTTTTTAAAACAAACAAACAAACAAACAAACCACCCTATGATACAATTTGATGAAATGTTACTTTATGAACAAAAATCTGAATTTGTGTTTTGTTCAAATAAACACTGCAGTTGTAAAAGGCCCATAAGAAAATAACTTAATTAGTAATGTGAAAATCAAAAGTGATTAAGACTAATGTATTTTCCATTATGCTTTCTTCAATGCAACACATAAATGATAGTATCAATGTTCAATTTAGGAAATGATCCTTAAACCAGCCAAAGGCCAGCTGAGGGACTGTAGGAAGTGATGTCAAGTGCTGCTTTGCTAATGGAGAGGGAAGTCTTGCAGCGCTGGAGTCCCGCTCCCCACACACCCATGGAAAGCTCAGCAGGCGCAGATGTTCTGCTGCACCAAATGCCAAAACTGGGCTTGTCAGGAGTGGGATCCTTTGTGAGTAGTTCTTCCCCTGACATCCTCCCAAAGAGAAGCCTTCAAAGAGACCAGCCCGAGAGATGGAACAGTATATTCCCACCTGCTGACTACAGTTTGCGGGGTGGGGAGAGAAAAAAATAACGGGGCAAAAAAGATAATGAAAATCATCCTGCACCTCCATCCCTGTTGGAGTGAATTGGCAGGGCTCAGGAAGTAGCGGTGGCTCTGCCACAGAATCTCACCACAAAGATTGCCAAATTTGTTCTGCCTGATGCTTACAGAGATTTAAGAGTTTCCCCAAATACAGAGATTAGAAAATATATCAAAATGCCCTCAAAAGTACTGTAGTTCAATGCTTTTGTTTACTCCTGCTGTGATACTGATCCAAACCAAATACAAAATGCTTTCCAGTGAGAAATGCCAACCGGTTATAATATGAACCAGGCTGTGCCACTTACTATTCAAATGAGATATCTTATCTCTTAGATTGCTGTAAAAATAATAATAATAATAATAAATTCCATTCTTTCTGGGAACGGACTGAATGAGGCATCACCCTGATCACCTAACAAAAGTGGTACAGCCTTATTCATTCCTTAACTCTCTTGACAAGAAGAATGAGAAGAATGAGTTCGCCCAAGCCCTGCAGCAGGTTACGATTTCTCCCCAGGAAGTAACTAGCAAATAGGCCTTACGCCAGCACATATTGCCATGCTCAACTTCTAATCATGAAAGATATGAATAGCTCGGGTGTTCTTGGTATAACAAAACTAGGACTGTAAATAAAGCCTTGAAGACCACCACCTGCTCCAAATCTCAACTAGCCGTTCCAATAACCCCTTATTCCTTTTCTTTAAAAAGCTAATGATTTTTCACACTCATGAAAGGGAGAGCCATTCTGGAATAAAAATATTTATGTGCTAAGCTATATTAGCTATTGTTTTAGTTTCTTATATCTTGTGCCAGAATGAAGATATTAAAAAATACGACAGGGGCCCTCTCATAACACCACTGCTTCAGGAAACTTTGCTGCCTTTATTTTTAAAGGCATATGTTTGTTTTAAGGTGCAACCACCAGCAACTTAAAAAGTGTTACATGCAGCAGGCTATTAGTTTGTGGCTTAATACGTGGTTAAAGTCACTATGGGCTGGCATACACACTTCTCTCTGTTAAAAGAAAGAAAGCCCTGCATGTTGCATGCGCTGAAGCTTTCCTAGAAATTCTAGATCAGCTGGTAGCCTTCATTTTTCTTACAAGAAAAAACACACATGGGGGAATTGCTGACAAGGTTCAGCATTGTGCAGAATATTAAATATCTTTTTTTGTAATACTCTAGTGACTCTGAAGTCTGTCTCTTGGAGAACCATATGTACAGCTGTGTTGGAAGGAGGAAACTATTAAATATATTAAAAACTAGAAATATTACCAATAAAGACACTTCATCAAATATGTGGATCTCATTTACCCACAAACTAAGCAATGTTCAGGTTACATCAACTTTAAAAAGTCACTCTGGATATAAGGCTCTGGGTCTGCTAAATGCATCTGAAAGCAAAAAACCACTATTTAATAAAATTTGTATTTATCATCAGTTTTGAAAGAAATCAAAATTATATTGTTAGGTATCAACTTTTGTTTTAAAACTATGGGGTCACAGCTGTGTGTCCTTAATTTTAATTTAAATAACTGAAATTTTACTCTGTATTTCCATAATTGTGGTTTTTTCCAGGCAACACATACACAATTCAGCCATATACCATTTGAAAAAGCAATAGGCTACCTGCCTCCCAGTTGTGCTGGCAAGTTTCTAAACACCACAGTGATAACATTTCCCTAATTTTTCCACTCCTGAACAAAGAGCATCTTCCATCTCTGCAGTGCATTCCTGATAGTAATGACACACTATTATGTTGTCCTATCTCACAGTTCCGAAATCACCACGTACAGAATATTCAATTTCAGTAGTACCTTACTGAAGCTATAGTTCTTGTAAACAACAATATGCAGACTGAAAATGGATATGTATACAGTCATATCTTGGGTTACGAATGCTGCGGGTTGCAGACCGCGCTGAACCCGGAAGTACCGGAACAGGTTACTTCCGGGTTTCGGCACTCACGCATGCGCAGAAGTGCAAAATGACATCATGTGCATGCGCAGAAGCACCAAATCACGTTGCGCGCGCGTGCAGACACGGTGCTGCGGGTTTGAACATGCCTCCAACACAGATCACATTAGCAACCCGAGGTATAACTGTATAGGTAGATTTCTGGGCCAACTCATAGCCCTTTCCATGTTACAAAAGTCAGAACCGGACATTCCAAATAGCAGTTAAAAACAACATGATCTCGCCCCTATTTTCAATGCTACAGCAAGAGTATTCCAGATCTTGAGTTAAACGCTAAAGCCCATATGCTGAAGTCCCTAAAATATGCATAGTCATGGGTCAAGACTGCACTGCCATACACACTCCAGAGCCCGGGATTTCACATTTGCATAGGAAGCTTACTCAAGCAGAGCCTCAAACATATAGATTAGAACTGTGCAAACTGTACACCACAATATCAAGCAATATGCATTGAAGTTTGGGTCAACAGACACTGGCTTCTCTGTGTACATGTGTACGCATGTGCACATGGCTTCTATGTGTTCTGTGTGTACATCTTACACAGATGTAAAAGCCAATATGCAAGAATCAGAAGTTTGTGGCTAATATTTTGTCCCAATACAACCAACAGGAGACATAGCCTTACTGAAAAGAGAACAGACTGCTTTTTCATTCTTTCCCCCCTCTATCTCTTTTCGTCTATTTTGCATGCTATGTGCGCTTCAGCACTAGAAAGCAGAACTTCTTGGATGGGCACTGTATGAGAAGGTGACAAGTAGCCTTGCTGGGTTTTCAATTTGCGTGAAATTGCGGGTGGGGAAAATACTGTATTTTTCGCTCCATAAGACGCACCTTTCCCCCCTTAAAATCTAAGGGGAAATGTCTGTGCGTCTTATGGAGTGAATTTGTGGTCCCTGGGGCTGGGGGGGGGGGACCCGGGCTTCCCCCGCCAGCCCCAAACTGCTCTTTGGGGCTGGCGGTGGGGGAAAGCCAAGCTTCCCCTGCCAGCCCCGACAAGCTCCCGAGCAGCTCTGGGGTAGCCCGCAAAGCCTTCATCCCACTGCCCTGGGGAGGCTTCGCGCGGCTATCCCTGGTTTTTGCAGGAGGTGGGAGAAGGGACAGAGCGAGGCTCTCACACTTCCCCCACCTCCCGCAAAAGCCCCCAAGAGCCGCATATTTATTTTCTTGAATTCCCCCCCCCCCCCCAAAAAAAAAGTACGTGCGCCTTATGGTCGGGTGCGTCCTATGGAGCGGAAAATACGGTTCATGTATGATTGTAGTACCATGGGGAGTATTCAGTCACCAAGAGCAAAGAATAATTTGAAAACACTTTGTTAAAGGTATTTCTTAATGGCACACTCATTAAGGCAAGAAGTGGGAGAACAGCTTGTGAATGGTTTCAAATGATGGCACAGATACTAGCCAAGAGATACTCCTAATACTGATGCAATCGTGGAACAAACGGAACTCCAAACTGCAATGTGGGGAGTACAACGGTAGGCAGAGGCGCATCACCTTTCGCCAACAACAAAATATTGTTTATTGCTTGGCAAAAGCAATTTCTCTTTAATAAATGCACTTATTGGTGTAAAAGAATAAAAGGCAGGCAGATGCTTCCGCAACTACAAATAACAATTTCACATTTATTTTGTAATAAACACTTAACTGAAACAGCACTATGACTGCTGCAGTAACTGTGTACGCTTAGGCATAAATCTTAAATTCACATAGGATAATAGAATTGTAGATAGGAAGGCATCATAAGGGTCACCTAGTCTAACCCGGCAAATGCAGGAATCTCAACTAAAGCCTACATGATAGATGGCCATCCAACCTCTGCTTTAAAGCCTCCAATGAAGGAGAGAGTCCATCACCTCCAGAGGGAGGGTATCCAACGTGAGGACAAGGAATCAATTTTGTAGCTCCAGAGACACAGCATGGCCCCTGGCGGTCCTGCTCTCTTGTGTCACGTTCCTCCAGGGGTTCATCTCCTGAATCACTTTCCCTCCTGCCACTAGATAGCACTGCCTCAGAGTAAGTTCCATTGAACTCAGTGGAATCTACTTTCAAATGCAAGTGCAAAGGAATGCACTACAGAAGTTGCAAGATTGGAATTTACAGTCTCTGACACTGAAGAAGTTCACATACAACAACAATTTATTATTTAAATCCCACCCATCTGGCTGGGTTTCCCCAGCCACTCTGGGCGGCTCCCAACAAATTAAAAACAGAATAAAATATCAAACATTAAAAACTTCCCTAAACAGGGCTGCTACAAGACAAGCAGATTAAAAATGCAAATTATAAATATACAGGCAATTCCTGATTTAGGCGCATCCTATATGTGTGTGATCGTGCACATGCGCACAGTCTGGAAGTTTTTAGATATTTCTAGCCCACCTTTCCTCCAAGAAGCTCAAGTGTCAAGGTGGGAGTCAGGAACCAGTCAGCAATAACTCACAAGGTGTCAATGAAGTTAATTTTTTACTCAAGGAAACAAAACAGCTCAGTCCTATTGAGCACAGCAACTCTTTCCAGCAGGTCTTGCCCCAATGGGGGAATTGCAACTGAAGGTCCACAGTTCCCTAAGTTTCCTCCTCTCCCAGGTCCTTCCTAAGCAATCTGAAACACCAATGTCTAGTCTGTCTCTGCTCCACCCTCTTCATACCTTTGTAGGTTCTGAGAGACCAGCAGGGAGGGGACCTGATCACAGTCAAGCTTTACTTGTCAGTTTATTTCAGCGTGTTTATAAAATGTAGGGTTGACATATTTCAAAAAGTGAAAATCCAGGCACAAAAGTTGTTGAGTATTGTTGGCAGAGTTGTAGAACTTTTTTAGTGGGGGCAAGATTTCAAAAGAAGAAGCAGCTTTTAAGCTGTTTTTAAGGAAATTCGACAAAATCTACACTTCTGACATGGGTTGCCATATATATGTTCGGATACTGATTCTGCTGGCCAAATCCCAGCAATGTCCAGGAAATTCTGGATGTTTGGCAACCCTAATACAATGGATGTGGTGATGTTGCAATCAGTGAATCACTTCCCTGTAATGAATTCATTTGCATTTCAGAAACATTTCAGTTTGACTGACTACAAATGACATTTCATTATTTCTTCATCATGTCATTCCATTAGTCTTCCATTAACCATTTTTAGCAGTGATCTGTGAATAAGAAACTATTTAATGATCATTTTACCTTATTTTATCTTAGACTTTGAAGTGGTGGACATTTCAACCAGACATTCTATTTTGACATGGTGTCAAAATCTGAATAGTAAACATTATGAAACCTTTATGGTTCTCTCGCAATGCTTAAGGCCCAGAACTCTATCCTACAACGAACAGCATTGCAGTTAAAAGTCTTAGACAGAATTGTTAAATAGACTGCCTGTTAAATAATAAATTATATATATAGGCTGTTTTGTAACATGTAACACATGAATGAGGGAGATGTTAAACATATAACAGCATTATGGCGACAGATATCTATTAGCAACAGTTAGGTGCAAAAAAACCCAGCCCTGAAATGGTTAAGACTTCCAAGTTTGGAATCAAGGGTTAACTAGGAAAACTAGTATCTGAAGAAGTGTGCATGCACACGAAAGCTCATGCTACTGGAAGGATTTTTAAAATTTTGTTTCGACTACAGCAGACCAACACAGCTACCTACCTGTAACTAGGAAAACTAGTTATTCTGAGATGTTATACCATCCCAATAAACCAAAAGCTGTATGACCGACACAAGTAGATACCACATGCTCATATTGTGTCTGCCATTATAAATTATAATACCAAAGGCTTCATTGGGAACAAATTGATTATTGTCCTAAGGGATAATGTAAAAGAACGCAGTACTGTACTGAAGCATGTAACGGTTCAGACATTCATGTGTTATGGAATAACAGAAGAACAACCAAACTTATGAGTGAAAGAACAGAAGACAGAGTGAACCTACAAAACAGAGTAGGCCAAAATGGTGTGCAGTATTTTAAAAATAAACCATTTCTTTCAAATGGCTATTCCCAAAATAGCAAACTTCATAGTATAGAGGTATACCAGTGGGATTTTCTTTCTTCTGCATTTCAGATTAGCATTTTGGTTTCATCCAAAGTGAAACTCCTGCACAGCTTGTTCTGCACCATCCAAATACCTTCTGTTGACAGGCTAGCAATCCTCAGCCCCCAATTGACTGATGAGACCCTACCTACCATTTGGGAATAATTACTATGTATGACCACACATCAGTAATGAAGTGTGCATCAAAATCCTGAAAGGCTAGGTGCCCCCAGGTAAGCACAAAATGATAATACATTTATACACCTATTAATACTGCTCTGCATATAAACTGGTTTTTGGAGCATATGGGTAAACCTTAAAGCAAAAAAAGTTCCCAGCATATATAAGAAAATAACACTTACTCAGTTTTCCTTCTGAGCTTGTCCTCAAAGATATCATTCAGATTTATTGCCACTTGTCCCAGAAACTTATCTAGCCCAACAAGTGACCTGTGCATCACTATCAGGCAGAGGACGTATTTCTCAGGATTCCCTTCCATCAGCAATCCGGGCAACTCAAAGGAGGCCTCTTCTTTCCATACAGGATCCAGGGTCTTCTCTGCCACGGAAGTGGAGTATTTCTCCTTTCCCAACTGTATGATTGTGTATGTATCATTAGTGCCACTTTTGCCCTTCGGCTTCAGGTCTCTGGCCTGCAGGACTGTGACCTGCACGTGAGTTGGGAACCACTTCTGGGCTTGCTCAGCCAACATACTGTCGGCCGGGGTGGGGGGGTCTTCAGCAGCAACAGCGACACAGGTAACCTGTTCTACAGGCAGGTACACTTAATACTAAGGCAGCTCACTTTAGGCTGACAGACCTTTGAGGACATACAGGCACAAGGGTCTCAACTGCTCCTTGGTCAGCTTCCTAACAAGTGGGGCAAGATTTTAGCTTCGATTATGCCCTCAGTATTCATTTGCACTGTTTCCCTCCCCACTTTCTAGCATCAGCCCTGTTTCCCTGCACTTGTGTTCAGGGCGCAGCTTATATCTTAAGCCCCCTGCTCTGACTCTGGCCAGCGGGATTTCCACCTGCTACCCCCTTTGCTTTTTTAAAAGTGGCGGGGTGGAGCAGAGGGCAGAAAGCAGCACTGCAGGATTTAAAGGAGCAGGGAGAAAGTCCCCAAGGGAAACTTCCCTCTCCCTCCCTCCCTAGCAAGCACCCTCTGCGCTTCCCCCACAGCCTCGGGGACGAACCCAGCGCCCTAGGAGTGGGGCGGGGAAACCCCAAGAGAGCGGCATTTAAAAACAACCATTGGGAGGTGGGCAAAGGGGGCTCCTGCTGAGGGAAACCTGCGCCCGCCCGGGCGAGGCCTGTCTCGCTGCTTCCCCTTGCGGTTCTCTAATGCCTCCCCCCTCCTCCCCACTGAAGCAGCTGGGGGAGCCTAGCCGGGGCAGAGGGAGAGGCAAAGCCGCCGCTTCCCGCCCACGGAGGCGTCGCTTGGGGCGAAGCAGCGGCGCGTCCTACCGCGGGAGCGAGAGGGAGAGACGCCCCGCCGGCCCCTCAGCGCTGCCCGGCCGCCTCCCCTGGGCAGAGGCTGCGAGGCCGCCGGGCCGAAGCCGCCACTTCCGCCTTCCCCATTGTTGCCTTGAGCCGGCGCCGCTGAGTGGGAGAGGACGAGCAGCAGCAGCAGCGCCGCCTCTTTCCCTGGGCGGTCAGAGGGCGGAGGGCAGGGTTCACGCCGCCGCGCCTCTCCTCGCTACTCCCGCTTTGCCCTGCCCAGATCGCAGCTGCCTCCGCGCGCGGGGGTGGGGGTGCTTTTATTTATTTATTCTCTCCCCCCCCCAAAAAAATATCCTTTTTCAAGGCATACAGAGGAAGAAGGATGGGGCTCCCCGGCAAGCGGAGCATTCCCCGCAAGGCACCGGTGCGCGCAGCTGAGCACGCTTTGTAGGACATCTCTCTCTCTCCCTCTCTCTGCGCGCGTCTGGTGTGGCGTTTAAAGTCAGCGCTCCCCCCAGGACTGAGAGATCGGTCTTGCCTCGCTATGTACCCAGATTGGGGTCTTTTTCTTAACACCGCAGTCGGACGGTGGGGCAGACGCGGGAAGCCTCCCGATGGGTGCCTAGTCCTTTCGAGCCGATCCGTTTTGTACTTATATGCCGCTATCCCGCGACCAGCTGTGTGCCCAAAGCGGCTTACTACACAGCAGACATCCCAGAACAGCAAAACGGAGAACGTTGGAAATAACAGATGTACAAAAGGCAGAACATGTCGGTAGTTTCGAAATAACTTGAAATTTAGCAAGCGCAGAATGGTAATAGTGCTAGCACAGGACTCACACAATTTTGAGCTTTGATTCGCACAAAATCAACCCTGGTAGTTGACGTCAATGGGTGATAGTTAAAGCTAGTCATGATGGGAATAGGTCCACTGAAACTAATGGTCTTAAAAGACCATTGATTTCTACTGGTCTACATTGTGTGTGAACAGATTTGTTTTAACACTCATTATTCAGTATGTTAAAACCATGACCTCTTTTCTGCCACAATAGAGCTGGGCGGTATTCTGCTAAATTTTACTTGGAGTGGTTCCACTGAAATTAACATAACGTAAGTTAGATCCTTTAATTTCAGTGCATCTGCCCTGAGTAAAACTTAGTTCATTATCTCCTTCAGTGCCAAAGAAACTCTTATTCAATTGCCCATAGATTAAAAATTACATTTTTATGGGTCATGATGGCCTGAGAAACTACAGTGAAAATAAGAGCCAAACCTGAACTGAAAGGTGGAAAAACTCCAAAGAGGAATCGTAGGGAATGGGCACGATTGATGTGCAGTGACTATAGTGGAATGACCACAAGAACAATGAAGTAAAAGATCCCCCAAAGTAGGAAAACAGCACAAAGCAGAACAATGATTTTCAGCATACAGGGAAAAAGTGGAATTAATGTACTGGACGCCGGTGGCACTGTGGGTTAAACCACAGAGCCTAGGACTTGCCAATCAGAAGGTCAGCAGTTCGAATCCCCGCGACGGGGTGAGCTCCTGTTGCTCGGTCCCTGCTCCTGCCCACCTAGCAGTTCGAAAGCACGTCAAAGTGCAAGTAGATAAATAGGTACCGCTCCGGCGGGAAGGTAAACGGCGTTTCCGTGTGCTGCTCTGGTTCACCAGAAGCAGCTTAGTCATGCTGGCCACATGACCCGGAAGATGTACGCCGGCTCCCTTGGCCAATAAATCGAGATGAGCGCCGCAACCTCAGAGTCGGTCACGACTGGACCTAATGGTCAGGGGTCCCTTTACCTTTACCTTACTGTTCTGAAGCAGAATTATAGTGCCACAATAATTCCACAAATGGAGTAACAGCAATTAAGAATGGTAAATTCAGAGAAAAACTAGTTTTAGTATATTATAATTCCCCAAAATATTCAAGTCCACGAGTTTTAATGATAGTAGCATTTGTTGCTGCATACTCCTTTCTCTCTGCCTTGCTCAGCACCTGAAAAAAGGAGATTCAAGCTGAGCTCCAAAACTTTGAATGATTGGTACTGTGTATTACAGGGATTATTCTGGGATAAAAGTGCTGCTAGGAGTGAGATGTTGGTGGCATAATCTTAACTTCTTAACGTTAGGCACAGAAACGGAATTACATTTTCTGGAACAGTATGACCATGGAATGGCAGTCCATAACACAGAATAGAATAATAAAGCCTGCTAATGCGTGTCAGGGTATAGAGAGGCAGGTATGACATTGTACAGAAAACAGGAATGTCACATGACTAAATCATAGTTGACTAATCTTACCTATTTCATTTAAATGTATTATTGAATTAAAACTGTGTGTATCTGTGTAAAAGCAAAAGCTGTTTTTATTTAATGTATGTGATGTCACAGCAGGCACCATTGTTGGAGAAGTAGTTCTGCTGTGTTAAAGTGAAGGCATAATATTTAAAATTTTGCATTTCTTTTCAAGGTTGATCTTTCTTCAGCTTTGGGTTCCCAGGTGTCGGGCTTCCTCCCCTATCATCCCAGCCAGCCTCGCCAATTATCAGGCATGATCAGGACCCAGTGCTGAACAACACTCATCTAGTGAATGCAAGGAACCAAATAATACATCAGTGTTTGTCTCCGCTTTACAGCCTCTCAGATCTTTTTCAGCAGCCTAGTATGTCCAAGACCATACCTTGTCATTGCTTCTTAAAGCAATGTGTTATTCCTTAAAGCTATTCCATAAAATAGCTTTTTAATAGTAAAACCATAGACTCACTGTACCTCAGACCAAACAGTAGAAGTGGCACTTTAAATCATACACAACTTGGTATGTGTGCAATTCATTAATACAGGTCGCCAAACACTTTTGTGGCATATGTGCCTTTCATTGCAATAGGATTACACAAAAATAAGGACAATTCCAGCTGAAACAAATTGATCTTGCTTGCCCAACACTGGAGCTGGATGGATTTAATCCTTGAAAATCAAGGTAGTGTTACTATTTTGATACTTCAAAATGAAAATGCAAGAATTTGACTATATTTTTCTCAATCAACAAAACAGCATTAATGTAGTAAACTACCTTTACCCATCCTAAAATGAAGATGAAAAAATAGCCCTGTCTTTAAAAGAACTATCGTGCTGTCAATTAATCAAATTGACAGCATACTAATATGCAAGTATTCCAATCCTATACCCACTTCTTATGAATAAGGAGGACTTCTAAGACCGCACAAGACTTATTTTTTCTTACTGTTGATTTTATTCTTCATGTTGATAATTTTTGCCTGAAGATAAGCTACATAAAGCTCAAACCAATTGCTCTGTTTTTCTGTTTCCATCAACAAATGATCTGTTCAATGAGGCCTTATCCATTGGTAATTAATTGATTAATTAATTGTATGTCATGTGTCTACAACTGAGATGTAAAATCAACATTAACTAGAATTTACATCCAACAAGAAAACGATTCTCTTTATCTTCCTGTTCCACTTTCACATGCACAAGCAATACATCCCAGATTAAAATGTGTTCTTGGCATCCAGTTAAGGAAATTATCTAATGAATGAAAAATAATAATACATATTTCCTCTATGGAGAAAACCTGGAATAAAGAAATACCAACCAAAATAATTTGACATGAATGAATTAGTGGGTAAATACTTTCATCAGTAATTGTTATCTACACACATGGGAATAAAGACACAAAGTATGATTCTGCACATATATACACCCTATGTGAAATTAAATTGGTTTGAAAGCAGCCTCACTCAGCTCAAAGATCATGATTTTTCAGGATTTTTTCCCTCCATGTCTGGAGCTCATTATGATTTTCAAAGGGGCTCCAGTTTGTAGGAGAGGGCAATTCCTGGCACATCAACTCCAAGACTTGATTCAGCTGCCATTGAAGCTTCTGCACTGGAGATATCCAATAACTTCAGCGTGAGTGGTTTTCCCCTGCCCCCAATATGGGCACAATCAAAAGACATTCAAGCCATCTGTTAATCTCACTAAACCAGCAATGGTTCAATTTACTTAACAATATGTATGTGTGTGTGTGTGTGTGTGTGTTTGTGTTTGTGTGTGTGTGTGTGTGTTTGTGTGTGTGTGTTTGTGTATGTGTATGTGTGTCTCCAGAGCACAAACATATGCATTTACATATCTCCATACGAACTTAAATTATTTAGGCATACAGGAGTATCTTCATACAGTATTAACAATACTACTATTTCTGCAATCCTGAAATCACTTTATGTGGAAAAATCCATTGACTTCTATAAAACTAGCCCTATGTTTATGTTTTGGGGGTTGCTTGTTTTCTGCATTGGACTTGAAAATGTATGCAAGGACAACCACAAGCACATCTGCCTTAGCAATGTTCCTGGGCACAATTTGGTGAAGTAATGGGATTTACTCATTCCAACTGTGTGCCAATCCATAGCATTAGCCTGCAGAATTGTTAAGTGACAAGCTGGTGACAACAAACAACCTTAAGCAACAGGATGAAGGCTCAAGGATTTAAGATCCTTGCAAGGGTTCCCTTCTTCACAATTTACCAACCATGAGCCCTTTGAAAGGTACGGTTATAGATCAAATGATGAATCTTTAGATACAACTGAACTAGATTACACCAGGGGTGTTATGTACTGAGTTGAATAGGATCCAAAAGGCAGCAGTCTGATTGGTCCTAGAACAATAGGATTCAGAATGCAGCAGTCTGATTGGTCCACAGGATCCACCCAATCCAGCTCCAAGTGGAAGGGAGTCCGCAACCTGATTGGCCTACAGGAGAATCCTGGAATTAGCCAATCACATGGGGCCCATTGTGTAAATAATATATATAAGGCAGACATTCCGTTCCTCCTCACCACTATGAGCTGAATAAAAAGCATGAAATCCACTCTTGACTCCGGGTATATTTCAAGGATGTTTATGAGGGCCACTATATTCATTCACTAAGTAGGCCTGCCTCTCTAGTACAACCTAACCAGTTGAATCCAGCAGAGCGGCCTCAACTGAGCTACTAATTTACCCAGTGGCCCTTCAGTAATTACTATTTAGTGACTGGCCTTAATAGTACAACAGCTTTCTTTCATTTACAGCTTTGTTTAAGCAGAGTTTGGTCCAGCAGCAACTGGTCAGATAAATCACACAGTATTGGAAACTGCTGCATGGCTACTGAGCCATGTGCTATTCCAGCTCCTCCCAGGCATGCCCATGTTTTGCCAGATTCTAAGTCTCTCCACGAGTTCAAGTTGCACCACAGGCACTATGGCAGTTGTTCTATTAGCACAAGCAGTGATGGGGGGGGGGGGAGTGACTTTCCCATTATGGACAATTTTGAAATACTAGTAACACAGCATGAGCAAAAGCAGAATGACCACACATCCTTTAACACAGTATGGTAACAGACAGAGGTTCAGGCCTGCTTTTGATGTTGCGCCTGTGTGAGTGCAAGCTGAGGGGGCAGAGCGACGCATGAGTCAGAAGGAGATAAAACATCACAGTGCAGCTCCAAACCTACATCTCAACTCCAGCTAATAAGATGGGAGTCAGAGGAGTAGGAAGACACAAGAAGAAATTCACAGGTGTAAGAAACATCTTAAGTTTTCAGCAGACCTAGCATGCTGTTTCCTTAAAAACAACAAACCAGTTTTACATAGAAGCTTCACAAGAAGTGAACGAGCCCGTTCCTAATTTATTTGCTATTATTTGATTGATTTCACAGAATTCTAGATCTTAATATTTCTAATTATTATTTCAAATAGTAATAAGAACTCTTGTGATGTAGTTGCTCAAAAGTGGAGAATATACACATTAGGTATGTAAACTAGGCAAGCATGCAGTTGTGTCAGCTAATAGGGTAAGTTAGCGTGTTTTTGGTTTGCTTGGGCTCCTGTAGTTCTCTCCTTGTTCTAACTGCTGGGAAAGAAAGGTTGCATTTGAAGGCCTGGCTATGCATTGCTTTCTGAACCCCAACAAAACAAAACACTATAAAATAATAAGAATAATAAGAATTCCAACTGTTTCTGTTAGACACAGTCCATTTTTTCCAACACCTGTCTCTGGTAAATTACCATCCTTTTGTCTTATGAGGAGCTCGGGGTGTGTGCTCTATTTATTTATTTACAGTAAGTTAGCCTGTGTGTGTATGCGTATGGACAAGAGTATAGACTTGTTTTCCTTCCATTCCATTCCACTACACAACTGCCCATCCCAATAGCAAATGTTACTGAATGCATTTTGAGTTGCTACTCTTCTATGCGTAGATCCATTGCATACTGTTTTATCATTCTTACTTTCTTGAAAAACAATTAAATATCTTAGAGGGCCAAGTTAAACATCAGCTCAGCTGAACCTGCAACAGTTCTAAAGCTGACATGTGCATTATCGAATACCATGTACGATCCTGTGACAATCCTTCAGCAATATGTGACAGATTGTAAGTGCATTGAAGTAGTGATCCTGGCTCTGAAAACAAGGATCATATGTAAAGTACTCAACCCTGTTTTCAGTTTTGGAATGCATAGAAACAGAGTCATACAAATGTTGAATGATGAAATAATTGAGAACGTTGCTGAATCTAAATGACTTGGGTGGGTACAAAGAGAGCATGTTTGAACCATGGTGTGGTTCCAGATAATCTGAGGAATCCCTCTCCCCCCCCCCCCCCCGACCCACATACGGTAACAATTGGAATAGAAAGATTCCAATGTAGTATGTGGTGGAAAAAAATGGTTCTTGAATTTGTACATAAAATGGCTGCTGTGGTCTGGCTGGAGGCAAGTACTATCCCATTCTTTGCCAAGATAAGAATGATTCAGTGTTTCACTTATTCCAAATAGCTTGTTGAGCATCTTCTTTCTGACCCCCAAATCAAAAATGATTGCAAGGGCCATGGGAATTGTCTGAATTTACTTTGGCACTCACAAGTGTTAGAAGAATATTGGAAACAAATCTTGGATATGTTCTCGTCATATGAATATAAATTAGCTTTAGGCAGATTAGTTGGAGATTGAACTGGGAAACTCTAATTGAGGCCAATAAATTGCTACATTAGGGCCAAATCTTCTTGTCATTTGCATTATTATAAATTCTGAGGAACTTCTATTGAAAGTCAGTGTTGGAGTTACCATGGATTTAGGCCAGGGAAATCTGATTGGTATATGAAGTTTGAGGGATCATAATTTAGTATTAGAAATCCATTCGCTCTTACTAGCCTAGTCTGGAACTTGAAAATGGGCCTAGGTTCAATTCATACAGTACCTTATCGGTTTCCTCCTATGACTAAAATCAGCCTAAATTAAATGGGTGCTGCTTCACCCAAGTGACTAATCAACTTGGTCAGGATCCTGGTAACTACCACTGCATCCTGATACCATTTGTTGAGGCCTTGTGTTTGGCAGAAAGGAAAGTTGTATAGCCTGAATAGTCATTTTACAATGGATACAAAAGAGACAGTGCTTCCTGCAGTTGGAGGAAAAGAGCATTAGAATTCACTTTTTTCTTTCTTAAAAGAGTTCTATACTTAATTTGTTGGGGTGAATTTGAGAGCTACTCTTCTAAACACCCGCATGCCAAATCCTGGATACACTCCACCAGCAACTGCCTTGTCCCAGAAGCAGACATCTATGTATCTGGTCTACTTCTAATAACACGTTTTGTCAGATTCTTCCATCCAACATCCACCTTGACTTTTACAAATATGTGAGGTGACTGCAAAATAGAGTAGTAATACTTTTATTGCAACAATTAGAAAGGGGAGATACAAACCCTAGCCTGAGTGAGAGATACAATCTGAACTTTCCCATGTGGCTGTCCCCTGTTGATGACATTCCAGTCCTTAAAGCATTATTTTTTAATTAAGTGAATAGCTAGACTTAATAGTTTTCTGTAACTATAAGTGTCAGAGATTTATCCTTACACGCAACCCAAATTAATCTTATGTTTATCCAATTGAAATAGTTCAGCTGAATTGGACTAAGAATGTTAAGAAACAAGGAAAATGTCTAGTCAAAGCATTCCTTTTGCTTAAAGTGCCTACCGATTACTTTTTTTTTGTCAGCATGGCACAGAAAATTTACTTAAAACCTTAATTGCTTGCCTTGGAAATTTAGTCCAAGGTTGCAGTGCTACGAGCACTTCCTTGTGAGTAAGGCTGCACTCCTAGTGCTGGGAGGGGGCCAATTGTAGGTCAGGCATGGAGAGAAATTGTGATGATGGAGGGGGTTAACTGTAGTAGAGGGTAGTAAAGAATTGCCAGTGGGCTATCCCCCCAATGGAAAGCTCCCAGTTGAGGTGTTTGGGCCAGAGACAGAGTGCTGGAAGTCTTGGCTGTTTGGCTCCTAAGCTGTGCCATCCTGGAGCTGGCACAGAAAAATGGATGAAAAGCTACCCTCTCCACCATCAGCAGCTTCCATTCTTACTGACCAGAGCCAGTCCTGGTCTTTGCTGACTCCACCACTCCAACATGAGAAAACAGTTTTGGACTGAGAAACAGGCAATGCCATTACCAGTATCACCGCACGCACGCACACACACACACACACACACCCTCTTCTAATATTAGGGGAAGGGCCTGTAGCTCAGTGGTAGAGCACTTGCTTTGCACACAGGAAGTCCCATAGACAATCCTTGGCATCTCCAGGTAGGGCCAGGGAAGACAGGTCTGACTTAGCTTCCTATGTTCCTAAGATGTGTACATTCGATGACCTTCAACATCTGTAAACCATAACAAAACAAGGCTCCAAGTACACCAGAGGAGGAATTGGCTCTGGAAGAAGAAGCATCAAGGATCTTAACCATTTTTCATTGTACAGAACTTGGACACGCTGTCAGTGCGGCATTCAGGACAAGAACAGTGTTCATCCAATAGGTGAACTCTTTGTACACTGACCCACCCTGTCCTTTAATGCTTAGCCGTTTCAGAATGAAAATTCCATACACTTTAAGTCCAGCGTTTTCTTGGCGACCCCCTCAGCCTTTTGCATTCTGCCAGCTTTGAAAGCCAATACATTATTTCCATAAAGAAGGATTGTCAATAGAAAACTCAGATAGTTAGTACTTACAGAAATAGAGCCCAAACAGGGACAGTGAGAATCAAGTGGAAGGCACCAGCACACTCAGGGAATTCTTCAGGTTTGCATACATACAAAGCAATTTTCAAAAACCCAACCACTAAAAGCACACAATCCTATATAGGGGGTGGGAAGAACCCCAAAACAACCCAATGAGGACTGAGCATGCTAATTCCTCCTCACTGGACTGTTGGAGAAGGAATAAAGATGAAGGGAATAGAATGCCCTGCATCTCAAGCTCCAGAGCCTGAACAGAGACACTTATGTTAGGAGGCGAGGACGCACTGAAATTATATCATGTATGAGATAATGGCACAAACAAACTTATTCCTCTTGGCTCAAAGTGCACCCAAAGCACCCACTGGATGTTCTATGTACCTTCATACTTTGAAATATGATGCGTTCCTTCCTGACTTTCAGTTTAAATCGACACTATAAATTGATTTTCATTTAAGAAAGTTTTGAGTTCCCTAGGGACAATCTTTTGTCTTCTTTATATATTATGTTTGTCGTATTTTCTTTACAGTAAGGTATTATATTGGGCAATATATAGGTTTCCTTTGGAGAAACCAATAGATGCTTGAGTTACAATTTAATTAAAAATATTACCACTGATAGGTCTGCACACTCAAAGTAAAATCCTTTGGATGTGTAGGACCAGACGTTTATAAATAATAAGACCTGTTTTCAATGGGGCCTACTCCTGGGAAATGTGGGCACAAGGTTTGCAGCCTTATAATGTCTGCATATAGCTTCTGTGTGCATCAATGTGCATTGATTTTGTCTTGTTTTGAAATGTAGTTGTTTTATAATAATATGTAGAATGAGCACAATGGAAGAATAAAATCTATTTGAATAACTTCCAGTGCATAAAGTTTCAAACAGCCTTAGACCAGATTACCTGAATTACCACCTAGATCACAGTGATCATCTGGATAAGCCCTCCTGCCTACCTCACCATTAACTCATGATTGTTTAGTTTCTATGTGAACTGTGTGACACCAGGATTTTGGAACACTGTTCCCACTGTAACCAGGCAGGCATCTACAATTTTGATATTTTGTTTCCTGCTGAGAACATTTGTGTTTCACAAATGTTTCTGTTAGAGAATTTGATTCAGTGTTAGTAACTTGTTTTGTATGTTATTCTTACAAAAATCATAAATTTATGTTTTAATGATTTGATTGTCTGCTGTTATATTTTTCTTACGGGGTGGCTGTTTTTAAACATTCTTATAAAGAAAAGGGGGGAAAGTAACAATGTGACATATTGTTTATTCAGAAGGAAGCCCCAAATTCAGACAGACAGACTCTTTATGTATCATTAACAAAAGGCTATAATATTTTTAGTACTGTTCTGGATAGTCCGTCCTATGATTTACTTCAGCCTTGTAGTACAGTGGTACCTCGGGTTAAGTACTTAATTCGTTCCGGAGGCCCGTTCTTAACCTGAAACAGTTCTTAACCTGAAGCACCATTTTAGCTAATGGGGCTTCCTGCTGCTGCCACACCGCCGGAGCACAATTTCTGTTCTCAACCTGAAGCAAAGTTCTTAACCTGAAGCACTATTTCTGGGTTAGCGGAGTATGTAACCTGAAGCATATGTAACCTGAAGCGTATGTAACCTGAGGTACCACTGTACTTTAAATTTAGGCATTCTGATCCCCGTCTGTATTTTGTTCTGGTTGCAGGTCAAACACCAAAAAGCTTGCAACCTTGATGGCTTGTTGTTAAGGCAGAAAGTGTGCATGAGAGCGCTCTCTCTCTCTCTCTCTCTCTCTCTCACACACACACACACACACACAGCCCTACCTTGGTGCCTAGGTTGAAGTATTTTCTGCCCCAGATAAAATACCTTTTTAATCTTCCAGGCTTTCTAAGAGACAAATTATATTTCTTAGGACTGAATGCTGTTTTAGAATGATTTTATGCTGCAAGTGTTGGCTTTATGTGAGTATTTATATTGATATAATACTTTTAATCCCATTTTATTTTATTTTATATATAAAAAAAGGTCACCCACCCAGAGGGCATGGATAAAAGGCAGTATGTAAAGTGCCAAATATAAACCAAGAAAGAAATAAGCAGATAAGTTACCCGTGCCACTAGTCTCCTTATAGTGTGAGGGCATCTCACAGTATTCAAGAATTAAGGGGAAATGGAGTAATTGCTTACAAAAGATTGCATTACCGTGATTCCTTTCATTTACAGAAGCTTTAAATGTTTGATGGACTACTATATTTTAATATTTTGTTGGAAGCCACCCAGAGTGGCTGGGGAATTAATAATAATAATAATAATAATAATTCTATGCAGGGCTAGTTCACTACCAGCTATTGATGATGTGTCATTCTTAGTTATGGACAGGGGTGGAGCTTGGTGGGATCAAGAGGGAAAGTCTAGGCAGCTCAGAGTTCTCTCCCATTAACCTGGTCCATCAGAAGACAGGAAA
Organism: Podarcis muralis; assembly: GCF_964188315.1. Lineage (NCBI taxonomy): Eukaryota > Metazoa > Chordata > Lepidosauria > Squamata > Lacertidae > Podarcis > Podarcis muralis. The sequence goes on from NC_135660.1 coordinate 52,226,287, forward strand.
GAGATTCCAGCTGATGAGGTTCTAATGAACTATGACCTGTAAATAAACCCTCAATGAGACCAAGTTAAATTCTCAGAGTCTTTCCAAACTGACTGCTTATATTCCCTCCCTTTCATTAGATCAGTTGGTATTTCATCCAGCAACTAAACTCCCTGAAAATACTGTTTTAATACTTAACAATCCACCTTCGTAGCTTAATAGGTATTAACGCACAGATACGCCTCCCCACCCCCACCCCCAAAATTAAATAAATTTGATTTGGAAGTTGCTGGGTCCTTGTGTTTGTCATGCAAATTCTCAGTTCTGTTCTTTTTATGATAATGTAAAATAAAGTAGTGTCTTAAGTAACACTATAAATCATTTGCTTTCTATTACACACAGCTGGTTTTGTTACAGTAATGGTTTTGTGTGGGTGCACACTTGCCATGCATTTTAAAGGCATTCTTTTCACATGGCCTGCCTGCAATTGATGTTTGCTCAAATATAAGGAGATAAAGACAGAAGAGTAATTTATTCTAATATATTAACATGTTTTCCCCCCAAATGCACCTACCATATAAAGCACTTACTTCTATTTACAAAAACGACTCTCTCCCTCCCTCCCTCCCCAACTCGCCCTGACACTGCCTAGAGTTTTCAGCATACTAAAGATCCAGAATGAAAATGAGAACCAGCTGGGCATGTTATATGGGTTTAACTTACTCAAAAGAACACAGGACGAACGGTAAGAATTAAACAAACCACAAATTATTTTGGACTGTCTGGTTTACATTAGAAGTAAACTTTTCACTGCTGGTTGTTGTTTCAAATCTATCGCCTCTATTTTTGATACCCTTCCTTGTGATCTAATACAAACGATGTCCCACTTGTTTAATCCATTGTTAGTCCAGGATTAATTATATATATATATATTACACTCATATGCCCTGAAATATTTCTCACTCTGTTTTTTTGGCTTTGCGCCAGTGAGCAATACTGTTTCAAGTGGAATGAAAATGTAATATTAAAAGAAATGTTTCCCTTTGTTGTTGGCACATACCGATTTCACACCTTGAAAAGAATCTAACCACATCAAAAATGGGCTCTGTCTGTTTCCAATATTCAGATGAGGCAGAATGTTAAAGGGAGAAGTGGAGAGTTGTTGGTGGGGGTGGCGGTGGGAATAAATAAGTCAGTGCAGTATAGTGGTTAGAGCAGGCATAGGCAAACTCTGGCCCTCCAGATGTTTGGGACTACAATTCCCATCATCCCTGACCACTGGTCCTGTTCGCTAGGGATGATGGGAATTGTAGTCCCAAACATCTGGAGGGCCGGGGTTTGCCTATGTCTGGGTTAGAGTGTTGGACTAGAACCTGGGAGACGAGGGTTCAAATCCGCATTCAACCATGAAACTCACTGGATGATCTTGGGCCTGTCACTACCTCTCAGCCTAACCTACCTCACAGGGTTGTTGTGGGGATTAAATGAGGAAGAATATGTAAAAAAGGTAAAAAAAAGGTAAAGGACCCCTGGATGGTTAAGTCCAGTCAAAGGCAACTATGGGGTACAGCACTCATCTCGCTTTTCAGGCCAAGGGAGCCCGTGTTTATCCACAGACAGCTTTCCATGTCACATGGCCAGCATGACTAAACCACTTCTGGCACAATGGAACACCATGATGGAAACCAGAGCACATGGAAATGGTGTTTGCCTCCCCGCCGCAGCAGTACCTATTTATCTACTTGCACTGGTGTGCTTTCAAACTGATAGGTTGTCAGAAAGTGGGACAGAGGAATGAAAGTTCACCCCATTGCAGGTATTCGAACTGCCGACCTTCCGATCAGCAAGCCCAAGAGGCTGAGTACGCCCCCTTGAGCTCCTTGGATAAAAGTGGGTGGGTGGATATAAATGCAATAAAATGGAAAAATAATAAACAAATAAGCCTAAGGCAATAGCACCACTGTATGATCAACTTGTTGTTTTGCATAATGAGTCATTTTAATAAATGTAAACTACTTTAATGAAGAGCAGGGCCTGTCTGAACTACTACTTCAGCCTTCAAGGTTCAACTGGGGTAATAAACCTTTCCTTGTTGGTTTCCAGCTTGCAAATAGGCCATCATGTCTACCCATTGTGATGTACAGGATTTAGCCTGCATTGGCATATTTAGAGTGGTTTGTGATACTACTGCAAAAGCTGGATTCTAAGTGTTAGCAGCAAGGATGTCACAATTTATTTACAGTAGGCTAGGAATGCTGGGGAAATCCATTCATTCTGAATTCCGATGTGAACTGTTTTGAATTGCAAGTATTGAAATAATGTACAGTTCCAATTGAACCACTGGCTTTTTTAGTTCCCAAATCTTCTGATACTGCTTGTTATATACTAACCTTGGATCATAGAACAATAGGCAAGTAGAATCCTAGAATGCAATAACTGATTGGCTTGCAGGAGAAAACCAATCAGGCTCCAGGAAGAAGTTAATCAGCCTATCAGACTGGTAGGATCGTAGAATGCAACAACTGATTGGCCTGCAGGAAAAGACCAATCAGGCTCCAGGAGGGAAGCAGAATCAGCCAATCAGATGGGACTCACAGCGCAAATAATGTATATAAAAGCCTGAGGGTTGGGGGGGGGGGGGGCAATTCAATCACTGTTTTACAAGCTGCAATAAAAAGCATGAAATCACTACAGGACTCTGAGTATATTTCACTGCTCTTGGCTCAAACACCACCAAAAAAATAAATACATCAACAACATATACTTGAAATGTATATGTTTGCAGGCTAATTTGGACTTGACTTGAACACATACAGAAGTGATATTAATGAGAAATATACTTATTCACTTGTCTCTGTTATAGGCAGTAAGGCAATATAGGAAAGATGTGTGAAAGGCCCCCTAATTTCATTAAATTACCAAGTTTTATCTTGTACTGTTCAGATACTAAACTGAAGCAGTATCTGTAGAATAAAGTACCCTCACAATCAGCTATCTCAATCCAACTCATGCTTAAGAGCCCATGGAAATCAACGAGGTTTAAATCTGTCACAACTAACTTGGCCTATATATATTACAAGTGAACTCTCTATTTACTGCATTTGCATATTGTTTAAGATAAAACCAATTTGGGAAAGAAACTCTTTTTGCCATTTTTAATGGATGTTTAGTGTTTGTTTACAGATACAGTCGTACCTCAGAAGTCAAATGCCTTGTGAGTCAAATGTTTTGACTCCCGAACGCCACAAACCTGGAAGTGACTGTTCCGGTTTGTGAATGTTCTTTGGAACCCAAATGTCTGACGCAACTTCTGTGGCTTCTGGAGCTTCCTGCAGCCAATCGGAAGCCACACCTTGGTTTCTGAACGTTTTGGAAGTCGAACAGACTTCTGGAACGGAATCTGTTTGACTTCCAAGGTACCACTGTAGTTGCCCTGGTGATATTATCTTGTACCACAATGAAAGCAGGATGAGTTCCTAATGACTAAACTCCTCCCTTTGCTCCAATTATAAAGGTAGGGAGATTCCTATCTTTTCTATAGCATATCCTTCGATAGATGGCCTAGTGTCAACCCTTCAAAGGAAGTGTGATATTTATTCACCTTCCTGCCAATCTGGGCTTGCATTTCTGAAGATTTGTGTATCATTGGATGTCTACTCCATATGACTTCAATTGTCTGGATACACTGACTGAGGATGAGAGAGACATACCAGAGATATTAAAATGAATGTAGATCTCTGAGCTTTGATTCAAGATCACCAGAACCACTGTCCCAAACGTGGTGCTGCTCAATGGTTACATTTCATGTACCTCCTGTCTCTACTGCTGCAGCAGCCATGTCTCTATGGGCTAATGTTTGTGTGGGCTCCCATGCCACAACAAACATGGGTTTTGTGTGTTGCGGTACTATTTCTTTTAAAGATGGTAGCTGCTTTCGTAACAGCACAGTAACTTAAGAAACCTGGGAGATGTAGATGGTGGCAGTGGCAAGTTTGTGTCAGACGCTGCTGGGATTTGCAGCTTCTCCTTCAGTAAATCACAAGACTGCAGGTGGTTGACCCACGGCCCCAGTCTGCAGGGGAAAGATGGTTAGGGTTGAAAGATCAATGTATAGCGTGGGAGTCTGAAGCCTAAATTGCAAGTCAGTATAATAGACTATATTACTCACATGGCATGGAAGTTGGAAGCTGGCGCCTGAATGCATAATTTTCATGCCTTTTTGGGTGCATGAATGAATAAGTGCTTTAACTTTTCTCACAAACCTGATCCTAGAAAATTGGTGGCTGCTTTTGAAACGAATGTGTGAAATGTTGGTATTGCTGTTTTGTAATTGGGGGGGAGAGAGAAAAAAATCTTCAAATAAAGAAGTTCAAACAAACAGATAAAAATAGGAACCGGGACTGATCGTTTTCCAACACAACTTTGGCCAAAAAGAGAGAGGATGCCTTACTTTCAGAAGCAGTCAGGTGGCTTGTCTGACTGTGCACCAGTGGTCCACAGAGAACCAGCTGAAATCGGTGCAGGCAGCTGTACATGCGCAAGATTTATCTGCTGTCTGTTGCAAGCTGATGGAGTGTCATTATCAGTACCATTATTATTTGCAGAGCAGAAACAATGTTTGGAACTACACAAGCAGAAGAAGGCATGGTCTCTGACCTTTGGAGCAGATCAGCCCAGTAGATCAAATAGATTAACACAGTGAGTTATTAGCCTTAAAAGCCAGGCCTCCAAAAGAATGGATTCTTTTAAAATAAATGTCTCTCCCTATTAGGGAGAGGGCTCTAATGGCATGTGGTTCCTTTTAGCTGTTAACTGCCATCGTGGCATTCTCAGAGGCCTTTTAAAACACCCCACTTTTGTACTGATGTGTTAATGTGCAGACACAGCGATAATGGATCGGATCTATGTAACCTTAAAGTAATTTTTGTCCTTTACACCAGACCCCCAGATGTGTCTGGCTTGTGTCTTCCATGCAGCGTGTTGCTCATATATGGACAAAGAGAGGGCAGCAGGCTGTTCCAAGCAGCCTTTGTTTTTCCACTCCTTTTTTTGGCCAAATTTAAATTTCTTTTGCATGTATGCAGACCTTGCCCCAGGCTATCCACCTGCCAAATTTTTTTACAGGTGGAGTATTTATCTCAAGAGCAACCAAATTACCAGATTCACAAAGGGTTGGATGCAACACAGAGAATTGTTTTATCCCAAGGCAGACTATTGATCCCAGAGTTCAGGGTCATTTACATTGATCATCTGTGGGTGTCAAGCAGGGGCCTTCTCCAGCCTTACCTGAAGATGCCAGATGTTAAGCCAGACAGCATGATCTCCATCAATGAACTGCAGCCCTTTCCAAGTTTGTTTCCACAGGTCTTTTATTTTTTTTAAAGGTAAAGGACCCCTGACAGTCAAGTCCAGTCGTGAACGATTCTGGGGTTGCGGTGCTCATCTTGTTTACTGGCTGAGGGAGCCGACGTTTGTCTGTAGACAGTTTTCCGGGTCATGTGGCCAGCATGACTAAGCTGCCTCTGGAGAAACCAGAGCAGCACACAGAAACGCCGTTTACCTTCCCGCTGGAGCGGTACCTATTTATCTACTTGCACTTTGACATGCTTTTGAACTGCTAGGTTGGCAGAGGCAGGGACCGAGCAGCGGGAGCTCACCCCATTGCGGGGATTCGAACCACCAACCTCCCGATCAGCAAGCCCTAGGCTCAGTGCTTTAGACTACAGCATAGCTGTCAACTTTTCCCTTTTCTTGCGAGGAATCCTATTTGGAATAAGGGAATTTCCCTTTAAAAAAGGGAAACATTGACAGCTATGGACTACAGTGCCACCCGCTTCCCCTAGGTCTTATTTACTTCAATGATATTTAAATTACTCATGATGACTACTTCTTCACATTAATTTGAACAGCCTACATGCAAGTTCATTATATCATCATTAATTTGGGTTGGACACAAGCCACAGTGACCATTCTGTATCTTGTGATGTAAATGATTCCAAAATATAGTTTGTAATCATTATGGAAAGCAATTTTTTAAAAAAATACTTGATACTAGATTAGAGCTATAATATCTGTTAAAAATGATCAAACCTGCATGAACACCATTATCCAGACCTTCTCTATATGAATATATCAACCACAGGAGCACTGGAGCACAATGCGTTCTCCAAGTAGATTTTATATACAGTATCTACAATATCTATAATCGTAGCTACACAATACATGCAAAGCTGATACCATACTTTTCTGCTGGACATAGCTCCTTTATGTGTGTGTATGTGCCTCCATTAGGTGGTTTGTTACTGCTGGTAAATTTGCTATTTCTGGTGAATGGGGCTTTCTGCAGGCAAGAGCAAACCTTCATTGTCAAACCTGCTTGAGAGAATCGTAATTTTCTATAATCAAGTTAAGGTCATTTAGGGGTACATTAAAGAGGCTTTAGATGGGAGCTGTAGGTATTAAGAATACATTTAGCACTTAGCCTTCTCAATTCCAAGGGATTTATGTACACTTGCATTGTGCCCACTGGATCGAGGCTTGCAGCAGAGGAAAGAAGTGAAGCTTTTCTTAGGCTGTGTCATTTCAGGCCACAGGAAAGAGCGTACATGCCTGAATTCTTCTCCTGTAGCCCACTAGGGCAGGGAGAAGTGTTCAACATTGCAATCTTCCTGCCGTGCTGCTTTTCCCAAGGGGGTATTCAGACATGTCCACCTATGACGCAAAATGGTACAGTCCAGAACCATTTCATAAAGAAGGCTTCCACTTTCTTTGTCGAGGTGCTATGCCTCTGAAAGCCAGTACTGTTGTGCTCAGGTCCGCTGTGAGAACAAGATGCTAGATGGGCCATTGGCTTGATCTAGCAGGTTCTTCCTATATATTCTTGTCCCAGTATCTGAAGGACAACTTCCCACTTTAACCGACTCCTTCCAAAACTGAAATCCTCTAGCAGGCATGAATAGCTTGAACCTTGTTGATAGAAAGAAAATGACTACATCAAGGTTGCTGTCCTATCTTTAGTAGCCCAATACCTTCTGCACATTTTAAAGCCCTTTACCTGACTACTAGTCAAATTTAAAGTATTCTCCAGCTCAACTACCTAATCAGGATTTAATTTGACAATTTGTAGATGGTATTCTTGTATTACCCTCTTAGACCTTAATAATAGTTTATTTTCCCCCTTTAGTGGAACATTAAAACATTAAAGGCCATAAATTCCACAGTCACCTGTATCCATTTATTTCTAATTTATTATGGAACATATCATAAAACTTTGCTTGACATATAGGCCTCTTCATAACTATAAATCTTTTTTCAAATGTTTAGATAACTTATGCTTAAGTTCAAGAAAAGACCTCTAGGAGCAAACATTTAATACATCTATTTATTATGCAATAATAGGTTAGCCATGCTGAGTCCAGTATGAAATATTAATCTGCATTCTGATTATTTATCACATCAAGCTCCCATTAAGACAAATTAGAGTCTTGCAAAGAGATAAAGAAGAGAGAGAGAGAGAAAAAGCCAAGTTATGTGTCATATTCTGCTTGGTTAAATGCAGCGAGAACATTTAAACAATTGACCTGCTATTGGAGTCACTAGGAACATGACATTTCACAGTGCAATACACATTTATGCAGTTCAGTAGCACACGCCTCCAAAAAGTGTGTATAGTATTGCAGTCTTAGTTCTCTTCACTACCTACCAGGATAAGTAAGGTTGTAATTCTGTGCACACATACCTTGGAGTAAGCCCCATTGAACTCAGTAGGATTTACTTCCGAGGAGACATGCACAATAAGCCAATAAATCATTTGAAACCCCGATTGTCCTGTGGGGAGCACACTACCAGAGCAATCTAAACTGGGGAAGCAGGAACAGAGTCCTATACAGTATATCCAGCTTTATCCTTTTGCTAACTAGGGCAAAAATTGAGGTGGTTACATTACCGCCAAGAGCCAACTGGTCCTGCCATTAGGAAGAATGAGATAACTGCTTCAGGTGATTTTAATTCTCATTTTATTTAGAATTCTTATATTACGCTTTATAAACTTGAGAGGCTTACCAAAAAAAAATTCTCACAATAAAAATGATGTCCAAGAAATGTCTCTATAGTGGCAGGATTACTCAGCTGGCATTTCCTCCTGCCTTCAGTCTCCATCTTACTTGATGCTTTCTTCTGAAGCAAGAGTGGTGGACTGAGAATTATAGAATTGTAGAGCTAGAAGGGACCCAGAGGATGAGCTGGTTCTCATTCAACCCATGATGGAGGCAAGTCAGTTTCCAGTTGCCATTGAGGTCCTCTGGGGGCAAAGCTGTGTCTGTTGCTCAGTCCATAATGGAAGCAAGACTTTCTTTACTGGAATTTGGAGTGGTCTCTGTGATGGAAGGGCTTTGCTACCCCAAACTGAACCTGACAGAATGCTTTGAACTTGCCATTCCTTGGACTTTGATCATTACTAAAGAGTAGCAAATGTTGAGCTATTTACTGTATTATTATAAGGCTGTTGTATTTTACAGTAAGGTAAAGGTAAAGGGACCCCTGACCATTAGGTCCAGTCGTGACCGACTTTGGGGTTGCGGCGCTCATCTCGCTTTATTGGCTGAGGGAGCCGGCGTACAGCTTCTGGGTCATGTGGCCAGCATGACTAAGCCGCTTCTGGTGAACCAGAGCAGCGCATGGAAACGCCGTTTACCTTCCCGCTGGAGCAGTACCTATTTATCTACTTGCACTTTGACATGCTTTCAAACTGCTAGGTTGGCAGGAGCAGGGACCGAGCAACGGGAGCTCACCCCGTCGTGGGGATTCAAACCGCCGACCTTCTGATCAGCAAGTCCTAGGCTCTGTGGTTTAACCCACAGCGCCACCTGCGTCCCTGAATTTTACAGTAGGGAGTACTGTATGAATTTTACAGTAGGGAGGTGCTGTTTGGATTATCTGTCTCAGACTGTAAATGTGACTGTCCACCGTCTTCTCCCTTTCTAATTTCAAGCTCAGTATGTCTGCTTTGTAAAATATAGTCCAGACGCCTTAAAACAAAACACAGTGATTAAACTCATTTTATCCAGCGCAAGCCAAAAAGTAATTTTCTGTTGCAGAGAACTGAATTTATGTTCCACCAGCAACTAAACACTGTATTGTGTGCCCTGCAGATATTGCTGGAATACTGCGGCCCCCATCGTTCCTGAGCATTGGGCATACTGGCTGGGGCTAGTGGGACTCTTAGTCTTATAACATCTGGAGGGCTACAGCTTCCCCGTCCTGACTTAACAGGAAGCGCTACAGGAAAAATCACAAACAAATCCTTATGCAGGAGCAAGTCTCTTTGTAGAGGCTGAGATACATTGTGGAAACATCCAAGAGGAACAGTCTTCCCCCCTCCCTCCCCACTGTAAAGTACATGTCAATAATACAAATGTACAGTACGCATCGCAACGTAGCGTAATCAAAACTCCACTTCCCCCAAGTAGCTTTAAACAAAAGATCTTTATTTGCTGTGTCATTCAAAAATGTTATTCAGAATCTGAACATCTGGAAACTAAAATAATATGCAGAAAGGTTAAAGCAGAGTAATATATATGAGATGATTTTGAGTCTGGTATTTTTAAGAAAGCCATACTGAAGATGAAATGCGATGCACTGGCACTTCCAAAATATGGTTTATACTTTGCCAATGGTTTGCTTTATTTTATAATTTCCATTTTTGTAATTTCAGATTTGAAGCAAATATAGGAACTTTAATATTTTTAATCCTTGTTGGGGCTGAATATATTTATAATTACAAGAACTTATAGGTATGCAGTAAAGAAAATACGGTGCATAAGTGTAACATTGTATGTATTTGTAGTGCACTATTCTGTGCGACTGGCAAATGAGCACCTCAGTCTGGTGAATTATTGTGGGCACAGGACCAGTGATGTATTCATACAGCTCTTCTGCCCACAAAGACTTCCCCTTTTCTTTCTGAGCAAACCAAGCACCTCTCAAGTTCTACATCTGTGGAATGTCCTCCCCAGAAGAGACTTGCTTGGTGCCATCTTGGATATCATTTCAGCACCAGGCAAAACCCCTTTTATTTGCCTGGGTAATGTAAGGGAGCCGTTATCCTGATTTTATATATTCTGCTGAATTGAGGGGGTTTGCCTTAATTGTTGCCTCTGCTATTTTATTTTCCCAGTGTTTTGTATATCAACTATGCTTATGATATGCCAGCATGAAAGTGTTTTCTGGACGGCAGCACAGGAACGTTCCAAATAAATAAATTCCACCACATTCTCCCTGGGCCTTTCTCATTCTCACCTTGGTTTCTAAGGTCCCAAGGGAAAATCTTTCCTGGTTGCAGGGTTAGCTACTTCACAAAATCCCTCTAGTGGCTGTCCCTGTAGGCAGCAAAGATATCTAACATTTCTGCCCTAAGACCTTTCAAGGAAATTTTCTGCCACCTGCTTTGTGATTTTTTTAAAAACCAGTTCTCTATGTTTGTTTCCTTTCCCCATAGATCTTTCGGAAATGGGCATAGATTTGTAAACACCACAGTGATTTAATTTACTTCATAGGCAACCAGTATAGACTTGAGAAATTTTCTCTGAAGCAATCTAGATTTACAAAGGTCCTTGGACAGTCGTCCTGTTTTGATCCTGAATTTGCCACTGTGTTCTCATAGGACAGCCTTCCCCAACCACATGCCCTCCAGATGTTATAGACTCCAAATGCCATCAGCCCCAGCCAGCATGGCCAAAGGTCAGGGATGATGGGATTTGTAGCCCAACAACCTCTGGAGGCCACTGGATCTGGGAAGAGCAGCATAGAAAATAGCTATCGGTGAGAAAGAAGTATGCTTCTCAAAGACCATTGCAAGCATTAGATTGACCCTGAAATGTTGAGGAAGTGCTGCTGAGACCCATCAGGGTTAACTCTCTCTCATAGTGTAGTCACATCACAGGCATAAACACTACACCTTTCTTAGGTCCAGCTAATATTTTGCTGCCTATTGACATCAGTAAGGTAAAGGTAAAGGGACCCCTGACTATTAGGTCCAGTCGTGGCCGACTCTAGGGTTGCAGCGCTCATCTTGCTTTATTGGCCAAGGGAGCCAGCGTACAGCTTCCGGGTCATGTGGCCAACATGACTAAGCCGCTTCTGGCGAACCAGAGCAGCGCACGGAAACGCCGTTTACCTTCCCGCCGGAGCGGTACCTATTTATCTACTTGTACTTTGACATTCTTTCGAACTGCTAGGTTGGCAGGAGCAAGGACCGAACAATGGGAGCTCACCCTGTCGCGGGGATTTGAACCGCCGACCTTCTGATCAGCAAGTCCTAGGCTCTGTGGTTTAACCCACAGCGCCACCCGCGTCCCATTGACATCAGTAGGCTGATGTTTTAGGCTACGGTCCTACATACAATCCCATTGAAGCCAGCAGGACAAGCTTCCAAACAAACATGCGTAGGATTGTGTTGTTAAGTGTTACAGATCCTGCTTTTAGCACTTCCATACCACTGTTTATTGTGGATGCCATGCTGTTCATCCATGCAAATTTTGTCCATGGACCACCCAACACCATCCTCATCAGAATGCCATCTCATCTTTCCAACCCCAGCCTTCATTTAATCCAGATTTACCATTTCTATGTTGTTGTTGTTTTACTTACTGGATTTTCTGCAGAGACTGTAAATCCAGATTAAATAGGAAAATAATGGGGCAACATTTTGACATAAATAACGTTGTGTAGGCACTCCACAAAACTTCCATGCATTGGCAGTACGAAGTCCATAATAAACTGTTATGTGGAAGTGCTATTAGTGAATATGAGTGTTCCATACATGCAGTACATTTAAAGCACATGACTTCCCCCAAAAGAATCATGGGAACTGTAGTTTGTTAAGGGTGCTGGAAATTGCAACTCTATGAGGGGTGAACTACAGTTTCCAGGATTCTTTGAGGGATAAACATGGGCATTTAAAGAATAGTGTGTACACAGCTAAAGGTGGAAGACTCCTAGGATTCCTTTCAGCCTCACAATTCAATTTATTTTGGCAGCAATACCATGCACAATCTGTCTGGGGTCAACCGTGTCTGTGACCACAGCATTTCTTTAGACATCATTGCATAATATTCTCTTGTTACAAGCTTCCTTGTTTATCCTCCCTTCCTTTTTTTTACCTACCTTGAAGTTGTACAATATATTGGTTTCTTTTTTTAACATACCTATATCTAGAGCAATAGGAAATGATAACTGATTTTATTATACTGGCTTTTTCTTCAAGCGTGGTAATGTTCCTAAAGTGGAAGTACTAATGGATGGTTTAATTATACTACCAACATGTGATGGAACTAACAGATGTCTGTGTTATTTATGATGCTAGGGTTAGCTAAACTGCGTATAAAACGTCTGCATGTTTATGAGCATAAACCTTCTCAAGTAAAGAAACACACCAAAGAAGGCTAATATTAGACAATTGGCTTAAGCAATACTGTACCGTCTCTCTACAAATATTTCTTAAGGAAACGACAGGAGAACCTGTCACAATATTTATAAAAGAAACTGGGAAGAGAAATAACATACCAGGCTCCTTTTTTTGCCTGTGGTAGATTTGCACTGAAGATGGATTTGCCCGCCTGTGTTTCTTCTAAATAAATTAGGGGTCATTTGGAAAGCTGTAAATAAACCTTTCAAATTCTTTACAGAAAAACTAACAAATCTTCAAGAGGAAAAGGAGAAAAAAATGATTTATTCTATTTTCCCAGCATTGCTAGTTTCCAGGTGTTCACCTTTTGATCTGGCTACAGGCAATGATTTTCTGAAGTGGTTTCTGATGGTGTTTGACATCATTTATGGCACTCTTGAACAATCCTGTAATGTGCTAAACTACACAAAATTAAGTGAGTTAGTGGCTAACAAAGAACACTAAAAGGGCCATGGCATCACAGGCTTGTTCCTACCTGAAGCAGCTTGTGGCAGCTTATGGGGGGTGGGCAGGGGAGTCCTTTGTTTTGGCACATGGACAAGCATAATTGACAATACAAGGATTGTTATTGCAGAACTGGCCAGTAGCCTCTGATCAGAACCAGTTTTCTCCTGATCAGTTCCTCTACTGCACATATCCCATGCTAGCCACTATCTGCTAGGGTTTCATCGTAAGATGAACTAATACAGTGGTACCTTGGTACTCAAACACCTTGGTTCCCAGACGCTCTAAGTGTCCAAGAACGTTGACGTCCAAGTTGCTGATCAGTGTGGATTTAGAGAGAGGGGGGAGGTGGAAAGGATCTGGTCCAATTGCTTCCCCCAAACACCTGTTCTTCTCAGATGTATCAGTAGGTGAAATCAGAGAGGTGGAGTTTGTTTCAGAAAATCTGCTTTTGGCATATTGATAGTTCTCTCTGCTTTCTTAAATAAGTGGTGTTTTAAAGGAACAACCAAACATCTGCCCACGTATGTCGCTTGCCTTTGTCTTACACAAAAAGTCACATAATACCTTCCATTTGGCCAGTTTTCCTTGGCTGTTTGCCTGCTCCTTGGCTTCAGCACGAGTTGCTGTTTTAGAGTTCAGCATTGTCTTCTCACTGCTGTTTCCCTACCATGGGGATCGACCACACACAGCAGGCCTGGAGACAATAGTTTCCTGTTTTGTTTTGTTTGTAACACCCAACTGCCTTCCATTAAGCCATGGCTGTGCAACGTATCTTGTTGGCAGCCAAAGCCAACTTATTTTCTTGCTTTTCAGAAATGTGTCTGGCATGGATTGCAAAGGGCCAGCAAACATTTTCAACTGGAGGGAAGTGCTGAGCGCAAAGAGCAAAACTTGGTACTGTTGGAAGGAGAGACCCATGAATTTGCCAGGTTTGCGCAGAAAAGTAGACTCCTGTTCAGGACAAGCTGTGTGTGGTGGGCCAAAGCTCAGATTTCATCAATGCCTTTGTGCATTCAGCTTTCTCTGCTCCACAGCATGGAGCACATATATATATTAATTAGTACATTTATACCCCTTTCTTCTATTATGGAACTAAAGGAAGAACACATGAGATTCTCAAGGTCTGGCAAGTGTCTGTATGGCAGGCCACCTAGCTTCAGGAAGATGGCTGCATCATGTGTCTTCAGACCACACCCTGGGATGCATTTAGGGATGCAATTGGTGCTTTCCCCCATGCTTCCCCCCCCCCACGCTGCACCTGAATGAAGCTCATGGACCACCGGTGGTCCTGTGACCACAGTTAGGGAACCCCTGCTGTAATATATGGGATCTAGTAGTTGTAAAGTAAGTGTGGTTGCAGTTACTGTTCCTAGTTGGCACTAGTGATAACAGAGTGATATAAGATGTACTATATAAACCAAAGTGAAGAGTTCTTTGTTACTCAGCAATCCAAGGCCCATGCCTGTTTATTCCTGCATAGCTTCCTCAACAGAACAGGTGTCAGGAATGAGCCAGCCCCCAGGAAGGGTTGCAGCCAGATCCCAGGGAAGGTTTGCAACCAGCTGAAGGAAGCAGCCAGGAACAGAGAGGGTTAACTGCCAGGCAGGATGAGCATTGGCTAGACCGTAGCCTATTCCAGTGTCAGAAACCTTTTAAATGTTGGGAAAGAAGAAATTCCTATATACTAGAGCTGCATAGTAAATATTCCCAAATCGATGTAATCTCTGTCACATTCCCACAACTGGGCTTTAAACAAGTAGGAATATAATCTTGTGGGGGGGGGGGTGTTGGAGGGGGGGTTGCATTCATTTCACTCAATGGAATGAACCAAACAAGAAAATGAAGTGATATAAAGAACAGAATGAGTAGCAGCAACTGCAAAAACTATATTAATATACATAGATACATTTCAATGCAAATACTGAAGAGAGAAAAATGTTTACTGCCAGAACTGGTTCATGCCACAGTTCACCAAGAAACAAGTCAAAATAAGTCAAACGATGAATGAAGCCTGAATATTCATCAAAGTGCTTGAAAATGTGAACATTGGCTTCACACTGCAAAAGACCTATCAATTCCTCCCTTCCAAAGACATCTGAAACCATCTAATCATTTAGCTCCAACACTGCCTTTTCTTTCATCAAGCACCTGGTGTTTATAATATGTCATGGATGTTAGTAGACAATCTGGATGACCAAATAATCACCAGGATGCAATCTTATGACCATCTCTTCCTACTCCCAAGATGAACTCAGTATGAATGGACTTTCCCAGTGGATTTGGGTGTGCTGATGTAATGCCAACAGTTCAACAAATCACAGCTCACCACGTAAGAGCTGTTCAACAGTGAAATAGACTCCCTTGGAAGGCAGTGGCCATTCCTTCATTAGAAGTTTTAAAGCAGAGTTTGGATGACCATCTGTCATGGGTGCTTTAATTGAGATTCCTGCAGTGAGGGGGTTGGACTAGATGACTCTATGTCTTGGGAAAAAATATTCAGAAAGCATTTGAACCAGGACATGCTAAATCACACCTGTTGAGACACCTGAAATTTGGATTCAGCTCCTTCAAATCTAACGAAAAAAGAAATCTGTGCTGGTGTCAATGGGTAATGAAAACTTCCCTAATACCCACTTGATTAGTGCAAATTGTATTTTATCCAGATGTAAGTCCTACTGATTTCTGTAGGATTTAACACCTTAGAAAGTATGTGTAGAATGGCAGGCTAACATTGATTTCTTGCAGGCTTCCAAATTGCCATGGAAAACAATAGCACTTAAACAAATGTTTAACTATTTTGCACAAAGACAGGAAATAAGACACCACTTCATACTATTTGAACTGAACTGCACTTCCAGGCAGCACTTTTCTCAGCCCAGAGGTTAGTAGAGCCCCAAAATGCACTCACATATGTTTCTGTTTTTACCACAATAATCTAGTGCAATGATAGCAATCAGCACCATAGTCTCTGGCTCCCATATTGATTCCTCAGTGATCACAGAGATCGAAACAACAGCCATGTGGATTTTAGGCAACGAAACAGTCTTCCTGAAAATATCCAGTCATGCATTTTATAGCTCAGTGGATCAAGGACAATTATGCCCTCGCAATGTAGGAGTCAGCCTAAAAAGGGAGTTGTTCTCATACAAGCAATACAATTTATTTGGATTTTAATAGAAATATATTGGGATTGTAAATGCATTTCAAGAAAGTAGAGATGAGGAAGAGGTACTGTCGTGATAGCATTAACTGTTAGTTATTGTTCCTTTCAAGAAATTTGGGACAGATGTGTGCACTTTTCTATTTCAGCAAATGCAACAGAGAAAATGTATTTTGTTTCAGATGAAATAAATTTCCCCTGTTCATCTCAGTATGTGGGACTGTCAAAGTTTATAAATTTGGCAGCATTTTAATATGACCATTCTGGTTTTCTTTAGATGCAGTTATTAAACCGATCTCTTTTTTTTTATGAAAACCAGAACTCAGTGGGGAGTATGTTTTCATCTTCTGCTGTTCAGTTCCTGGTGAAACATTTAACGTCTAACTGTATTTTAAATCCAAATGCCTGAAAAGTTTTGATTTGAAGAATTAAGAGCTAAAGAAGATCAGCATAATAAGATATACCCATACAATTGTTGTGGATCCCCCCTCCTGTACTTGTTTAAGTCTTGTTGCTTTCTATCATTAATGTCAAAAATGTGGGTGTTGGGTTCCACCCTGCCTCGAAACAGCTCCCTTGAAATATGCTTTGAAAGACCCCTTCCCTTCTTACTTTGCTACCTGCCCGTGACAGTATGGGAAACAGTGTCTGCACAACAGGGGGGAATCCATGCAAAGATAACACTGCAACACTATCAGGCCTATTCCAGGAGATCAACCCTGGCTCCCACCTCAGTTACCGCCCTGCTGTATCCCGCGAAGAGGCTGAATGCAGACTGATGTGTAGGCTTGACTGCGGAGGCAACTCCTGCAGTGCTGATCAAGAAGAACGCGGGCAGGACCAGCGTCAGTCAAAGCGACAGATGCCAGAATTGATTTGGAACGATCTCTTTCAGGCAGTCTCTCTGACCTGACCGCCTAACAAAGTCTAGGGCGTTTCATTTTAGCGGGTGAAACTTAATTTTTGCACGTTTCTCCAGTGAGGGGCCTTTAAAATATCATTTTGGGTGTGAGGAATTAAAATCAGCATTGATGCTTTGTGATCGGACGTTTAATTTGGTTTGATATAGAAGCACGTACATCTTCCTAAGAAACCTGAGGCTTTTCTCCTGGGCATGGTTGGCCAATTGGTGTCAAGGAAGGATAGGACATTTTTTATGTATGCTACTACAGCAGCAAGAACTCTTCTGGCAAAGTATTGGAAGACACAAGAACTACCCACTCTGGAAGAATGGCAAGCGAAGGTGATTGACTACATGGGACTGGCAGAGATGACCGGCAGAATCCGTGACCAGGGGAGAGAGACAGTGGAAGAAGACTGGAAGAAATTTAAAATTTATCTTAAAAATTGTTGTAAAATTGAGGAGTGCTGAGATGTTAAGGTGTTAAGAAATAGAGAATTGCAGCTGTAAACAATAAGTTAAGGAAATAAGAATTTAATGAAAGTGAATTAAATAATTAGTTGGAGGGTTGCTGAAGAAAGGTAAAACAAGGATGCAGAAAAGGGGAGGTATGGGGAAGTCCGGGAAGTAAGGTGCATGAAAATAAGACTATGAAATGATACATGTTTATATGTTTGTATGTTTTGTTTTGTCTATTGTTTGTTTTTATTATGTGTTTGGAAAATTAATAAAAAAAATTATTTTTTAAAAAAATGATATAGAAGCACGTAAACTGCTTTTGAATGCTTTAGTTGAGATTCCTGCATTGCAGGGGCCTGGACTGGGCGACAACTCTACGATTCTATAGGTCTATGACTCTTACCTTTGCATACAGCACCAGTAAACAGATGTCTGAGTCTGTGCTCTTAATCCTCCTTAGATGATTAGGATGTACCTAAAAGGAAAAATGGATCGAAGGTGAACAAACAAAAGAGCATTCATGTTAGTTATTTGTCATTATGTGATAAGTTTTTCATTCCAGTTTTTCCCATTTCATCTTGTCCCACCCCCACCCCGTTGATGTGAGGTGCAGCCACAGGAGAGAATTTAAGTGTAAAACAAGCAATGGATTGAAAAATCTGCCTAGGTCATGAACAATAATGAATAGTACCTTCTTCTTTTTTAACAAGAAGCCAGAGAAATTTTATCATGTCAGTTGACATTAACGAGGCCCAAGGGCAATGCATTACTGCAACACGGTTATGTCCACAGAACGGTATTTCAGCTCCATTGGAGAACACAAAGCAACCCTGACTGAAGCTCTCTGTTTAGAAATAAGACTTAATAAAAATTGATGACTCAATAAACTAATGATTGTGTTCCTTTCATTTTTAATTGCTGTTGTTCCTGCTGCAAGTGAGGCCAAGAGATGAGCATTCTTAACAGGACGATTTTGAGAGCAGCTAGAGTTCAATTTAGGTAGAGCTGAAGTTAATCGTTTTGGGTTGTGAAGGATTAGTTCTCTGTGAATGAAATAAGCATTATAGTGCAATCTTATACCTCAGGCTTGGGGAACCTCAGGCCTAACAGTTACAGCCCCTGAAGTCTCTCTAGATGGCCCCCAGTCAGAAGTTTCCCCAGGTCACACTACTCACCTGTCTTGCTCCACATCAACCTCCTGGACTTTTGCCTGCTGGAATGTGACAATACCTCTGGTTTCACTGGGTGGGAAAATGGGTTGTGCTGAAACCTCTGGCTTGTGTGTGGCTGCTGCAATATAGGCTAACATTTATCTTTGTTGCTTTGTCTACTTTTTGCCTCTGGCTCTGCCCACACAAGCAAGTCCCTGGAAGGTTGCCCATGAAGGAATATAATCATCAGACAGGAAAATAGTTTACTCACCCTTGCTGACTTCATCTTTGGATTACTGCAATGTGCTCTGTATGGGGCTTCCCTTGCACTCTATCTGGAAGCTGCAGATAGTGCTGAATGCTGCAGCATGGTTGCCAACACAAGCGAGACCCTGCCAGCATATCACACCTCTGCTCAGAGATCTGCCCTGGTTGCCTGTGAAAGGAAATCCAAATGCCCCACCCCTCCAGCCTTGATGATTTAAATGTAATGAGATACTCAATATGTGACAACTTGCTTTCCATTAATAGTGCAACAATACCAGCTGCCTGGGTTGGGCCAGTTAACCTTGCCCAACAGCAGGGTCAGGCAGCTCTGGAATTACATATGTTTATCAAAGGAATATACAGTATTGAGTTAAAGAAGAAGCTGTCCACATGTCTCGGGTGGGCAGGCATGGGGGGAATCTGCTGGTGACTTGAGGAGAACAAAGCACATGGCTTCCTGGAGAGACTGGAGGTGGGAATGAGCTGGTTGTTTCCCTCCTTCCACTGAGCACCTGTCTTCATTATACAATTTACTGTTCCACCTGATGCCTGACCCTGGTAATAGCAGCAGGAGGTAATTCAGTGTTGAGCGGTGTAATCCGTCTCTTGAAGATTAAGACTTTTACAGCACCGATTCTCCTAGTCATTGCCAAGCCTGGCATACCAATGCACAGCTCGCATGCGGACTTTGCAGCACAATAGTACATGATGTTGCCAGACAACACAGCTCACGTAAGACTTGCTTATTAACTCCTTTCTTCAGCAAGAATGACACAACAGTCAGAGTGGATCTTCGATTTTCTTTTTCAGCGTGGTGGCTTATTTCAAACATAAATGAAGCTCAGGGGTCTTTTTTTCCTTAAAATGATTTCATAATATTGTCCATCAAAGAAACAAATTTGCAGCACTCGGAGACAGTTACAGCTGGCTGATGAAATGCTCAAAAGCTGAGAAATGTCAGTTACTGTTTTGTAACTACCATTAACCTTAACGTTGCCTTCTTTATGCATACACAGAGAGCTGTATCCAACTCAGGATTCCTCAGAGTAGACTCATTAAAATTAATGGACCTTCATTAGTTATGTTTATTAATTTCAGTGGGTCTATTCTGAGCAGGACTAGCACTGGATAAAATCTACAGTATGGGGGGAACCTTAAGTGGATACTAATGAGATGAAAAAGTGAGCTTTGTTGCAAGAAGGTTCCTTGCTTTTCAAGGTTCGAAGGAAATGAGACATTCACTGGTGCATACATGAAAACGCATGCATGTTGTCACTGAAGGCACAGAGGGGTGAGAAATAGATTGCATCCACTAGCATCACTCCCGGTGTCAATGCATTCAGCATTTGTCCTGTTTTAGAAGCATTTGCAGTGGATGATGGATACCCTACTCCTGCTTGCTGATCCATATCTGCTGGATGGTGGACAGGGGGCAAGGACAGAGTCACCAATCCAAAAAAGTGTGAGACAATCCTCTTTATTTCACTGTACTCAATGTCAGAGCTATGATCTCCTTCTGCATCCTATCAGAGATGCTTGAGTATGTGCCACCAGCCAGGATAGTGTTGGCATAGAGGTCTTTATTGATATTTGCATCACACTTCATGATGGAGCTGAAGGTGGTTTCATGGAAGCCACAGGACTCTGTACCAAAGGAAGATGGCTAGAAGGCGGCTCCTGAGTATCTGTAGCTCTCATTACCAGTGGGAGGAATCAGGAGATGCCTCCACCGGATCAAAAAACTCTTCCATGGCTGCAAGGTACCAATTGGAAGTCATCTATTGTCCTTTATTGTTCCATTTCACTGTTGGGTATGCTCTCCCATGGACATCTGTCTTTGGTTATTATCATCATCACCACCGTCCTGCTCAAGAACTTTCTAGACTCACCTGTTTGAGCAGGCCCTACCTGTATGGTTTGATTTCTCCACACACCCTCTTCTTGTCCAGAACTTTTGCTTTGTGATTGCAAGCTCATGAGAAGGATAGCGAATGTCCATGTTAGAGCTTAGGCAAAATCCATTGACATGGCTAATCAAATAAATGACTCACTTGGGTCACTCCATGGTCAGCTGCTCATCTCCACTGTTGTTCTAAGCACCCTTACTGAGACACCACGGGAAGGATGAGATGATTTCTTTAAGGAATAGCGCTATTTATAAAATAAATATACCATCTAATCTCTCTTTTGCACAAATGACAGGTTAAGAGAGCTCCAGCAGCTGTATATTTGTTGAATACCAGCCTCCTGCGACTATAAATTGCACCTTACAGGGCAGAAATACAATACGGTCCACCAGAGATTTCCCCGCAAGGTGTAGCCGCTTGGCTACGGGCAAGTAATGACTTGCGTTTTCAGCTGCTTCTTAGTAAGAGCCTTAGTAATTGGAATCAGTTATTCAAAACATCTCTAAATGTGATTTAAATGGCACGGATTTAATAACATAGAAAGAAGTCATTACGCAGGTTCAAGCAGGGGGAGAAGGGAATTCCGTTTTTGAGAGCAGAGGGAGAAAAATAAAGCAATTACTTGATGTAAAGGCCAGCAACAGAACTCCCGCTGTCACAGAGAAATCAAATCTGTCAGCAATTAGTGGGATCTTAGGAGGCAAAGAACCCTTCAGTGTGGAACAGTGAATAAGGGGTTAGCAATTATATGAACTGATAAAAGTGTTCTGGTTTTCAAGCAGCAGGTTAACAAGCCCCACTTTTTTCATAACTTGATGCAGATGTGATGATTCACACTTGGTGACTTTTTCAATGGGTTTCTATGAAAAGTTGTGGTCTTGTTTTGTTTTGCTTTCCCCCCCTCCAAAAAAAAAGAAGCACCCAAATGATGCCATGGCCAGACTCTTCCCAACTGAATTTTAACTTCATTGTACACCGAGGAATTGCAAGCAACACCACCACAGTGTGGAATACAGTTCAGCCTCATTTTTTCCCCTGTTGTCAACTGCTAGTGGACAATGTGGATCTGGAAGATAATGGTTCACATGTCATGGTTTCTCTCTTTCTCCCTCCCCCCTCAGTTTCAGCCCCATCAAATCAGAATTATAATGATCTCTGTTCACCGGATTGTTAGTAGGATGAATGATGTAAGGGCTGTAATTCACTTTACACAATAACAGCACAACCTCCTGTAATGGTTTTGGTTCCATGAAATTGCAGAATGAGGAATGGCATAACCTTAATCTGAAAAACTTTATGCGGTAGTTTATACAGTAGTTGCAGGCTTCCTCTGCTCCCAAGAGTTCATTGTGTTCTGTAC
Organism: Podarcis muralis; assembly: GCF_964188315.1. NCBI lineage: Eukaryota > Metazoa > Chordata > Lepidosauria > Squamata > Lacertidae > Podarcis > Podarcis muralis. The sequence continues at coordinate 52,248,381 of NC_135660.1, forward strand.
TCTCTGTGCACAGAGACACATTGTACATACACCCGTGGCTCACCGGTGGTTAGGAACGATGAACAGCTGGTGCTCCGGAATATCACTGGATTGCAGGTGAGGTTTGTTCCTTTCAAGCATATCCCAGATGGGATCCTATTGATCTCAAGGGGAACCCTTGACAACCAAGCCAGACTCTTTCTGTGTAGCTCTACTGGCCTATATTATATATTATCATATCTGGCCTGTATGTTATATAAAACAGCAACAGGGACTGTAGAGAAATAGCAGATTGAGAAAACTACAGGCTAGTCAATAAGCTGGTATATAAGAAAATTCTCTGTATACAGCGGGGTACATTTACATTCACACTCCCCCCCCCCTCTCTCACACACCCCATTTCATATAAAAAGAGACATGGAAGAAGAGTGTGGCATACATTCAAAGCACGAAAGTGCTGCCAAATCATCCTGGGAGCTGTAGTTTGTTAACAGTTCTGGGAACCAGTTCTGTGAGGTTTAAACTACAGTTCCCATGCATCTTTGGGGGGAAGAATATGCTTTCAGTGTATGGTGTGTACACAGCCATGCAGTGCTTCATAAGAACGTCATTCTGTAATTCCATGTTTCTGGGGGAGCTAAGAAGCATAAAGAAGCACAGGTATTGCCACCATGTCTTCCACTTTCTATTTAACGTTGGGAGGTAGACAGTGTAGAAGAAAGGGATCCTTGGAGAATAAAAACTATGAAAGTAGCCAAGATATCTACATGTCCTGGCAACTTGGGATTTTTTTATCAGACCTGTTCGCCACATGGAAAGCCCACACAAAAGCCTATCCATGAGGCATGTAGCCACCATTCCCAAAGAAATATAGTTTCATGAATCAGCCTGGAGAGTTATGAATACATCATTGCACCACACAGTCGGCCACAGAAGTGGCTAATATCATCTAAGCTTATTCAGTCACACACTAGCTCACCTATGTCCTATCTTTTAAAATTACTGTAGCAGCAAGGTATTTGCCTGGTTTAGCCTCCCTGTTGATTCAAAAGGGTGTTTGGCAAATGTAAGCACCCAGGCTCAACCTGTTATTGTCTAGGAAAAATTCATTTCAGCACATCACAAGCTGCCAACACAACCATATCATTGCAATTTTTCAAGCATTTGCTGTGTGTGTGTTTTGTATATTGGGCAAGTCTCATCTCCCCTAGGCTATTGGAACAAAGCTCAGCTAAGTCTCAAACATACAGAAGGAGAGAGAGAGAGAGAGAGAGAGATTGCACCCAAAATGTTAATGGATGCATCTGGGCATTACTCTTGAAGATGCTGGAAGACTTCAAATAGGCCACATGAGCTCAGAGCGATGGACTTATTTTGAGAGATATATTTACATTCAGTTTGGAGGGGGAAATTTCTAATGAGGTCAAATATCCCATAGAAACACACACATTTTAAAAAATAAAATAAAAATTGTCTAGTGTTCCATTTTTGTTTTTGCTTTCTTTCTTACTAAAAAACTGTTTCACACCATTGCTCAGCCCCTTTTATTGCATTCTCTTGAACATACATCACAATTCTGTATAAACATATTGCTTGTATAGAACTAGGTATTCCTCACTTTGACTTGCTTCATTACATGCTTAGCAGAAATCGAGCCCTGATCTCCATCTGATAGCAAAGAGACCTTTTGAGTCTTTGCCAGTGAGGAAAGAAGCCAAGGAGCTAGGATCAAAGCTCAGCCTTGGCAAACAGGTACGGCAGCGTGGCACATGAGCTGCAAAGCCAGCCTTGCTGATCTAGAGGACCTCGTTAAGCTAAAGCTCCTCGTGAAAACATGCTCACCATTCCTACTAGGTAGATGAAGCACACCATCTCATGCTCGTGCAAGGACATGGTGCAAATTTGTTCATAAACACAGGGGAAGTTTTCCACGGGCATCTGTAATTTCCTGTGTAATGCCTACCAGACTTTTAGGAGACATCTGAAGGCAGCCCTGTTTAGGGAAGTTTTTAATGTTTGATACATTACTGTATTTTTATATTTTGTTGGAAGCCGCCCAGAGTGGCTGAGGAAGCCCAGCCACATGGGGCGGGATATAAATAATAAATTATTATTATTATTATTATTATTATTATTATTATTATTATTATTAGTGTCCCTTACATACTAAAGGCCAGCCTAGTGGTGAGTGGCACCAAAGGTTTGATTTATGTGTTTTAATCTTAAGCCGGTCTACTGTAATTGAGAGAATAAGTCTGTGTACCCTCTACTTCTGCAGTTGCCTTATTGCCTATCTAGCATGTTTTATTTATGTAAGGAGGTGCTTTTACCTTAGGCTGGTCTATGGCCGTAATAAACATTTCGATTGGTGGTTAGTGGTACAGCGGTTAGTAGTGCAGGGCACCTGGGTTCATAGAGCTGATCTGCTTTCCATTCTACATCATAACTGTGGCGCCCCCTGCAGCACTCCCGAGACTTCTTGCCCGGTGTGACCAAACCAGTTGTACTCCCCTAAATCTGCCTCTGTTGTCTGTCTCCACATCTTGGTACATGGTAACATCGCTGTTGTGTCAGCCCAGAATCCCAGATACTTTTTCAGTTGCCTAGGATATGTCCATGTCCAAGAATTTAACCTTGTGATATCAGTTATTTCCATAACAATCTCTCAAAGACTACCTATTGTAATGTCTTCTGGAAGAAGCAGCTGGGAAGGTCAACTGTATATCGAGGGGGGAATTGGCTTTTTTTGAGATTACATACATTTTGAAACATAGACGATTCCATTGGGAAATAAAGTTTAACTTCTAAAGTAAAGCTTGTGTTTTTGCCTAAGAGGCCAATATTTTCATTGCCATCTTTGCAAGCCCATCTTGCATCATATATGCTGTATAGCGAGTACACTTTGGTCAACAATTTTCATTGGTTCTAAAGTAATACATTAGAAACAGCCCCCTGACAATGTTTTTATGCCAAGATTGTATGTAGCTTAAAGCAAGTTGTCAATTAGGCTATTTAAATTAATTGTTGGCAGCAGTTAATTGGAACTTAGTGTCTTTTGTCTTTTAACTGCTAATCCTAAACAAGAAAATACAATGATTAAATGTTCCTTTAAAAAATATTATTCCCATATTTTTACATAAAGTATTTAATTAAGATTTGGGTTCATTCATCTTTTGAAATAGTTTTTAAAAATAGATGAATTTAATTTGAAAACAAAACAAAATGTTGCCATAAGAGCCAACTGGCTTGCCCAGCTGCAAAAGTGATGACGACAATTGTGTCCCATTTCATGTTCAGGACAGACTGTGTGGAATTGCTAGTGTCAAAAATGCCACTTTAAGGCTATAGTTGTTAACTTAGCACTGTTTATTTTGAGTGGCCTCAGACAGAGGTGCTTGAGATCATTTTAAGCAGAGGGTGGAGGGGATTCTATCAGACACGTTATCAATCCAATGCAATTGCAGTAGAAATTTTTGGAGTGTGGTCAACACAGCGCTATGGTTAAGGTTCTGTCAATGTAAGAGATTTTCCCTTTCACAATGGAACCTTCGCTTCCTCTCTTTCCCTCATGTGGGAAATGCTCCTCTCACATGCATTCCAGCCCTCCAGAGCAGATTTAGGGATGGTGCTGGCTGCACATGGGGGGAGAGGAATCCCCTTGCACTAGCACTAATCCTTGAAATGGTACACAAAATTTGCTGAATAACCATCCTCTGATTCAATTAAAAATATTCTAAATAATCATTTTAAAATGAGCAGCAGAAAATGGCTACAGAAAGAAGTAGAAGCATGACTAGAGTTACAAAGAGGCATAGGCTAGCTTGCTTTTTTTGTTATTAGACTAACTGGGATAAAAACCCTCCGCTGGAATTAACTTCGGTGAAATAGTGGAAAGTTGTCGCTTTGGAACATTTTCCATACTAACCTTAGAAGTTAGCATTTACAGGTCTACGGCAGCCAAAGAAACGGAGTCAACAACTGTAATATCAAATGCAACTTATCAAGAACAAATGCTTAAATGTGTGTGGTAGTTGAAGAAAAGATTTAATGGTTTTTATTAGGAACAGGCTCTTTAAATTAAAACTCATAAATTATTTGGACTGATATTCCCATAAATTCAGGTGATGAAAATGCATCACTCAGGACTTTAAGGGAAATTTTAAAAGTAGCAGCTCTGAGCCTTTTGTGTTATTAAATAAAGTGTCACCTGAAGACATTACTGAGGGAAAAAAGCATAAGTTCATTGGGGTGCTGTATTATAATAGTTCAACAATAATGCATCTTCCTGTTTCCACTCTCCACACACACCTCTTGGCCATTGCAGCAACTGTATCTTACTTTATCCTTTACCCACCCATTTATTTTAATATGAAATACCATTCTTCAAGTGTGTGTGTGTGTGTGTGTGTGTGTGTGTGTGACACAAACTGTGAAACAAGAGAATCTCCTCTTATTACTACTGCTACTAAATGGATTATATAAGAATCACTTCTGTTGTGGTAGTGGTGAGCTTGCAGGGTGTGTGCTGGGGACACACCTTCCTCCTTATGAGTTCATTGGCTCCCTCTTTGGGTGGGTGGGATTTGGGCATCCCCTTTGACACAACTCCTGATTGGTGGGCTCTGGTGGCATTTCTTGGAGATGTTGACGGGTATCTGCCATTATGAGGCCATTTTCTGTGTTGTATGTTTTCTCTCCTCTTGGCTTGAACATATATAACAGGCTTCCTCAACCTTGGCCCTCCAGATGTTTTGAGACTACAATTCCCATCGTCCCTGTCCACTGGTCCTGCTAACTAGGGATCATGGGAGTTGTAGGCCAAAAACATCTGGAGGGCCGAGGTTAAGGAAGCCTGATATATAAGATACAACAGCTACTCTGCTAGCATACAATACACATGTAATTAAGGTATAGGGTTGCAGTCACAATTACTGGAAAAATGTATACAGTAAAAACAAGTCAATAATAATAATAATAATAATAATAATAATAATAATAATAATAAAACACATGCAGAAGCAGAATGAAACATAGCAGCAGCAGCAAGCTAAGAACAATGCAACTGATATTATAAAAGGCCAGGAAAAATATATTGTCTTTACCTGGTGTTGATAGAACATTAAGAGTTGGCAACAGGCAAGTCTTCTTGGGAACAGCAGTCTCACAGGTGGTGCCAGAGGGAGTCAAACACACACATTCAATATAAGTAGCTAAACTACTTCCACTTACATTCATTGCTGCAACCCTCTGCTTACTTAAAGGAAAGGAGTTTTTATTATCATTAATTGGTAGTGTTATAGGATTTGTGGGGTAGCCTAAAAGGTAAAGGTACCCCTGACAGTTAAGTCCAGTCATGGACGACTCTGGGGTTGTGTGCTCAGTGTTTGTCCACAGACAGCTTCCAGGTCATGTGGCCAGCATGACTAAGCTGCTTCTGGAGAAACCAGAGCAGCACACGGAAACACCGTTTACCTTCCTGCTGGAGCGGTACCTATTTATCTACTTGCACTTTGATGTGCTTTTGAACTGCTAGGTTGGCAGGAGCAGGGACCGAGCAACGGGAGCTCACCCCATTGCGGGGATTTGAACTGCCGATCTTCTGATCGGCAAGCCCTAGGCTCTGTGGTTTAACCCATAGCGCCACTTGCGTCCCTTGGGATGCCTAGATGGCATCTTTTGGGTCACCTGCAAGCCTGTGAATTTACATCGGTAAGATGGGTGTCTACAGGGAAAAAAGAGATTGCTAAAGTGGCCAAATCAGTCTTTTTTATTAAGTTTATAGCTCTAGTCAAGTTTTTAAAGTAGCAATCTCTTTGCATGTCTAAAGAGTACAGGTGACTGGTTTCCACTCGAACTACTGTCTGTAGATGCTTCCAGAAGGTGGACTAGAGGGGACAGTGCTCCTCCACACCCCTGGCTGAAAGTGATGTCATCAGTGTGTGTAAGAGAACAATAGGCCTGGAGCCAGTCTTGTCTTGGAACGGAGATTGCTCCCATTTCAAATTAAAGGCTAAAGATTAGGGATGCCACAGAATTGCATCAGAAATGGAAGTGGGACCAGAAATTGCTGCCATTCACCCCTGAGACCAGGAGTGGAAATCATGCAAATATGAGTAATTTGCTATGGTTCAGTGGAAGCTGAACTGCAGCAGAACAGAAACAGCACGGATTGTGACAAACCCGGGATGGGACAGAAATTGCTTCCACCTTAAATCCCTTTTAAAGGGTGCATTTTGGGGGGGGGGGGTCAAAGCTGAATGTATTTTACTAGCTGAGCCTATGCAGTCAGAAGTAAGCATCACTTAATTCAATGGAGCTTATCCCCAGGTCACTCTGAATAGGGTCAGTATGAATCATGCCACCTGGCTGGATCAGAGATGTGAACTCAGGTGTCCCCTGCCAAATTGCATTTTCCTAACCACTACAACACCCTTTACCAACTCACTATCTTATTACTTTCTATTAATCCTAATTGTAGGAATTCTGCTCTGTTGCTAGGGTTAGATAGGCTGGCTGATCAACACAGCTGCCTGGATTTTCGGACTTTCTTGGGGGTGTGACAATGGAGACTGTCATGAGTTCCTGTGCAACAGAATTTACCACCACACCACTGCAAACAAAACAGGCTTTGTTTCAGTTCTCTAGATTTTACCGATAGGCAAATTTAATCAGTTAATTAATTAACTTTGCAGACATCTTACCCTCCGTTGCTGCATTTGCCTAGGCGTATCTTACAGAGTCTTACACAGCACCAATTAGATCGTTGTTTTTCTAATTTGAACTATGTTGTTTAAACTTCCTTTTGGCGTCCTTTAGCAAGTGCCTGTGTTTGAATCTGCACTAACCTTCCCATGACCAAGAGGAGGTGAGACCAACCGCTCCCACCGATCAACAATTCCATTTCCACCACCCCCCCCTTCCTTGAGTAAACGAGAAAATGATGAGAGCATTCTGTTGTCGGTTCAGTCAGTGTTTCACTCTTGGCAGTGCAAATGAACCTGCTGTGACCTCTTTGGACCAAGCGCCTTTGTCCAGCAAGCTGCTCAAAGCATCTTGAAGCCAGATGTGACTGCCTGAATCTTCTCAACCATTTCTCGTTACCTGCATTTTCGTTGTTGTGGTTGCCTCTGTTATTCTACAGTCTGCCTATGTGACATGCAGCAGTTCTCCTTGTGTCACAAAAGTAGCTTGTGCAATGCTTTAGGAGAGCTAGGAAGAAGAGTTATCTCTTGTCATACATCACAGGAGAGCGCTGACACTGTGGATATCTGAATCTGGGCAGTTCAACAACCTTGATATGAGGCAGGCTCTTTTGCAACATAACCAGAACACATATCGTCCTGGTCTTTTATTTATTTATGCAGTAAGGAGTTCAAGGTGGTGTAAATGGTTCTGCCTTCTTCGTTTTATTCTCACAACAACCCTGTGAGGTAGATTAGGTTGAGAGACAGTGACTGGCCCAAGGTCATCCAGTGAGGTTCATGTCTGAGTGGGGATTCAAACCTTGGTCTCTTTATTCATAGTCTGACACTTCAGCCATTACACCATGCTGGGTCTCTTTACTGATGGAAGCATCAAGCTGGCTGATAGTGACAAGACTTCCAAAAATGTTGGAACATACTTTGAGCAGATCCATTATGAACTGGGCTAGCAAATAAAAGGGTGTTGTTTTAAATAAAATGGCTTTTCCCAGTGAAGCAAGGTTGTACATTAAAAAACAAAACAAAAAACAAAGCTTGCATCTTCTAACAGCCATGTGTTATCAAAAAGGCACACCATCTCCTCAGTTTTACAGCCCTGTTAAGATAATTTTTGGCCTGGGTATTTCTCTGAGGTATCAGTCTGTGTTCTGAGGGAAACATTTACTGCTCCTCAGTTTCAAATGATGTCCTTGGCAGAGTCGGAGGGAAGATTCATATGTTAAAATTCATAATAGTCTTTTATGTATTTCTCTCTCAGGAAAAGTGAAGGATACACCCTGTAAGTACTACTCTTTATATACTTCCCCTAGGGACAGTTTCTCGGCAGAAATTATTGATAATATTCCATGTTACAATGATGCTGTGAAAATGTATTATTTGTTATCTGCTAAAAGCCTAACATCTAAGATTTCCATGTTGAATCTGCTGTTCAAAGAATTGGGTACAAATTTGTTTCGCAAAATATTATATGATGCACCTCAAACAAAATTTGGTGAACTATCATCTTACATTTCTTTCTATGCTGTCTTTTACCACATGATTTCTGTATTCTATTCTATTATTTATTTATTTATTTTTTTAAAAAATCCACTTTATAATTATGAGACTTTTTCATGGCAACTCACATCGAACCAGATATTAGAATACAAAACAACCTTAAGCATTTTTTTCTTTAAAAAATGCAGCCTTAAAACAATAAAAACATCAGCTGAACAATAAAATCAAAAACAAAACTCAGGAGTAATAGTTTATTCAAATTGGCACCTCTCACCGAGAGAGAGAGAGAGAGAGAGAGAGAGAGAGAGAGAGAGAGAGAGAGAGAGAGAGAGAGAGAGGGTAGGGGGCGGAGGAACAGAGAAAGAGACAATAATATGCAGTCCTGAGATGTGGCAAACTTCATTGATGGCTGTAGTTCTCCCCAGTGTCAACACGGGAATGTGTCCCTTGACAGAAAAAGGGGTTTGTGTGTCGAGGTCCTCCAATCCACCCCCAAATAATTCACACTTCACACATAATTTTTGTTTAAGGCTTTTGGAATAATTTTGGCCTCAACTTTATTAAAATACATAAATGTGAGTGGTTGCTTAGGCATTGGTTATGACTATCTGTCCCCACGCCCAGGGACAGAACTGACTTCCGGATTCCAGTGAAAGTCAGTAAGGGAAAACAATATTGGGGAGAGCATGGAGCCAGGCACCAGACCCTCATCCCCCCCATGCTCCCGGGTACGGACGAAAGAATGGCAAGCCCCTGGATTCCTTTAACGGAATTCCCTTGCAGCAGCAGCATTGGAGGGACAGGCACCACCAATCCTTACCCCTCCACCAACCAATTTTTAAACCAATGCCGAACCGCAACCTTACAAGTTGTGATGATTTGCTACGCAGTAGGCAAAAACCAAATGGCACCAGCCAATCAGCCAATTGGACAAAATTCCTACCAGGCCCCTGCCCCAATGGCAGACGACCCCATGACAGGCATAGCAAGGTCAACCAAGATCCCTAAAATTAGGGAGGGTGAGCGGGTGATCCGATGCACACAGCAAAAGAACCCAGTCAGAGCTGTGTGACTTCATTTTATAACCTTTGGTCCAGCCCCCTAAATGGCAACACCAAAATTTGCCCAACAACCCAACCGCCCAATCACTGTGGATGGTCATCCAAACTAACCCGCCAAGCAACAGAGGGGTGGCCTGCCAGACCCCACCGCAACACGTGCTCTCTATGAATGAGAACATGCTTTCCCACACCTGGTCTATACTGCCTGGCAGGATATCTTCATAAAGTCTTTTTCAGCTCTACTAGGAGATGCCAAGGACCAGGGACTTTAGAATTTGCAGGGCATTATGTTTTATCACTGAGCTATGGTGTGTCCCAGGATGCGGGTGGCGCTGTGGGTTAAACCACAGAGCCTAGGACTTGCCGATCAGAAGGTTGGTGGTTTGAATCCCCGCAACGAGGTGAGCTCCCATTGCCTGGTCCCTGCTCCTGCCAACCTAGCAGTTCGAAAGCACGTCAAAGTGCAAGTAGATAAATAGGTACCGCTCTGGTGGGAAGGTAAAGGGCGTTTCCGTGCACTGCTCTAGTTCACCAGAAGTGGCTTAGTCATGCTGGCCACATGACCTGGAAGCTGTATGCCGGCTCCCTTGGCCAATAAAGCGAGATGAGCGCCACAACCCCAGAGTCGGTCACGACTGGACCTAATGGTTAGGGGTCCCTTTACCTTTACCTTTATGGTGTGTCCCACCCCATCCACCTAATCTCTGATAATGGAGCTTCTGGAGAAGAACCACAGTTGCAGGTGACAGGCAGGTTTATGTGAGAGCAGAGACGGTCCTGTAGCATGTATCATAGTCCCATCTTTGGGATGACAAATGATTTTTAAAGAAATGCATTTGACTTGATTTGGATGAGGGCATGCTAGTGCTCGTTTCAGTAAGGGTTTGTCCAGGAGAGCTTCCCAGTGCATTGTTCCCCATATCTGCACTGAAAACAGGACTTAGTCATTTCTGAAAAATGTCCCCGCCTTCCTCAGACAAATATTAGGAGCAACAACAACCAAACTGGAGGCCCATGGCAGCATTAACCCTGTGAACCCAGATTAAACGTGAATGATTGTTTCATATTCCAAAGCAAATTACTGCTTTGGCCAGGCCTGTTTGGTATCCAAACCACTAAAGGAGATGGGAGTAGCCACAAAAGTTCAACTCTGATCCAGCTTAATCCCTCTAGGGAATAATAGAAAACTTGAAACATAAGTGTAGTATAAGCATTTGTATACCGGGAGATTAATATTCATCCTGCTGCAGATAAAATGGATTGCACAATGAGAAACATTGCCAAAATCTGAAACCTTCTCTCTCTGTTCACCACCTTAACAATATTTGCTTGCATCAGGTGTTTTTTTGAGGCTTTGGTTGTTGTTTTTTGAAGTTTGCACATGTCACTCTCATTTGCATTTAATGTACTTCAGATTACTTCCTTTTGTTGTGCTAAACATTTCTCTCAGTTGAGCCTAATTTGATGAGGTCATGCTGTCACCCCTGACCCCTGGGTTCCTAAGTGAAACCATCTGACAGTAAAGTAAGTGGAGGGAGCCCTTTGCTTGTTCACAGATACTTGATATTTGCAGATATGCAGCTGGATTTGAAAATGACTCATTTGCCAGGTTAACACTTGACTGGAAAAATGGAGCTAACAAATTCTCACTGGAGGGTGTGAGATATCCAGAACAGAAATTGGGCCACATCGATCCAGTGTCAGAAATCCCTACATCTTGATTGTTATTTTTAAGTAAATTGATGTTTATTAACTGTATCCTGAGCTCTTCCAAACCATACAGTACATGAATTTTAGTTTAGAACTAGGATGGACAAGTGTGTCCATTTCTGTTTCTCTCGGTTACTTATTTCCCCCCGTTAAGTTTGTCTTTCCCCAGTTGGGTTGCCTTTTTAAATGTCTGCCTGAAAAAATGTCTGTGTTATATGTACATGTTTCTTAATGTGTGCACTTTTGTATGCAATTTTCTGTAGTTTTCAAGCATTTTTTCTCTGAAAAGTTTACCTTTTGGAACCTAATTTTCACTAATACTTTTACTAATATACTCATTTTTGAATGCACTGTTGACGAATACATGCATTTAATATGCATAATGTGGCCGGAGAAGTGTTAATTTTAAAGGAGAGCTGGGAGCTGTGTGTTTGTGTATTAGTTCAGGAAGTTCAATTTTGTTCACCCTTAGTTGGAATCCAAGTACGTAATCTTCAGTTATTGCAAAGGCACTATATATCTCCTTGATGGAACGGAGCCCCACGGGGAGGTTGCTCAAGAAGGGTATTTGGGGGACTGGCATAGTCATGAACTGCTGAACCAGAATCTCACAAAGTGACATTTTACTAGGCTTTAATCTGCTTCATAATATCAGTGCAAGCAAAATTATTCAGCCCCTGCTTGCTTCCTATAAATTGCTTCCTATAACTATTACGGCAAGGCTGTGCAATGCACTAGCAATGTATATATTCTTGCTATTCCCATTCCCATTCATGGATCTTTATATTAGGAGGCAGCTCTTCTGGTGAAAATGAACATATTAGATAGGAGAATGGCCGCAGTAAGTCCTAGAAAACCCTTGTGCCAAATGATGTGTCTCTTTTAGTCCAGGCCGTGGGTGCAACAGATGAAGTAAAACTTTGAACGGGAGACTTTCTGGGGTCAGTCGTGGTCAAGACAGAGAAGCAAATGGTGCCTGGTGCCTGTTGGGACTGGTAGGGTGGAAGACAGGAAGGCCAACAGTAGGTGGGGCCAGAGCCAACGATACTGTTCCAGCTGGTTCTTGTTTTGTCCCCATCCTCCTTCCTGCTGTGTTCTGCAAAGGCAAACATGGAGACCATAGAGGACGAAGATGGCAGGCAGTGCCAGCTGCGGTGGTTGTAAGTAAGAAAGTGGGGCAGGTGAGGATGACTGAGGGCATCCTCAGTCCCATGTTGATGGGTCTAATAGACCAGCTTCCACTAAAGGATGCTATTTCTGGTCCCTCTGCTCATAATACCCTCTTATTCCTTAGTTCATGCCTCACCTCTGTCCTTGATTAAATACAGTGCAGCAGAATCACAAATATCCCAATGGGACAGGGGTAAACTAAGCAAACTAGTGCAAAACCTTCAGGCAAGCTAGGATGTTGGGAGTGCCAATGTGGTGTCCTAACATGTATAGTCACTCTAAAGCAACTGAGCTGCCTGTCTTTGCGTTTCCTATCTATTATCTATCAATTCAAGATGCACTGAATATTCCTGGGTAATTACAGTATATCTGATAGATTATCTTTCAAATGCATCAGCGTAAATTAAATTTGTGGAATATGGGCATTCTGTGTTTGCCAAACTATTCCAGTTTATATGAAAATTACTCTTTTCCCCATTTCCCAGGGGTAACGAACCTGTCAAATGAAGAAATAAAAGACACTGTTAGTTTGAGAAAGCCAGACCATGCCAAATCACTAATTAAAATTTAGATTGTATGGTAGCAAGCAGGTGCATAATGTCTTTCGGGAACAGGCTAAAATGTCTACTCTTGACTTTTAATTTTAAAGCAGGATGTAGGCGTCAGTGATTATGAACACAGAATTGAAGGCAAGCCCTACGAGACACACAAATATAGCACTGGATTTTAAAATGGTTCTGTTTATGGGTCACTACATGTTCTGTGGGGGGTTTTTTGGTGGAAACACCATGTAGACTAGGTCTCTTAAGGCTGTTCCAAGTTCCAAACACAAGTGCTGGATCGCATGAACAATTTGCCACCACCTTGAAAACTTTCTGCAAGCAGAAAGCTAGCATTTGCAGGAGAAAGAGTGTAATGCTGTCCTCTCCCTGACACATTACATTTATAGATACAGAGAGTTTGGGGAAGAATTCCAGCATCTATCCTTCATCTGCAACTACAATCCAGTCAGGAGGCTGCCCTGTCAGAAATAAGTACACAGTAAACGTACTTCATCTAATCCTATCCAGCTCATTCTCACATCTGAGGCTGATGACTATACAGTAAAAACCAATTAAAAGGATTTTGGTTCAGTAAGTCTCTTATGTTTGCTTACAAATCTGTAAAGTGTCATGTACATTGATGGCGATAACGATGATGATGTCAGGATGTCAAAGTGACATTGCATTAAGCAATCTGAAGATAGAACAACAAATATACCATTCATGGCCAAGTCCTGTCCAGGCATTCACCTCCACATGTCTTCCAAATACATGGAAAGAGGAATGGGGTCAGGTATACTGGTGACATCCCCATCTATGCTGATTCCACCCTCTACCATTGCACATGAGGTATGAAGGTTGAAATTGTCACACCTCCAACTGAATGCACTTAGAACTCTTAACAGGAATAGGAACCCAGATTGCACTGGTCTCCCCTGGTTGCATGAAGGATTTAAGTGTGTTCAACTGAATGCAAGAAGATACCCCTCTCACGCTTCCCCTCTCAACATGCAAAGGTCTCAGACTGCAGCTGGAGCTTGCAGGGCTGGGGCTAGAGAGCACACACCTGCTCCTCTCTCTGCGCATCCTTGGTGAATGCTTGAATGAGGCTCTTATCAACAAGAAATGAGGCCAGATTTAAGCCAGCTGCTGAGGTTAGAAGCAGAAGGGGCTGGAACAGAAGCACAAGTGTATTTGGTAGCAAACGAAAGCTTTCTTGGTCGCCAATTCATTGGGAGCTAAAAGGATTCTTCCTTACAGTACTTGAAGATTACTCGTGTAATCCTGTTTGTACAGCTGAGTGAAACTGCAACACATTTCCCTCACATTATGTTTTTGAATCTCCAAATGAAATTTGCTTTGACTAAGACATATCTTTGGGGCTTGCTTTGCTTAAGAAGAGCAACAAATCTGTTCCTCAGAGCTTAGTTATCCAAAGTCACGGCTATCCATGTTTCTTGTTCATCCCTAACAGGTTGGACTAGACCCATGTCAGGGCCCAAATATCTGATGATGCAGTTTGGCTTAGTCCATTTAGGCAAATGAAGCTGCAACTTTATTCTAGGACAAGCGGTTGCTGAGAATAATATCGTGCAAATTCTTCTTACATTAACAGTGACAGGCTTGAGGTGACCTCAGGCAAAATCTCCCTCCTTATGCTGACACTCCAGGGCTTTGTACTTTGGGGCAACAGGGCAGCGCCACTCTTCTTCTGCCTCTGCTGGCCTTCCCACTGCTTGTCCTGCTAGGCAGACAGAGAGCTAGCATAGACTGGTAAAGGTCACCATTTAACTTTACCTTTGAAAACATCCCTGAAATGAGTTCAACATGAGTGGCAATAAGTTCAGCCACTCAGACGCCATCTTTGGGGCCTCGGGGCCAATGCAGGTGTTGGAATGGTGAGACTGAAGCGGGACCTCCCTACTCTGGCATTGTCATTGGCTCTTCAACCCCAAAGGAGGCATCTTGAGTGGCTGTGCTCGCTGCCACTCACATTGAATTGTCATGGGGGAACTTTCAAAGTAGGATAGTACAGCATCTGAACCCTTGGCTACTGGGCACAGTGGCTCTTAATGGACTACGGCGTGTTGCCAACAGGTCACTAGCCCCTGCCTGGTGGCCCTTTGAGGGCCTCAAACTTAATGCCTGGTACTCTGATGCTAACGGTACTACTATATATTAAACATGTTTACTAGAGATAGCGGCTTACATACAGGCTAAACTGGAAACTACTTGGCACAAGCATGAATGACTTTAAGTCACTTTAAATTCATCTTCACCAGAGCTGTTTCTATCTAATGAGTTAGCATCTGAGCCTCATGCATATCCAGTGCGTTCCTCCAGGCCAACTCAAACTGCCACCACATGGTGAACTTTTGTATTTAAAAGCAACTTGTGGCATAGAGGCCATGAGGAGCAACTGAAATTGCTTTCCATGTGGTGCCTGTTCCTATGTACAGCCCCTAAGACAAGAGTTTATCTGGTATACCAGGACAAAATAAGTACATGTCTGCATCCATTTAAGGCAAGTGCGTTGCATGCTAGTCCCCCTCCCACCCACAAAAAGGAAATTATACAAAGGAAAGCCCAACAATTGAATGTGAGGCCCACACTAATAAAACAGGATCCCCCAGGATGGCACATCTGGATGGCTCTAATTTCAAAACTCAGGTGAGCTGTTTTAGCACCTCTGATCTCTGCAGCCCAGATGTTTGGAGCACTTCCACGTTCTCCTCCCCTTGACAGTCCACATGGCTCACCAGATTATCTTTCGAGAGGTGTTCGAGCATTGGACACGAGGCATTTGCCAAAGATCTTATCGTAATAGTTGGATCTGGACCCATCCCAAATCTAACAACCCTTCTCCCCATCTCCCATGGGCAGGTCTAGGCAGTGAACCATCGTTCTTTTCCCAGAAGCATGTGTGAGGCAACCTGCATGCAGTATTATCCTCTCTCCCGTCCCTGACATTTGGTGGAAGGAGCAGGTGGCAGCAAGAGGGAGGATGGTGGGGTGGGGGTGAGGTTCAGGTGGGTGATGCAGACAAATTTGAGGAGGTAACAGATCTACCGTAGATGGGCCAGTGAGATGATGTCACCCCGTCAGCTGCTGCGAAGCATGTGATACTTGCAAGGGTTGATCAAAGGGGACAATAATTTAGATGCCAAGAGGAAGCAGCATGTAGAACTTCAGATTCAGGAAGGCATGAAATCCTGGTGAAAAGATCCTGCTTTTGATCAGTATTATGGAAAGAATTTGGTTGGGGGAAATCAGTTATCTAAGCTTGATCCCCTGGCTTCTTCTCTGGGATTTAAACCTCAAGATTACCAAGAACATGACTCTCCCTCTAGGAGTTTGCTCCATAAAATCATTTTGGCAGTTGTGACACACATAATTCTTCTTCCATATGTTTCATTTTCTTTCGGAGGAGCCCCACCCATGAGAATTTGAGAGATTTAAGGCCAATCTGAAGCATGAATAAACAAACAAAAGCCAATATATATGACCATAATTTTCTACAAAACCCTTTGAAAGTCCCTACTTAGGGATGCAACATGCTCTTTAAAAGCAGAAACAACAGCAACTCTTGTCTCTTTAATTTCATACTCTATAATTAAATGTAATGCAAAGAGACTAGCCAGGAGTAGAAAAGGGTGGCAAGTAAAACTGAAGACCTCTCTACAGACCCATCTTTCAAAGGCAGAATATTAAATACACTGGCCTGATTTGCACACCACATTAAACCATGGTTAAAAACAAACCATGGTATAATGTGAACATATCTGACCCTCAAGCACACTGCCGAAACATTCTCATTGGCTGACTGTGGAAGTGGGTGGGGGGAATAGAATGGAGGGGAGTGGCTCAAACCCTGAATAGGCAGACTCCATTCCATGGGTTGGATCCAAAGTAACACTGAGTAACTCATTCCATCAGTGCAAGGATTTCCACATAGCATAATGGGAGTTCTCCCCTCTCCTCCTCTTGTGTTCCCCATAAATCTGTTCTAAGGATTCTCCCCATCTCTGGAAAAGATATGGGGAGTAGGTGGGGCATGGGGGATGGGAGGGGGAAAGTCCCATTGTGCAAGCAGAAGTCCTTGCACTGATGGGATACATTAGTTGGATACAGCACTGTGACATTTTATTACAGGGGTGCTGTGTCCCCGCCCCCCCCCCCAGCCTTGTGTATTTACTTACACCAAGGCCCATACAACATGTTAAGTTAATCACATTGCTTGCCCTTGAACACAATAATTTTTCTTTCCTAGAGAATGCTCACTCCTCCCCAAGCTAGAGAAGGACCATGGTTTGTGGGGGGCTTTAACCCTTTTCCTGCTGATGCAGTCTCAATCTTGATTGGGAACCCCACACTTGCTATTAGTTTGGTGGTGGGGGGAGCTCTCGTTTTGCCTTCCATTGTCATCTGCCACAACATACGTGTGAAAAGGCTATGGGGCTTCAGAGTAGGCTTCAGCAATGGGGTCCATATATGGGACCCAGGTATGAGCTGAGCAATGGCTTGAAACTTGGTTCCGTCTGACCTCAGCAAACTAAGCAGAGAGCTTTTGAAATAAAAGGAAAAGCTGCAAAACAAATATTAAGCAACATACAGATTTCATTATATACATTCTTCAGGTTTAAAACCAAGTAGGTAATTTGGGTTTTTTGGATACATTCAAAGAGATAAACAATAATGTTGGTGCTGGGTCATTGTTTTTATAGTTCGAAATACAGCCCTGTTGCTGCTCTTTCATTAGTTTTTTGTGGCTTTTTAAAAAGGAAATCCTTGCATTTTCTGACATACTCACTGGAGTGTTACATAGTTTGCATGTAACAACAAAACAAAACCTTTCCATCCCCTCGCATGCCATTTGGACTGATTTAGTGAAACCTCTCGTGAGAAGCAGTCCAATATCAATAGAACTTACAGTATGAGCCATTGCAAACATAAATTATATTGATTTATCTTTTGGAGCCTAAAACTCAACCGTAACTAATTACAATATGCTTGCTTTTAAAATGGACTTTTTGAAGCATGTTTTTGACAAATAGATCACACAGGATTATGCGGCTGCAGATTTCTTTCCCATATTTCAGAAAGAAAATCACATATGTGGCATTGCATGTTAATAAATCAGAGGGGAAAGTCACTCTGCACACGTGCTCAGAAACCTGACTCCCATCCCCATTTTCTTAAAGAAAAAAGGAGGCATTTAGGCAGAGCATCAAAGAGCTCTAGAAATATGTGAAAATCTATAAAATGACTCTAAATGAATTTTGTGAATGTAATAGATAGATAGATGATAGATAGATAGATAGATAGATAGATAGATAGATAAATGATAGATATATAGATAGATTTGTGATCACCCTAAATGGCATATGCAAATAGGTGCTAGATATAGTACACAACTCGGCTGTTGGTGGCACATTCATCATCACTACTTTTATTAGCAAACAGAGTATTACTTAGGTCGCTTCTCACTGAGCAATGACGACCATTGAGAGAAGAAATGTGAAACTGTTATAGTTCATTAAGGTTTAGAATCAGAT
The DNA here is from genome assembly GCF_964188315.1 of Podarcis muralis. NCBI lineage: Eukaryota > Metazoa > Chordata > Lepidosauria > Squamata > Lacertidae > Podarcis > Podarcis muralis. The sequence continues at coordinate 52,266,596 of NC_135660.1, forward strand.
GAGCTGAAGAATGTGCCTGTTGATACAATTAAAAAACAAAACCCAAGTAAGATCAACGATCAAGCTCTTTTATCTCAGTTGACACGAATAGATTGTATTATATGCAATTCTCATGACGGTACTTTTTTTGTTTCTTTTAACATTTATATGTGATCAGTTGTCCTTTACTTCACTTGCAAACTCTGTCTATATACTTTGCAAGGAGATTGTAAAAAATCCAGTTAATAATTGCCTTTATGTGTATGGCCAAGATGGTCAGTGGAATATGTGGGTAATGATGATTTAGATTGGCCCTTCATACATCCTCATGCCAGAAGAGATCCTGGCTAGGACTACATTTGAGAAGGTATGTTTTCTTTTATTGTACAATAGAAAATTGTCACAGATAAGCTTGTTCTGTGTGCATCTGCTGCTGAGAGAGAGTGAAAAAAGAAAACAATACACCCTGTGCATTAAAAAAACCACATGGTTATATGTGCTGGGGACCACAGCATTCTAGGAATCCTTTGTTTACTTCTTATATGATATAAAGGTAAAGGTAAAGGTACCCCTGCCCGTACGGGCCAGTCTTGACAGACTCTAGGGTTGTGCGCCCATCTCACTCAAGAGGCCGGGGGCCAGCGCTGTCCAGAGACACTTCCAGGTCACGTGGCCAGCGTGACATCGCTGCTCTGGCGAGCCAGAGCCGCACACGGAAACGCCGTTTACCTTCCCGCCAGTAAGCGGTCCCTATTTATCTACTTGCACCCGGAGGTGCTTTCGAACTGCTAGGTTGGCAGGCGCTGGGACCGAACAACAGGAGCGCACCCCGCCGCGGGGATTCGAACCGCCGACCATGCAATCGGCAAGCCCTAGGCGCTGAGGCTTTTACCCACAGCGCCACCCACGTCCCTCTTCTTATATGATATAGTATGCTATATTTCTCTGCTACATATGTGTATTTTGTATTGCAATGACCTTTGCTAATAAGCAATAAACTTGAAGTGAAAGAACAACAACAACAACAACAACAACAAAATGTGAGCAAATTGTTAAAGAAACTATGATCTTAACTAGCCATTACGGAGGTCATGTGGCTGTTCCTTACACTCATCTCCCTAATGGCTAGTAAAAGTGGTGCATGCGGTGATGTCATTGCATTCAGTGTTTCTCATTCCAGTTTATCAGCTGATGTTTGCAGAGGCAAGGAAATGCTGAAAGTGATGCCCTCACATCATATATTTCTTTACTGGTGGGGGGAGGAATGCAGCATTTATTTATTAAATGTATTGTTTCATCTAATGCAAAATGCCTCTAGGTGACTTACAATTACAGCAAAAACATACAAATATAAAGGGGAAAAGGCCTCGATTCAGAGCAGCTATGGAGCCCCATAATTTCTGCTTAGGTCCTCAAATTTTCCCAAAACATGTTGCTTTTAATCCCATGTGTAAGAGATTTCCCACATGCATGCATATGTACTGGGGGGGGGGGTTGTTAATCTAGTCTAATCAGTTATTGTTAGTGTGAAGGGAGATGTGTGAGCCTACTGATCTCCACCCCCCAGCTCACTCACAAGCTCAACCCGTCACTTCAGCTCCTGAGGCTCTACAACTCACCCCCACCACTAAATCAAAAGTCCCACCTTCACCAAGTGCTAAGAAACGAACAGTGCCCTGCCTCAATCTCGTGGAAGTAACACCATTAAGGAACACAAATGGATTCTCTACTCTGATGTGTTTTCTCTCTGAGTAAAAGGGATCACTCGTCCATCGCACAATTGTGTGAGAAACTTATTAGATTCATGCAGGCAAGTAGCAGCATGTGATTAGCATTTGAGGACTGATGCAGTTAGGTACCAGGAGAGAATTGGGTATGTGTGTTTTCTCTTTATTTTTCCTTACCTAATGTGTGTTGCACTGGGAGAAGGTCTTTTTTCTGTGCCTCTCTGATGGTGCTGATCAATATATTCATGACTGTTACCCACCACAGAAGCTGAGAGAAAGTTTGATCAAAACAAGGATTCCTGAATGGGATGCATCAGCAGAATGAGTGAGGGCCTAGATGCGTCCATGGCTGTAGCCGAGCCGTTTTTCTTGTTGCTGCAGATGCTGTTTGGCAGCCCTGCAAGGAAACTCTCATCCAGCAAGAAAGAAAACTCTGATGCTTCTCCAATAGTGGCAGGAACAGTCACGGTATAGCAACAACAGCAGCAGCAACAACAGCATGCCACAGCAGGGACTAGTTGAGATTTTGAAGGCTACATAGCCTTCATTCTTTGGAAAACAAGTAAACTACTTAATGTTGTTGAACACAACTGTTCAGAGCATAGTAGCGACCCAGCTGAATGCACCAGCTATGACCGCCAAGTTTGGTGGATTTTAAAAACGACAACAACTTTAAAACATATCCGCAAGCCAAAGGGAAAAAGTCGCCTGTTCTTTTAGCTTCCTGCCTGCTGTTACTTCACCTGTTCTCCGAACAAGATTTTTTTCCTGATGCTGTCGCCAACCCAGCACAAAAAGTCTCGACTGCTTATGGGTCACCCTTCGACAAACTGCCTATCTTAAAGAACATGATGATGTGCGAAAAGGCATTTTGCAAAAAGAGAGAGGGGAAAGCCTGTAAACTATTTCAACAGCTGTTTTGGCTTGGTACGTACAAGGACTCCTCTGCCAAGAAGCAAGGGCTGCTGAGGCTGAATCCAGCAATGTGTTAATGCCCAAGGGTATTGAAAGCAGGATGCCAAGGAGTTCACGTCCCACTGGAATGATATTTATGATACAGAAGAGAAGATGGAATAACATCAGAGGACTGGTTGCCCGACTGAAAGAGATCAATCCCATCATTTGTCATCGCTCCAAGAACCCTGGCATTTTCAATGCCGTTTGCTGCTCTAATCACTCATGTTATTGCTTAGGCTGTAAATACTTTCAGTGGCAGATCAATGCTCCGAGACACAGAGCAAAGAGGTATGTTAGCAGTAGATCAATGGCCAAGGGGGACATGCATTGATATTTTAACCCTTGTGTTACAAACCCAGTGGTCAACAGGTAGCTTTGTGCCTTATTAGGCAACCGGGCTTAATCACAAATCAACACCCCCACCCCCAAATACTGGTTTTACAACCAGTCCCTCTTCCAAGGAATGGCTCTGTAAGGGGAATAAGGGTCTCCTAATAACTCTCAAGACCCATAGCAAAATGCAGTCCCCATGATTCTTTGGGGGAAGCTACAACCTTTAAGTGGTATGATGGCACTTTAAATGTGTGGGGCAGATGTAGGCCTTAGATGGCAACAGCTTTGTGGTAGGAATCTGTCTTTTTGCATATTGATGATGATGATGATGATGATGGTATGAAAAACAGTGTTTGTCTCCTCACACTCCGAGACCCTTGGCATAACTACTTCTTACGGATGTTGTGCCAATTACCTAAAAGACCTACTACTTCCTTCCCAATGAAGAGCTTTTATGCTAGCAAGACTAAATGCTTCCCCCATCCGCAGTGACCACAGGTAGATACTTGCAAAAATCAAGCCCGCCTGTGTGCCTGTAATCAAGGAGTACCAGATTCACTGGACCATATTCTTTTGGACTCCCCTTTGCACAGCAGACTCCGCAGATAGATGCTGAACAAGATATTGGACCTGTGACCCATGGTTCTGAGAGAAAGCCAAATGAGGTTCCTCCTAGTGGATAGGGACAAGGACGCTACTGCCCCAGTGGCTTCCTTTTTAATCTCCATCTTACCTGGAAGGGTTATTAATGAATCATCCCTCTAGGCCCTAGAGTCTAGGGAATAGACAGGGTGAAGCAGAACTATCGAGTACCTTGTGATCCTCAACAGCCTCACTCCTGTCCCCTTTTAAATTTATCCTAGTGTTTTGAAATGTTTTAACTTGTAATGCCAATAAAGGTATTTGTATTGTATTATTATGATTATGGTGTCAATGAAGAAAAAACAAGATGAATTTGGAAATACTTTAGCCTACTACCAATTCTGGTTTGTGAAGGGGAGCCCTCTGCTTATTTTATTGCATTGCACACATATTGGTAGCTGGATGCTGAACAAGAAAGATCAGGGTTCTAAACTGAGCGGGGAACCTACACAAGTAGAGAAATCCCTCAGAACTTATCCTTCCAGCTCATGGAGGGAGATGGTGATGGCAGAAAAAATAACACAGCTAGTGCACTCATCCCAGCTCTCCCTCATTGCCTAAGTTCATGTCTGAACTGGGCTATGTGTGTTTTCAGTTGTAAAGGAATTGCAGACTTTAAACAAATCTTGTGTACAAGCTTTTCATATATATATTCTCCCATGAGCTTTTTTAATTCTCAAAAGGAATTTTATCTACTGGAAACACCTTATTCATTGTCAACACCCCCCTTGTCTCCAATTTTGTGTGATTCCTTGGGTAATAATACCTAATATTAATTCTACTGATTCATCTGTAATAATGCAGTTGTGTTTGTACGTTGTGAAGGCTCTTTTCTAAGCCAACAACCGATTAGTTGCCTTATTTTCCTAGGTTTAGTGATACTTAGATTAAGCAACTTCTATTGTGGAAATATTATACAAGTGTTCCAGGTTAGATGAAATAATATATTACAGAGAAAATGGGTATGCTTCCCAAAATGTAATCCATGTATTAAGTCCTCCCTTTTCTATTGTTTAGTAAAATTTACCCCATGTCACTGACTGCTGCTGACATATTTTGGGAAACAAACAACATGATGATGTTAGGGCACAGCGCAAGTTTAACTGCATGTTCACTTCAATGGCAGCCGATCACAACCTGCATTATTCTTGGCTGTGCTCCACATCAGTGTCAGAAGGTGGGATATTTATAATGTATTTCCAAGTTTTTGAAGGACAGAGGTTGACTTACAGTAGGTCTGCTGTTTTCAGAGGTTCAATGCAGGTCGATTCATACAGCTGAAAACGGTGCTATCCTGTCTTGTTCTGTGAAAAGCAATTGGAGTTTAATTACATGCTTTAATAAGTAGACTGAATATGAAGCTGTTATTATAGGAATGATGAACCTCCAGATGTTTTTGGACACCAAATCCCATTGGCCATCCCATGGTGGCTAGGGATGATGGGAATTGAAGTCCAATACAGGTTTCCTATTCCTGAATTACCATATGGTGGCGATGCACTGATAAAAATATATACCGTAATAGTTTAAAATGACCTCCCCTGCCACACACACACACAGAATTTTCATCAAATGAATTTTCATATTCATTTTTTTCTACAGTCAATATTTAGATTTTAATGGTGGAATAGATGAGATATCTTTATTTAATGCATTCAATAATGTGCTTGATTGCTAACTGTATTGCCATCCTGAAAATCAATGCAGTAAATAAAAAAGCAAATAAACAGAAGTTTCCTCTTTTCTCCAAAACAATGGTAACCTTAAGTTATAACCTCTCTAAATTTCTGTTTACAATTTCTGCCTGATTTTCCCTAAACGTGTTTCTTTTTTTCGTCCTATAATCTCTGGCCAGACCTTCAAACAGATCGTTAAAGCAACTTTTAAAAATGTATCGAAATGAATTCCATTTTTGGTGGCTAATTTAATTTTAGGGAAATGCCTGTGTGGCGTATGTTACAAGAATTTCTATAAGATACATTTTATCCCAACAGTGAGGATTATCTGACTTTTAGAAGCTAATCCTCTTGAATGGTATGTCTCAGTCCTCTGAGAAGACATGTAAGATTTTTAACATTACAAGTGTTTCAATTTTATCTTTATTCATTCGGATGGTGACACTTGAAGAAGCCTGCCCCCTTTTCAGCGTAACGATGGGTAATATTTCTCACGCCACATTTGGAGACTTTGCCAATTATGTCCTATTATCATAAGGAGCATCTTACACTTACCATTTTAAAAAATCTCTTTCCCCTTCTTTCCTACTTCACAATATATCCCATGGAGCTTTTCATCTCAAGTATCAGTTATCGAAAAGGTGGCTCACCAATTTGCTACTCTTTCTGACATTTGAGGAAGAAAAAAACCATCATGGAGAGAGAACACATTTAGATAGGATTATGCACACAGAGTTCAGTGAACAAGTTCTGTATTTGAATACATATGCAGTTTCACCAGGGCTTTTTTCAGCTCGAACTCAGTTCTGGCACCTCTCAGGTGAGTGCCATTGCCATCCTAAGAGAACAAGGGAGGCGTTCATGGTGAGTTCTGGCAACTCCTTTTCTTGAAAAATAGCACTGAGTCTCACCATACACTTAGGTAAAGGGACCCCTGACCATTAGGTCTAGTCACGGACGACTCCGGGGTTGCGGTGCTCATCTCGCTTTATTGGCCGGGTCATGTGGCCAGCATGACTAAGCCGCTTCTGGCAAAACAGAGCAGTGCATGGAAACGCTGTTTACCTTCCCGCCGGAGCAGTACCTATTTATCTATTTGCACTTTGACGTGCTTTCTAACTGCTAGGTTGGCAGGAGCAGGGACCGAGCAACAGGAGCTCACCCCATCACGGGGATTCGAACCGCCGACCTTCTGATTGGCAAGTCCTAGGCTCTGTGGTTTAACCCACAGCGCCACCCGTGTCCCCACCATACACTTACTGATAAGCATATTCTGTTAGCACCAGCACATGTTGTTGTCGTTTATTAATTTATATATTGGAATATTTTTACGGGTATTCCAAGACTTGGCAAATACCCTTCTTGGGGGGGGGGACTCTCATATACTCCACGTGTCCAGGGTCCAAAGTCCTTGGACCACTTCTTTGCCTTTCAGTTTAATTTTATTTCATATACAGGCACAAGAGCTCAGGAACACCAGGTCCCACAAGTGTATGAGAAAGTCTGGATTTAGTACAGTATAAGGCTACCCTTTTCTTCTTTTGTGAAACAATAAACTGCAAGGGTTTTTTATTTAGACCATGGAACCCTTTGTAACAGGCATCCCCAAACTTGGCCCTCCAGCTGTTTTGGGACTACAACTCCCATCATCCCTAACTAACAGGACCAGTGGTCAGGGATGATGGGAACTGTAGTCCCAAAACAGCTGGAGGGCCGAGTTTTGGGATGCCTGCTTTGTAACCACAGACCATATATCCTTTCCTTCTTAGTATGCTTTATTATTGACTCAGTAAATCACATAGCTGCATCCCATGTGTTCTTAGTGGCAATTGTGAGAACTTGCTATTTTTAAACCAGGTTACTCCCCCGATTTCTTTTATCTGTAACCTGTCTGTTGTTACTAAAATCCAATTTAAAAAAGGGGGGATATATTTCTTACATGCCAAAATGGCTGCTAAGCCGTTTACAAGTATAAATTCAATTATATAACATCCACTCTTAATTAAAATGCACAATAACACAGTTCCATCAATATATGGAAAACATCCATAATGAAAATATACCTACCATATGCTCGCCACATGTGTATGACTGAACCATGAGGAACAAGAAGAGAGAATCTGTTATGTGAATAAAATTATAACATATTCTATCCAGCTCTATAGCCAGTGCCGGCCATACCACTGGGCCTCTAGAATTCTATGGTTCTATGACAATTGAAGTGTGAGTCTAACCCAGTCCACCACAATATCCACTTGCTCGTCCATCCATCTCTGCACCCCAGGCTGTGTTTTCCCCAAGTCAGGTGTTTCATCTTGGGTCCACAGCTGTTGATTGTGGCTTTCATACCTTAAGATGGACTGAAGCCACAAAAAACCATTGTACCCACTGGTCATTTGCTTTGCAAATCAGCCTAGTTTTGTCTCGGAATCTCACCGTTCCACATCAGGAACCCCTTATTTCTGAACACCTCCAGCTCCGTGTAATTCCACAGTGCAGACACCAAGGCTGCCAGGATTCCTAACTTGGAAATGTGGAAACAGCAACTTGAGAGTGGCTTGACTGAGTCTTGCTGATTCAGGACTTAAGAAAAAGAAAACTTGCTCCATCAAAACCATGCCGCCACATTCTGTGCAAACTACATTGAAAAAACGTGTTATTGCATTTTATCCGGCACAGCAAAACTACAGTGTGTGTCATGGCACCACATGACATGCAGCTCTATGTAATGCAACACACATTGGAGATAAATTCCCTTTTTCCATTGTGGCTAGGAGTAAATTACAGATAGGAGCTTACCATAATGAACCACAAGCTGGCAGGCCAACCGGATTTCTGTCTGACCAAATTATTATCAAGAGAGTTCAACTGTTCTCAAGTTCAATGGTTAAAAAGGGGGGGGGGGCGCTGGGAGAGACTTAAGAAGGTAACCGTGGTGATTTATGGTTTCTTTAACTTTCAAGTTCTGTGCAGGCCACAAAGAGTGGATTGTGTCTTCTAGTTATGCTTGCTTGGTATTCATTTAATTGTTGTTGTTTATTAGTATACCCTGCTTAGGAACCAAAGTTTATATTTAAACTGCAATAAAATAGATAGTAGTGCCACAGTCACAAGAGCAGAGCAAAGGTTATATAAATCCCCTACCCACTTAAAATGGGAGACTTGGAGGATATGGGTTTAGGGTGGCATAACCATGACTGTCAGTGACTGAAACAAACACTGGGACCATTGGGATCCTGAAGTTTGAGCGATATTAATGGTCGCCAAGCTTCCGCAGTTGAAAGTGCCTGTCTTGAGCAGGAGTAATCACAGGTCCATTATTTTCTTTTTAAAAGTCCATTGGTTTCTTTTTTAAAAAGAACATGCCATCATGCAGTGCATTGATAGGGCCCTAGTTATCTGCACCGAAGCCATAACCATAGATGGCCATAACTATATATCACACAACAGATCATTTGAAATGTGTTCTTCTTCCCTTTTCCCATAGGGGCGTCACTATGGAGAATTCTTTAAATAAAGATTAATGGGCATTGTCCCCACTGTTCATTTGTTCTGTTGTGAGAGGTAATTTAATTATTGTGTAAATAATTAAACAGCATAATTAATTATATAGCTTGAGGAAGCTTTTAAGCATGCTTATTCTTGTGATGGCTTGTCAGCCAGCTCTTACTTCAGTTGACAGATGGAGCCTTCTAATATACTGCTCTCACTTACATTAGTCCAATAAAATATAAATCTGAGGGAAACTCACTTTAAAGTCATCACCAGCCATTTCTATATTTTGAATGTTATGATACTCGGTAATCCCAATGCAAGATGGTCCACGTAAACCAGTTGTTCTAATTAAAAGCATATTTAAACAATGTGGAGTGAGGACCTACCAAATTGTCTGGCTGCAAGTGAGCCCTACTGATTTCTGAGAAGGTACGTCTAGGATTCTGCTGAGATAATTTTAAGAGAAGGCTTCAGTATAGCAGGGGCTGAAGAGGAGTTACCTTTGCTATATTACACTTCTGTGTAATTGTTTTCTGGTGTATAGTGATAATTACTTAATAATCTAATGATAGGGGAAACAGGGCCATTCCCAGCATGTGCTGCTTATCAATGACCGCTCCCCGCTTAAAACGGGGGGGCGCCCTTTGTGTGGACGCGCGCAGCCCTAGATCTGGAGCGGCCCCATCAGCATAGGCTTGGCTTTGCCTTCCCTCAGGCGGGATACCTGGAGATCTTCGCCTACCTCAGTCAGTTGTCCAATCCCACCTGGGGGAAGCGTTGCCAAGGAGACCAGGCCAGGTATGGGGAGGGATTACCTGCCCACACAATAGAGGGAGGATCTTACCTGGGAATCCTCACTTGGCTCCAGAGCTTCTCCCACCCTACCCACCCTCAGTTAATGTCATCTTTTGCAGGTTAACTTTTCTTCATAGGTTTTGCAGGTTAACTTTTCTTCACAGGTATGCGGGTGCTGCTACGTTAAGGTCGCTGTTAAAGGGCCGGAAAGGAATTTCCCTGCATTGGCAGGTTTCGCCTTTCCTGTAGCAAAAAACGTCACAACTTTGGCGGTATCAGGCCTTGGGCGGAATCCTTTAGTCCATCTTCCTCTTTGCGGCGGCGATACCAGGGTTCCCCGTTAAAGGGGTTTCTGAAGGGAGGCTTTGACCGTATGCTGATTATGGCTCAGTATGGGGTGTAGTTAACTAAGTAACAAGTTTCTTATTCTTACTTGCATAATTGTAACGATCCTGTCTCCAGGTTGGGCTGGTTTCCCCAATAACAAACCATGGTGTGCTTTGCAGCAAACCTTGCCTTTGCTAGCTGCTGTCACGTAGACCTCCTCCACTTTAATTTGACTATCTAGTTCCAACCATCATTTTAGACTGCATCTACCCCAAACAGACCTGGGACGCGGGTGGCGCTGTGGGTAAAACCTCAGCACCTAGGACTTGCCGATCGTATGGTCAGCGGTTCGAATCCCCGCGGCGGGGTGAGCTCCCGTCGTTCGGTCCCAGCTCCTGCCCACCTAGCAGTTCGAAAGCACCCTTAAGTGCAAGTAGATAAATAGGTACCGCTCCGGCGGGTGTTTCCGTGTGCTGCACTGGTGCAGGCTCACCAGAGCAGCTTCGTCACGCTGGCCACGTGACCTGGAAGTGTCTTCGGACAGCGCTGGCCCCCGGCCTCTTAAGCGAGATGGGCGCGCAACCCCAGAGTCGGTCACGACTGGCCTGTACGGGCAGGGGTACCTTTACCTTTTACCCCAAACAGAACTGCATGTGGACTGTACCACTTCAGAGAGCAGTTTTGGTGGGGACTGCATGCTTGAGCACTCTCGCCAGTAAAGCCCCCAACCTAGTAAACTGGCATACTAGGAATGGCTAGGCTAGAATCTTCTCTCTAGTACTCAGTTTCCTAGGAAAGGAGAGTATCATTTATGATATTGTTGCACATATACGTCTTCAGCCTAAAGCATTAATATTCTAGAAGCAGTTTTAGGAGGTCGTCAGCTGTTTATGTAGACTTGGCCGCCAGAGGTGGTGAATCTCCCGTCTCCCATCTCTTTTGGCGTACTGTTATCTGTGATTCCATAGATATCATTCTAATGCCTGGGAGAAAATTAAAGTCAAAAGTGTGGGTGGATAGGTTGGATTCTTACATTCTAAATATTCCACCTGAAAACTGAAAAACAAAATGAATAAGATTTTTTTTCCTCCTAAAAGCACATACGTGTGCATATTATTGCTTACTGCTGTTAAGTATTGCTATTGTTAAAATGCTCTGCCACTGTTTATTACGCTTGCACCAAAATAAATGCCTGTAACACAGACTTTTTGCATAAAGAGATCACTTGAACAGGTTGTTTAGTTTTGGTAATATAATTTGACATCTAAACATAAGCTGAGAGGGATCTCACACAAACACTTTGATAATATGATTCATTGTCAAATGTTTGCTTTGTCTATCTGGTACTCATTAATTAATTCTTTTTAATATAGCCTGGCTTTACCGATTTGGAAAAAGAGAATTATTCTTATTGATGTTGCTAAAATATCCAGGTGGTTTGAATTCTACCGACGAGATGCTCTAATCGAGCACATTTGTGTAGCCCTAATCAAATCTCTGCTAACAGATGTGAAGCACCCAGTAGTGGAGAAAATGTTTGTGTCTATATGATAATTAAATTACATCAATAAAGAGGAGGAATGAACAATGATGGCTATAGTTTCTTTAAACCCAGGTTATCGTTGTTAAGCAGACCCTTCATTAAATCCCCTCTTTTTTAAAAAATAGGACAAACTTTTATATTTCAAAAACAAAAATAGATGCCTTGGTATTGTAGCTTCACTTGTGAGCTTCACCGTAGTAGATCTTTGAGGCTGGTGGCATGTACAAACCTGCCTTCAGATGAATATCACTAATTTGCTCAGTAATCATTTTCAAGGAGGGGTGGAGGATGTACTAGATTTGATTACCTCCTTCCCCATTTAAATTGCCCTTCCAATTCAAACAGTTTTGAGCATACAGGTTACAGGTTCCCATCTTCGGATACCGGCTGTTACATACAACCAGTTACTAGTGACTAGAGCTGAAGCAGGGCTACAGACTCCCAACATCCATGGGTGATAAAATCTACTCATCCCTGCGGCCCTTTTGTAGTAGTTCTGGGCTGGATCTAGACCAGGCATAGGCAAACTCGACCCTCCAGATGTTTTGAGACTGCAATTCCCATCATCCCTCACCACCGGTCCTGCTAGCTGGGGGTGATGGGAGTTGTAGTCCCAAAACAGCTGGAGGGCCAAGCTTGCCTATGCCTGGCCTAGACTAATCAAAGAAGCATTTCAGTTTAAAACGTTGTAACTTTAAACAGGGAAAACGGGTAGAGAAAAATGGGACTCCACATCACCATCTGGCACAATGTTATATCGCAAATACAACACATATAAATAGCTTTTTCTTTACCAGTCTAGCGGAGTCCTTGTTCAGGTGCTTCCGCCCCACACAATTAGAATAGTATGAAAGACAGGACAGAGTTTCTATTGTTGACCCTACTGCTTCCACTGGGAGCTCCATCACCCTCCATGCTTTGGAGGGATGACATCTGCAGCAGGAAACAGCTGTAGTTGTGGAGGCATAAACACAGTGGCTATGCACTAAATCCACTGTCAGAGACAGTGCTGCCGTGCTCAGTGCCTTTTTTCTGGCTTCCCCATAGGTATCTAGCTGCCCACTAAGAAAACAGGATGCTGGACTAGATGGGCCATTGGCCTGATCCAGCAGGACTTTTCTTATGTTCTTAGGAGACTCCCTGCGCAATCAGGGCTTAGAACAGCTGCAGAAGTTACCCTCCAATTTGTGGAGGGGCTGAGAAATGGGAAAGGGATGGAGGAGGTGGCGCCAGAATTTCCCCCCTTCTCCCTTCCTGTGATTCTAACTGTTTTTTTGCAGGCAGTTACCCGTAATATATGGGCACAGCTAGTGTTGCACCTATAACTCCTACACTGAAGAATCCTTGGAAGCACAACAGTTAGAAATTCCACAGGGTGTTTTCTTTCTTAGCATGTATTTGTGGAGAAAGCTTCACCTATTTTATTTCTGCCTTCCATGCCACTGTTTGACTTTAATTTTTTCTTCAGTGATTCCATACCCTCAGGATATCTTCATCAGGAGCTATGTTGGGTTTTTTAAAAAGGGAAAGATGCCAATTCTACCTAAATCTCATACAGTTGCATGCCAATTCTACTTAGCCTAGATCTACAGTCTTCCCATGCAGTGATGTCACAGAACTACATTTCATGGTCAGCAAAATCGCTGGGGAAACTTACAATTCGGTAGGGCCAAAACAGTTATATTTTTCAATGGTGCTTATGACCATATATTTAGGGACAGGGTGTTTGCATCGGGCTAAGCTCTCTGGTGCTGTGAGCCAAGTTGCAGCTGCAGCCCAGCTCCCAATTTAGCCATATTTTTGCTCCAAACACAGGAACAATTCTCTCTGTGTGCACTTTAGTCTATGCTCTGACCTTGCTGGAGGCTAAGTAATGTCACCAGCTGCATGTGTAATGTGGTCACTGGTGATGAAAAGTGAACTGGCGTAATTCGCCTAGGGATGCAACCCCTTTTAACATATCTAACATTCTTGCAGGTGTGGTGGCATTTATTTGTGTGCTTTACTTTGTTTGTTTATTTGTCTGACTAATCAAGCCAAGTCCTCCGTACTCATCTTCCGATTCACCAGTCTCAAAATATTGAGGATTCGGCCTCTAGATTGTTTCCAGTCGTTAGATGTAACTGATCCCAATGAAGGGAAAGCAGGGTAACTGTGTGCAAAAAAAAAAATTTTAACAGCTGGATTAGAGGTTTTTTCCCTCCCTCCAGATGATGGGAATGTAGCTGTATCCACACTTTCCTGAAGGTTTGCGGGTGGAGAAAGGAAAATAAACCCTTGAACCATTCAGAAATGTCAGAAATGTTCTAATATCTCTTGTTCGAAGAATGATGACAAAAGTGGGCATGCAAAGGAATGATCAGTGCTGGATTTACATATAAACTAAACAAGCTATAGCTTAAGGCCCAACTCTCTTGCCCCCCCCCCAAAAAAAATTAAAGGGAAAAAAACCTGGATGTACATTTCCAAAATATAAGATAAAAAACAAATAAAACCTGCATACAGCCACAGTGTTTTGTGTTGTGTAGGCTCCTGTGATGTAAGTAACGGGCCCCGCCTGCTAGCCTGCTCTCTCAAATATCACTGGTTTGCTCATTTCTATATATAGGGTGCCTACATTCTGCATGGGCTGGTTGCATGGCAACATGTGCAAATGACTTTACATACCTATTAGGAACCATATATCATATATTCAACACAGAAAAACAGGGACAAATTGTTGTTGACAAAGGACAGCTGGACATATAAAGGGCCCTATTACCTTCAGTAGCTTAGGGCCTCATCAAACCTAAATCCAGCCCTGGGGATGATTATGAAATGACAAATTTTTCCTTCTTTAAATGAATATCCTTCACTGACATTATCAATATATAATTTAGACTTATATTCTGTAATCATATCATTTTAGTTAACAGGGTATTTTCACTGCTGGGACAGAGAAAGATCTCTGCCATTTAAAGAGGAAGCTGTAGAATCTTTCATCTTTCTGTGAGTGATGTTCTTATCTTAATCACCTGGTCCATTCTATCCTATCTCGTAACAGGATCTTATGTACAGGACTATAGAGCAAAGGCTATTGTGAATAATTTGGCTAAAATGGGAATATTATTACATGTTCAAAGGCAAATGGCACCAGGACAATTTTTTTGGCAGGAAATGTTCTGGATCAGGTATGCACAGCTACTTTTTCTTCAAAATAAAAGTGAGCAGTTAAAATATTATTTTCATTATTTTAAAGGGGATGTTTATTCACTATAGTTTGGCCCTTAAGGGGGCACATGGATTTCAATAAAATTCTTCTGCCCCAATAATTTGAACAGTGTTCCCCAAGTCATTTCTTTCCCCTCATTAACCCTTTTTTGCTTGTATCTCCTTATATTATAAAATGATGGTTTATTGCATTTTTTCCCAAAGAAAGAATAAAGAAGAACCAAACAAAGTGAAAACATAAATCAAAAGATCAGAAAATGCAATGCAAACATTGTACCCAGACCTGAAGGGTCTCTTCAATTAAGATCAAGCTTCATAAAATTAACAGTCATACAATATTCATACAGTAATCAAGGTGTTGACTTGAGAAACAGAGGACTGAAGAAGTAAAGTTCATCGATGTAGGAAACATCAACCATCTTTCATACTCCTCCTCCCCCAACTCATTTGCCTACTCTGCAACTTCATTCTTCTGTGCCTTTTGCACCGTGAATAGGAGGTTCTTCCCCACCACCCTTTTCTTCCTTTCATGTAAACACATCTCCTAAAATTACAAAAGAATGGCTTTCTTTAAAGTGGAACCATTCCCGAGTTTGTAAATATGCTGCGGTTGAAAATGAGTTAAAAATACAGTCAAAGGGATTTGCTTTCCTCACTCCTTCCTGTGAATCGTGACCTTTGCTTTTTTCAACTTCCTCAATTTCGTTTCAGTAAATTGTCCTAGAATGGCACAACACCTGCTTTGGGTACTTGAGAAATTGACTTTTCCTGCAAATTACCCTGATCAGTGACCTTGTCTGGCTGCTAAAGGGGTTTGGAGGAGCAACGTAACTTTATGTGTGGCCATATTCATTCTGCTCCTTGATATTTAGCCCTTTGAAGTTTACTTATCTCTCTAATGTACAGTTTCAAGGGGGGGGGGTGGGAATGCCACAAAGCACTTGTCATCTAGGAGGGAAAGCTACTTAAAAATGGCAATGTGAAAACATATTGGAGGCATCTCAAAATTCTTCTAATAATGACATTTGAGGGAGGGATTCTATCATATTTATGAATCGCTTAAACATTTCTTCCAATCCTTATTTACTAGAGGGACACAACCAAAAGCACATTTTTAAGAGCTTCTGTTTGAAGTTATGATCTTACACATTTTGCAAACATTTTGGGGTCATAGGTTATTTCTGGAACATTGTTAGGAAAATTATATAAGTTTCCTGTAATTTTGACTTCTTTTAAAAAAAAGAAGAAACTTGTATTTTAAAATATACATATTATAATGAGTAGATCTTCCTAGCTAACAGGTGTTAATCCTCAAGCACTGTCCCAAGGGCAAACTGTGTGAGTAAAGAGGCAATTCTCAGCATCCTGAAGATCCTGCAAATTGGCCCATGGAAAAGTTCTGAAGCTACTTGAAGGCCAGATGGCATGAGAAGCTTGTCAAATATCAAAGGGAAACCGGTGTAAATGTAAACATATTTGCAGCATTGCACTTCATCCTGACAAGCTTTTAAGATCCAATGGCAGATTTTAGTCAAGAAAAGACAATCAGTTCAGAAACTACAAGGGCTTTGGGTTGGAGGAGAGATGTTTGAAATTTGATATGCATTTCGTATGCCTAATCCCAGTTTGATTTTATTTACATCTGTTCTGCCTAGTTTTCTCGAGCAGCAAACAGAAACTTTTGGAATTTACCCAAAATTCTGGCTCGTATTCTGCAGTTTCAGATGGGGAAGAATAACCAAAGACTCCTGGGTTATATTACCTATTTCTTTCATTTTTGCCTCTCCGTTTTCATTGCTGCAGTAGCATTCAGAAGGGCCAACCTGCAGCCTGATCTTCAGACAATTATCTCAGACTGGGGCTTGATCTTGCTGAATCCCAAAGCTGCTGTGTAGAGTTCAAAAAATAACCCAACACCCAGCTTACTGGGATGCACAGTTCTATGTGCCAATGCTCTAAAGAGAGGATTTCATCCATGCTGTTACGGCTACTATCATTGCTGTGCTGGTCTTTGCCACGTCTCTCCATTAAGTATATAAGAACAACTCAACAGGGAGTTGATTAGCCCTAGGGATGGCGATTTTAATTGCCAGAGGGCTCTTCTGTGGCAAGTGCTCAATGGTACTACCCTATCAGAGGAAGAGGCTTGAATGTAGCACCGGTGTGGGGAACCTTTGGCCTTCCAGATATTCCTGAACTACAACTCCCATCACCCCTGGCCATTGGCTATGCTTGCTGTAGCTGATGGGAATTGTTGTTCAATAATGTCAGTATTCAAAACACAATATTAGAAACAGTTTAAAACAACTTGAAATTACAGAAATAAGGTGGGTCCTAAAAATTAGATGGCAGTAGTCAAGGCAAGTGTATGGAAGTGAGAGCTGGACCATAAAGAAGGCTGATCGCTGAAGAATTGATGCTTTTGAATTATGGTGCTGGAGGAGACTCTTGAGAGTCCCATGGACTGCAAGAAGATCAAACCTATCCATTCTTAAGGAAATCAGCCCTGAGTGCTCACAGGAAGGACAGATTGTGAAGCTGAGGCTCCAATACTTTGGCCACCTCATGAGAAGAGAAGACTCCCTGGAAAAGACCCTGATGTTGGGAAAGATGGAGGGCACAAGGAGAAGGGGACAACAGAGGACAAGATGGTTGAACAGTGTTCTCAAAGCTACCAGCATGAATTTGCCCAAACTGCGGGAGGCAGTGGAAGACAGAAGTGCCTGGCGTGCTCTGGTCCATGGGGTCACGAAGAGTCGGACACGACTAAACGACTAAACAACAATAACAGTCAAGGCAAGTGACGGTCAAGGGTTTTAGCACCAGATGCAGCTAGTAAAGGATGCATTTTGGGAATATCAATTTGCTATTGTTATCCTTTAAAAACTCAATAGCGGCAAGAGATAACACATGGGCAATAGAGGATATTTCCCCCAGCCCAGAGCTGTTGCAGGTGCAGCAAAAAATATCCTGGCATCAGTTATTGTTCTCTTAGTTGCTATTCATACGGTCTTTATCCTATTTCCGAAACGCCTACGTGCATTGGAGAAGTGGGTTGGTCTAATGCAGGCTCGTGTTGTTTTAAACCATGTATAATTTGATTGAAGCTCTAATGTGCTTGCTGTAAAAATTAGCACCCAACACCAGATTTTATTGTACATTCAATCAATTAAAACGCACATCACATCTTGAATCTGTTAACTTTCAGATAAGTGCCATTAGACCAAAAATATGCTTTAAGTAGTGTTTACACATTTATTTACAAAAGACAATTATTTAAACAAAGGAACATTCCCAGCTAATTGATATGAAGATATGAGAAAATGCAATTAATCATCATTAGCGTATGCAGCTTTTTATTCATTTATGGTATGCAGCTGTGGGAATAACAGGCTGTGACACTACTTCGGGCTGTTGCTAGCAGAAGCTCCTACCCGTCTAAATTAGAAAATGCCAGCCCAACACACCAGGACTGGATGGTTTTAACTCTTTGCAATTCTCTGTCACCCCATCATCCCTAGTTCAGTGCATGGCAAAATAGCTGCACCATCTGGAGTTAGAAGGGCTTTCATAGGTTCAGGTTAGTTGGGATGAATGTGTGCAGGGGAGCAGGACTGCAGCATCAGGCTCCATCACAAATCTGTGCTCAGCTATTTGAAGATCAAAAGACAGCATGAGTCCGTGGGGACCTTTCCACTAGATCAGGTGCAGGGATGGGTGAATCGGTCCATTTTTATTACACTCTGTTCTTTATTACTCCAGTCTTAGGTTTATTTCCCACCCTGTTCCCACGTTGGTTTGTGAATTTTTCTTTTAAAAAGTATGCACCAAAATTCAAATGCCTTTTGTGCCCATTTCTTAAGAGATGCATCTTTGCATGCCATTTTCCCCAATAATATCGTGCAGCTTTATGGTGCTGGAGGAGACTCTTGAGAGTCCCATGGACTGCAAGAAGATCAAACCTATCCATTCTGAAGGAAATCAGCCCTGAGTGCTCACTGGAAAGACAGATCCTGAAGCTGAGGCTTCAATACTTTGGCCACCTCATGAGAAGAGAAGACTCCCTGGAAAAGACCCTAATGTTGGGAAAGATGGAGGGCACAAGGAGAAGGGGGCGACAGAGGACGAGATGGTTGGATAGTGTTCTCAAAGCTACCAGCATGAGTTTGACCAAACTGCGGGAGGCAGTGGAAGACAGAAGTGCCTGGTGTGCTCTGGTCCATGGGGTCACGAAGAGTTGGACACGACTAAACAGCTAAACAACAACAATCGTGCAGGTATTTTCAGGAACACATGCACTATAGTGCACAATTTTTGCTTGGAGAATTACACCACAAGATTGAGAGAAGTGCAGGTTTCGAAAGAGAGCTTGGTTTGGGTTCAGGAGGTGCAAATTAGGTAGATTCGCATTACACTGTGTCCTGAATACATTTCTCCCTGATTCCTGCTGCTCCCTGTTTGTGTGGAGAAGTTCATAGGCGCACAGGGAGTCTGACTGAAAATGGTTTCCTAGCCCAGGGACAGATGGATTCTTGGTTCGATCCCACATGGATCTTCTGATGTTCTTATCCAATCTGCTTTTACATTAAAGAAAAATGGGGGTAGCCTATAGGATACATGGGAGTATGAGCTGCTGAATAATGCTGAGGGTGAGGCTGGAAGATCAGATTGTATCCAAGAATCTATCATTAATCTTTTAAATAACACTTTCAGGCATGACTGTGTAAACAGAGACATCTGCAATGACCCAGCGTCTTCAAAAGGCTGTTGTTTCATGAAAATATAGTGCAGAAACTAGAAATACAAGCAAATGCATCGTTGTGTATTTAGCATTTTAAGTCTCCCTTCTTTTCTTTTCGATTTAAATCCATACCCTGTTTCCCTCCTCCCACTCTGCTCTGCCCTTTAGTCTCTTGCTTCACAACACACAAGATTGTCTTACAGTGCATCTCATTTCCATTGCACGCCTTAGCATGTGTTATTGCATACATGGTGTAATATAGACTGAACTGTAATTCACACTTTGTACACCTAAGGTAGAGACATTTCTAGTAGGGAAGAAATTCCTGGCTTGCACAAGGGATCACCTTACGGAGGCTATTCAGATGATTAGCAAAATGCCCATTAGCAAATTACATCAAATTACATTACTTGTTGTAATACGGGTGTCATGTAGCAATGCTTTCCTATGCTCCATCCGTGAGCTCCTTCTATGCACATCTCATGAAAATGGATGTTGATTCTGTGGGGGCAGTTCTTGGCTGGTTGCACAGGTATTTAATACGAAGTCTTTCCCAAGTAAATCTGTTGAGTTCAATGGCCACAGCTACCCTGGACCGAAGCATCCACAACATACGCTGGGTTCCCATTTTCACCCTAAGCACCAAGAAATGTAAGTACATAATCCTGACACTGAGTTACATCTATGGGACAAGCATAGCAGTGCCAGATTTAGGGTGCTTCCCACACACCAAACCGAGGGGGTGCAAAATCAAGGCACCAGATTTTGGGCTCGCTGAGGGTGCCATCTTACCGAAGATTACCAAAGTCTGCCCCTGAGGATAGACTCTGCTAAGTTACTTTGCAGAGTAGTGGGATTAAGTACAGGCAACACCCCTTTTCTGTGGGGGTTGCATTCCAGGTCAAATCACATGTCGGTGAACTGCGTATAAACCTGCCCTGTTCCACCCCTGCCCCCCCCTACCCCCCCCATTCCTCCACCACTATTCCTCCCTCTTCTGGGTCCAAGAGGACCCATACATCACGGTTGCACGTCAATTGGAAAATGGTCGCCACCTGTAATGAAACTTCGGCCGGCATAATAGATCAATATTTGTATTTTGGTACATTTGCAAATGTAACCGTGAAATCAGCACAACACCATCAGCACAAGGGGAAAGACCGGGCAGAGTTGGTTGTGGGAGGAGAGGGCTCTGCATCCAATGTTTGTTCAGATGAGTTTCCCCCATTCCAAACCATAACTGTGGTGTAGTGGCAACGGCTATCACAGGCAGACATTTTGGATGTGAGACCAGAGAAAGTGAAGTTGATATGAACCAGCATTCTTAGAATGTATTTTTGTATGCCACGCCAATCGCCGAGCAGTGCAAGATTCCAGGGGTTCCTGGGATGGGCTCCACCAGTTTGCATACCCTCTAACATTTCTCCAGTGAAAATAGGAACATTCTATTTAATAATAATAATAATGTTTTTATTTATATCCTCTCATCTGACTGGGTTGCTCCAGTCACTCTGGGAGGCTTCCAACATATATAAAAATAAAATGCCTTCAGATCTCTTCTAAAGGTTGCATAGAAGAAGAAGAGTTTGGATTTGATATCCCACTTTATCACTACCCAAAGGAGTCTCAAAGCGGCTAACATTCTCCTTTCCCTTCCTCCCCCACAACAAACACTCTGTGAGGTGAGTGAGGCTGAGAGACTTCAGAGAAGTGTGACTGGCCCAAGGTCACCCAGCAGCTGCATGTGGAAGAGCGGAGATGCGAACCGGGTTCACCAGATTCCGAGGCCACCGCTCTTAACCACTACACCACACTGTCTTGCTTCAGGGGTTGCATAACTGCATACTGTCTGATGAAAATAGGGATGTCCTAGGGAAAGGTGGGGCAATCTGGGATCACATCAGAAACTGGGACAGCTTCTGTAAATCCAGGACTATCCCTGGGAAATAGGGACACTTGGAGGGTCTGCATTTGCAGTCTGGCACAGAGCCTCCCCTCCTTGGCCTGGCTTATCCAGCAGTTGAATCCGTGCTGGACTCAGGAATTACAAGGAGTCTGGTACCCACAAACTCATAACAGCCACTTCATGTTGGTTTTAAAGGGCAGCAGATGCACAACAAACCTTTATCCACAACCAGTAGTCTGAGTCCATCCATGAGGTATTCCTGATTGGGTCTCTCTCCTCTGCCCCACCTATTCACCCCCAGTTAGCAATTGTGGAATTATGCTTTGGAGAAAACAGCATATGTTGTCATCTGCAAAGCTCCCATTCAGCGGAGGTATGATTTTATTCAATATTATATGAAACACTACATTTGACACAGTGCATTTGACTGGGGACCAGATGAAAACTTCTCAGGTTTCCGGGGAAGCTGGAAACACAGGCAGTTTTGTATCATTCATATTAACATCCAGAAAGCACTCATATCCATTACCTCCTGACATATGATTATCCTATTCTCCCTGAATGGAGCAACACATTCTGTAAACCGATGTGGTAGACTCCTTCCTGGAATGCACTACTTGGGACAGCAGGCTGGGAGGAATCATATTTTTCAATACCCACTCATATGAAAAGTGCCTTGGGTGAAGAAGGCAAATACATCAGGGAGGGAATTAAACCAGAACATTTCTCTCCCCAATGTACTAGTTTACACGCATGGAGTTTTTACACAGACTCCTCTGCCTATTTTCTGAAATTCTATGGCATGTGGGTGATCAGAAAAGGAAGGGACACTCCCAAACTATTAAATCAGCATCTGCTCTCTACTACCATGCAGATATCTACCGTTGTGACTCCATCAATCACTCCCCAAATGCCTGGGGTGCCTATCGGCTCCCCCACCCACCACTCCTTCCCTGCTACAATTCTTGGACTCTTGCCAAAGGTTTAGTCAGAGGGTCAATGCACACATGATGTGGCAAGTGCGCTCACTGAACATACGCTGGTGTTGTCAGTGATAAATCCCATAAAGAGTGAAGGTGAGATCCATGTCTCCACAATGTTGGGAGACATATGATGGTGGAGATGTGCCAGGGATCCATCAGCCACTAGCAGACTCCCAGCATGTGCCTACTATGTCTTTCCAACTCTTTGTAGGCATGCATCTCACCATTTTACTCTATGGCGATTAGCACTCTATGGGGTTGAATAACTTTAGAACCAAGGGCATTTTGGCGCCTAGTTGTTTGGGCCCAGGGGTGCAATAGCTGAAGCCCAATAACATGGCCAATATTTATCATACTATTTCTGAAGCATGAAGATTGGAACCCATCACAAACCTAACTGCATGATCTGTATTATCAACACACCAGATTTTTCTGAATCAGCTTGAGATATAATGTGAAGAAGAATGGCCACTTTTAGAAGAAACAGCAGCCTCTAGAAGTAGGAAAGACTTCCTTTTTTCCCTCTCATTTGCTTTCCCAGTAGGAAAGCATTTTGCCTGTGGGATATTTCTCTCTCTGTGTGTGTCAAGGATCATAAAAATCTGGTTTCCCAGGACAGATTCATGCAGGAACATATCCTTGTGTCATAACATATTTGAGTCCCCTGGTTCCACAACGATGTTTATTCCATGGGGCTAAAACTTTGTTGCATCCAACATGCAAATATTTGTAATGACAAGATCCTTGGTATCCCAGGGCAATTGAAGATCCAACATCTGTTTGTGTGTGTGTGTTGCTGAAATGCAGGTATTCCCCAGGCAAGACAGCCATGGTAACCAACTTCAAAACTTGTCATACAGTTTGCTTCTATTAAGCTACAAGGTAGATACAGATTGAGAAGTCTGCATGACACATTTCCTTCTGTCCCCCACCCCCAGTAAAACATTGCCTTGTGAAATATTCCTCATTATCATTTTTAATGTGACACAGAAGACAGCTCTCCATTTAAGTTGCCCGTTAGACTGATTAATAACTTATTTTTATTTTGCATTTTCTGTGTTTTTTACGTTGCCTGTGAGGCAAATTTTAATCAGTGCTTTTCGACAAGAAGGAACACAATTCACCGAACACTGTTTGTGCCCCGAGATCAGAGGAATAAGTTGAGATTTATTATACCCAAGGACTGCAGCTTTTTAACAAAGTGCATAAAGAGGAACGTGTTCAATTAGGTTTTGTTTCTATCGGTGCTTTGTCTGCATTCTTACGTGGGTTGCTGAAGTTTTTAGTTTTGCCTATGAGAAGCATACGAAGTGGCAGGGCCACTACCACATCTATAGCCCTGCTGTGCATGGCAGCTGAGGAGAAAGGTGAGGGAAGGCAGATCGCTGTGCCAGCCTGGAGTTTGCTGTGTGATGGCTGGGATCCAATCCTGGCCTGGCACAGTACCAGCCCCTTCCTGCTCCCAGAAAGCAACTTTGAGGGGGCTTTCTAGTGGCTGTCACTAGGATCCTGCCAGGGGTCCTGCTAGCAGGGCTTTGGCCCTCTTGCAGAAGATGGGAAGGTAGAAGGTAACCACAAGCAGGAGGTAAACAGGGGCAAGCATGGATGGGCACAGGGACATCTCTGCGTGACCCCAGTCTGGCGCAATGGTGTGTGTGTGTATGGATTGTACAGCCAGTCACCTAACACGGGTCATTCCCTAGACGAGTTACAGTACAATCAAGGTTAGAAACAAAACAAAACAAAAAGAATGGTTAAAGGCAGCCATCCAAATTTAACAGATCAGTACATTAAACGTAAAAGCAACACCAACCTCCACAGGGCAAAAATGAATTAGTTAATTAATTAGTTAATTAGCTAAAAAGTTTGTTAATTAATCAGTCAAATTTGCATATGTATAAAACAGTGGCTTGAATCCTAACTAGCTTTCTGCAAATGGAAGGGCTCCTTCTGTTCAGAGTGGAAAATGGGATGTATCAGAGAGGATAGCACTGGAGCGGGGGGGGAGCATAATTTAATTCCCCTCCCCAATGCAGTACCCTGTGCCACCTCTCAGGAGGAAGGGAAGAGCAGCAAAAAAGTGGAGTCCCCTCTTCTTCCGGTGAGAGCAAAACTCCACTCATGGGCTGCTCCTACCAATGGAACCTCAGTTAGGATCTAATTCAGGGATAGCAAACATCAGTCCTTGGGGCTAAATGTGGCCCTTCAGGCCTCTCAACCTGACATGAATCGCCTCCTCCCTAGGCCATGTCACAAACGTGCCCTCCTCAAATGCTTTTGCCTGATTACAATGTGTCCTTGAGCTGTGACAATTCCCATTTGCAAAGAAACACTCCTGCCTGTTACAGAAAAGTGATCTGTCTCTTCTTCTTTTAAGTACAGTGGTGCCCCGCAAGACGAAATTAATTCGTTCCGCAAGTTTTGTCGTCTAGCGAATTTTTCATCTTGCGAATTACTATTTAGACAAAGGAAACAAAGTCGCGATACGTTTTCGTCTTGCGAAGCAAGCCCATAGGGAAATTCGTCTTGCGAGGCAACTCGCAAACGGAAAAACCTTTCGTCTAGCGAGTTTTTTGTCTTGCGAGGCATTCGTCTTGCGAGGTACCACTGTACTATTATTTGAAATCACTGAAAATCAACCAGCTATCCAGATCATTGGGAATATCTTCCTAATGGATCAAAAGTTTTCTTCAGCAGTAAATCCAGCAGATTCTTGGACAAAGCACATCAGACCTAAATTTAGGAAAGGAAAAAGATCTGGGGAAATCTGATGAAATATTGAAGACGCAGGTGTTTGTAATATTGGTGTGCATGCATGTGTGCGCGCACACACACATATTTACTAAGGAAAACTGAAATGCCTTTTGCTGTCAGAAACCCCCTCTCACACGTGTGTCTTCCCATCTGATTCTTATGTGGATGGTATCTCTTATTGTTTGCTCTTACGATGTACAATTGCTAGCTGGGGCACAATTCCACTGAAAGGCACTGCAAACCTTACAGGAGTTTGACTACAGGATCGTTTTCACATTTGGGGTTTACCTCTGATCCTGCATTCTTCATCTCTTTCAATATTGCCAAAGCTAGCTATGTTAGTTGCTTTCTCAGAGCTAAACCAAATAGCTTTTCCTTCTCTACCCCCACTCTCTTTGCTTCTACCCCAACCTGCATGGAAAACGTCATTTCCATTTCAAAACCACAATTGAATCTGAAGGTTCATTTCTGGTGTTCTCAAAAGTGGCTCATTGATTCCTAGTTCAGACAATCCCATATTTTCTATCTGGGCTTAGATTTTTCATCAGTCTGGATGCAAGCGCATGCATCGCAAAATTGGGCATCTTACAAGTCAATGTGGCATAAGAGTTAAAGGGTCAGTCTTGCACTGGGGAGACCAAAGTTCAAACACTCATTTAACCATCAAGTCATTAATCATGAAGCTCACTAGATAACACTGAGTGATTCACTATCTCTAAGCCAAACCTGGTTCACAATATTTATTGTTAGGATAAAATTAAGGACCACCACCTCAAGCTCCTTGGAGGAACGGAGATATAGAAACATAGTGTTGTGAGTTTGGGGGATTCCATTGTTGAAAGGGCCAGGCAGGTTCTGGGGTGAGTTAATAAGCCCTAAGTGTGGGTCTGTATAGTTAAAGCTATGGTTTTCCCAGTAGTGATGTATGGAAGTGAGAGCTGGACCATCAAGAAGGCTGATCGCCGAAGAATTGATGCTTCTGAATTATGCTGTTGGAGGAGACTCCTGAGAGTCCCATGGACTGCAAGAAGATCAAACCTCTCCATTCTTAAGGAAATCAGCCCTGAGTGCTCACTGGAAGGACAGATCATGAAGCTGAGGCTCCAATACTTTGGCCACCTCATGAGAAGAGAAGACTCCCTGGAAAAGACCCTGATGTTGGGAAAGATTGAGGGCCCAAGGAGAAGGGGACGACAGAGGACGAGATGGTTGGATAGTGTTCTCAAAGCTACCAGCATGAGTTTGACCAAACTGTGGGAGGCACTGGAAGACAGGAGTGCCTGGTGTGCTCTGCTCCATGGGGTCACGAAGAGTCGGACATGACTAAACGACTAAACAACAACAAGAAGTGTGGGTCATTAGCAGTGTTGTTGTTGTTGTTGTTTTAATGTATTTTTATTAAAGATTTTTTTTGGTTTACAAAGTATGTGCAATGTCTCTCTTTTTTTTCCAAGTAACATTTTTTACAGATCAGTTTCATTTGTTGAGACATTAGGAAGAAAAGGGGGAAAGAGGTGGAGCAGGGAAAGGTGAGTGGGGGTGGGGTCGGGGGACGATGTTTCTATTCTACTTAATATATGTGGGGTTTTGTGTCAGCGTCGCTTGTGCAGGTTTTTTAAGTGTCAGTCATGAAGTTGTTATAGTAAGTGCCACACTTTTAACATGGGGAGAGGGGGGAAGCACTGGTCATTGGTATAGGAAAGGAAGTTGCTTTACGCCAGAGGGCAAATGTGTTGGCTCCCTCTCTCACCTGGCTGGCCGTGAGGACAATAGCCAGTGTAGTGTGTGAGAGAGTTGTGGGCAGGTAACAGGCAGGAGACTGAGAGGGAGAGACATGCTTGAATCAAAGGCTGTAGCTTTAGGAGAAGCAGGACCTCCTTAGGGTATTAATGCTGTGAGCCCCTCCATTGCCGATACAGGTTGTACATATATGGAAATAAACCATATATTACTAAGACACCACAGACTCCGCTGTCCCTCATTCCAAGAAAAAATGGAACCCTTGGAGCCTTGTCTTGCTTGGAGACTGGGGTGGCATGGGTATAAACCATAACTTGATTTGTCACTCTTCAAACTACTATAGGAATGCTTTACTATGTTGGAGATGTTGTTGGCATCTGTTTGTATCAAGAGATAATGGGCGGTGCCTCTGAGGAGGAAGTGAAACCGCTATGTTAACAGCACCAAAATGACCTGTCCAGGGTGCGAGCCCGGGCAGTGTGTGTGGAGATCCTGGGCTGCCTGGACGACAAGACCCTCCTCTCGGCCTGGCTGATGAGGTCCAAAAGAAAGCAGAGCAATACGTTTGGCACCAGCTTGGCTGCAGGAGTTGCCAAAAGGAAGTGTACAAGACATCATCCAACCGTCTTAGGGACTCCACTCCAGATATTGAACAGCTCTCTGGTTGCTTCATTGCTGAAAGTGATGGTGGGGAAGCAGTGGAGATATTCAATGAATATGGGAATCTCCATTCTCTGTGTGCTTGAAGATGGTGGTCAGTGACTCCCTTCCATAAAGGGTGTCATTGAAAGAAAGGACTGAGGAATACTTTTGGTTGTTGGATAGTGCCAATGACAGAGAATATCAAAGATATATGATGCTGGACAGCAGGAGGAGCATATAAGCTTTTTGCACAACAGCTTCTGGGCAGGAGAAATCTACCTGAGTAATGAAAACTTAAATAGTTCAGCAGCAGTGCTCTTAGAGGGACACCACAACCATACTTAGCACAATGTGGAACTGGTCCTGCAACTTTCTGTAGAAATCACGAGCCTGGCACTCCACAACTTTTGTCAAACATCAGCACTTTCAAGATTCCAGGCTTTCTAAGGACTTTGTAGTGTGAGTCAGAAGTAGAAAGGTGAGTTAGGGATAAGAGGCAGGAACAAGCCAAGACGCATTTGGGGAAACCACAACCCCACCCCAAGTTTGGAAGGAGTAATGTACTTTTCAAACATTCTGTTTGGGTGTCAAGAGAATCCCTTTTCCTCTTGGTTTGCTGATAAACCACATGTTTCATTCACATGTCTAATTTAAATATGATGATCATCTTGTACAACGGAAGAAAAGATAGGTTTCATTGGAAGGAAAAGTAAAACAAAAAACAAAAAACCCCACATCCTAAGGATTTCTCAAGCGCGGAAAGCTTTTGAAATGGGGTGAACAGAAATGGTTGTTAATCGCCATCTAGTGGCTTTAAGGCAAACTGCATATGTAGTAAGGAATCCATTTAAATTGGATTAGTGTTTATAGTGCTGTTGCCTTGATGTATATTTTGCAATCTGGTCGGCAGGCAGATCTTGAGCAGACATATAGGGATGAAGGGATCATAACTGCTGACTGCATTGTTATGGAGACATAGGTAGTGAGTACCAAAACTGCAGGTCCTCTGTGTGTTGTGGGTATGGAGAAACCATTGGCTTATTCTGTTGCTTTCCATCCACAGAGAGAGAGATGCCATACATTCTGTTCCAGTAGAGAAAGCTGTAGGAATCCAAGGCTTTCATATTGCCTAGACAATAAATAGTGTATGATTTGGCCCTTTCACTTATTCATATAATACGATTGGCAGCATTCTGGTCCTCTTGTTATCTGAAACTCCAGATTCTTGGAATTCTCAGAGCTCATGTCAGTGTAACCCTAAAATAATCTGACCGCTTAACCTAAGCATCCCTAGCCATACATACCAGCATGCCCAAATTGTCTAATGCCACATTCCCTTCCAGATTAAGTGGCATTTAATAGGTTGGCAGGCATTATCATTCATTCATTGGTTAATGGGGGGAAATACAACAAGGAGCCTGAGTGTCTGCAACAGTGGTGGGAAGCAGAAAGGGGAGGGAGAAATGCAGTTTGTTTTCCAAACAGAAACAGCTCTTGCAGGAAGCTAATTAAACTGTATGGCAAATACAGAAAGGCCCCATTCATGAAAGTTATATAAAGGCCCCAACCCCAGACTCTTTCGACTGGGACCAAACGTCCCCTAAAACAAAGCAGCGCTCTGAGGGGCCCAATCAAGTGATCTGATGAACAGTCTTGTTGACTTCGGAGAAGCTGGTTTCAGGACCTCCTGGAGAGCTTACAGAGTTTTGGGGTAATATAATAATATGCATAAGAGATGGGCACAGGAACACTGTGGTATGTGTGCAGCCGGGAGAATAGTGTCTCCTCAAGCCAGGAAGACCAGGAACTGCTTATTCCCCCCCCCCCCTTTATCATTTATGTAGCACAGCCTTTGCCAGCCTGGTGACCTCCAACATGGGGCTGGAGCTGATGGGAGTTGTAGTCCAAAAAATCTGGAGAGCACCAGGTTGGGGATGGCTGATGTAGCATATTTGTTCACCTGTTCAAATCTGCCCCAATATTAACCACTTGACTACCGCCAACCAATATGCACTATTTACCTGGGGGGGCGGGGAATCCTCACCTCTCATCCTTGACATGAATGCATTCAGTGGGGAAGTCAGGTAATTTTACACTCCAGAAATTAATTTAATTTCTTGTAACCATGTTAAGTTGTTCCTGGGTAAGTACTATAGTGGCTCAGATTGTTCTGATGTTCTCATGCAACAATAAGCATATTTATGTTCCTCAAACAAGCACTGTTTGTAATAGCCTACATTTGTTTGTTTCAGCAGCTGCTGATTCCACTATATTGGCTAAAACACTGCATTTCTATTGCTTTCAAGTCAGGCCATATTGCTGCCTTGAGGTTCATTTTGCATTCTTGGGGGCCATTTTGTGTGACTGGGTATCCATCTTCTATGGCTTATGTGACATCTTCCTTCAGAAGAAAAAGAAAAAGAAATGTGTACCTCAGGAGAAATTTGCACTCAAATGCTGATATATTTTCTTGTGGACTAAAAAAAAAAATCCTTTGCAAGCTGACGTGAAAGAGCTTCAATTCAGATTGGAAAAATGAGAAACCAAAATTGACAGATCCACCCATCTCTATTTCCTAATAATAATTGCTAGCAGCTTCAAGCACATGGAAAAATGCAACTCTGGAGCCATTGCTGGTTGTGGGCAAGCTTGCTGGCATGGAATGTCTACCTTGGTACTGTAAACACTTATTTGTTTCTTTTTATGTCACTGGCCTTCCAAGGAGTTGGGGTGGGGGCAACTTGGGGGTTATCCTATTTTATCTTGACCAAAAAACTGTGAAGAGGTAAGGCTAAAGTGTTGTGCATCTGGCTCATAGCCACCCCTGGGAACTGCCGTACTATCAGTCAAGAGTGAGGTGGCTGCCTCATGCTGTTGGTTTGGGATGTAGAACAGGGCCCTTCAAATTCTTACCTTCAAATAGGGTATTATTTCTAGTCCCAGGGAGAGGTGTTTGAGAAATTTTCTGCATCAGATGTCAACATAACTTGGCCAACCTAGAGGCCAGCAGTGGAGGCATCCCAGCTTCCTGCCCTACCAGCCTCCATTGTTGTCTTCAAAGCTGGCCAAGTTCTGTTGACATCTGAAAATAACTTGGACAACCTACAGGACAACAGCGGAGGCTGGTAGGGCAGGAGGCTGTGATACCAACAGGAAGTTGAGCCAGAGAAGAAGCCAACTAATTTTGCCTCCCCCCCCCACCTTCCTCCCTGTTGAGTTCTACAAAGGCAACACTGAGGCTAAGGAAGAGGTGGAGGAAGCTTACAGCCAGCAGCACTCCCTAGACTAAAAAGGTAAAGGTACCCCTGCCCATACGGGCCAGTCTTGACAGACTCTAGGGTTGTGCGCCCATCTCACTTTAAGAGGCCGGGGACCAGCGCTGTCCGGAGACACTTCCGGGTCACGTGGCCAGCGTGACAAAGCTGCATCTGGCGAGCCAGCGCAGCACACGGAAACGCCGTTTACCTTCCCGCCAGTAAACGGTCCCTATTTATCTACTTGCACCCGGGGGTGCTTTCGAACTGCTAGGTTGGCAGGCGCTGGGACCGAGCAACGGGAGCGCACCCCGCCACGGGGATTCAAACCGCCGACCTTTCGATCGGCAAGCCCTAGGCGCTGAGGCTTTTACCCACAGCGCCACCCATGTCCCACTCCCTAGACTAGTTGTAAGTAAAGAGTAGGCAGGTTGGGACTGACTGAAGGCAGACTGATCTTGGTGGGGCAATGTCCCACTTACCCCAAAGGATCAGCCTTCACTGGGAGACAATGTTTCTTGACCAGGTTGAGATGGGAAGAGGGCACCATTTGCTGTTCCACCTCAAGAAGCAAACTGTCTTTAGCCAACCCTCCCCAGTGACCTTTGTGTCTGAGTGGGTGCTCAAACCCACGTCTTGCCGCTCAAAACTCCAGCATGCTTTCCACTACACCACACGGACACTCAATGGTCTTCCTGTGATCCTTGCCCAATGTTGTCCTGAGGCTTTGGTTCCAGCTATGAAAAGTTGCTATCATGCCTTGTAGAACTACACCTCATAGCACTTTTGGGGGGCCACACTCTAAGGCTGAAATCCTATTCACACATGTGTTAAAATAAACTCCATTTAACTCAGTTATGAGAAGGCATGATTAGGTAGCACAGCTAGCAGGCGGGTGCTTCACATGTTTGCTGCTTTGGAAAGGCAAACTTGTGGAAAGAAGGAAAAAGAGAAATATGTAAGTATTCTGCAATAGGCCCGGAATCAGTGCAATGGGCAAAATTACTACTGGATGAGAGTGTTGGGTTTTTGGTGGTTTTTTTTTAATGCAACACATCTACCTCAGTGGACCAGTTAGACTGTGCCCTTTCTTGCACAGTTGTCTATTACTGGGAAGCTTGTAAGAAGAGATAAGAAACACAAGCGCTGCAGCTGATTTGGGGGCCTCCAAATCAGGTCACTGGGCTTCCTGCCATCAATTCTCAGGGGGAGCAAATCAGAACCGGCCCTTTGGTAGCTGCACCTGCTTACAGAGTGAACCCTAGAGGAACATCAAGTGTTTTTAAACAGTGTTTTAGAGAAGATGCGTCTCCCTAACACAAAGCAATTGCCATGCTTTCTTTCCCGATTGCCTTTTCCCTTCTCTTAAAATGCCAGCGAGGAAAACAATCTCAAGGGGGAAGGAGAAAAAGAAATCCTCTATACCATTCAGATTTTCTTTTAGGACCAAGAAGGAAGGGGGGGGTGGGGAGCTTTAATTTTCTCATTTTGCTTTTAATTCCATGCAGTCCTGCAGTTTGGTGGGGGGTGGGGGAGGAAATCTCTGAAAAGGAACGTGAAATGGTATCTCTTCTCAGCTGCAAATCAGCTGCTAATTAAAACTGCATTAACCCTAATGGATTGGAACAAGGATCTAATTTAGAAAACCTCTGTTTATACAAGGCAGACCGGAATAACAAACTCAACTGGACTCGCTCCACTCCCTCGCTTTCTCACTCTGGCATCCATGATTTGTCAGAGACAGCTTTACACGGAGGCTGGGATGCTCTCCTCTCGCCTCACTGCTGCTGAAATCAGCACTGCGAGATGCTGAGCATCAAAACACTTTTTATTGTTGCATCTGGCAAAACTCCTGCCTTGAGATGTGCTTGTGCTAATCAGTGTCACAGGTGCTTATAATAGTTCACCTAATTGCTTCATTATTTTTTTGCCACTCCACAGACCAGTTTGTATTTACTGTACAGTATATATAGTTAAACTTATTACAGCTACTTATGGGGATGATTTCCAGCTATTCCGCGAATTCTCCCTTGGTTAAGGCAAGTATTGTCTTGTTTTCCTTTATTTCCCAGGTGGTTCTGCTAGAAGCATCAGGGTGGAATCTAATTAATGACAGTAGCTCCTCCAGCTTGGGTGATAAAGGTTGTTTTGGAAAAGGCAGCTTAAAAACTGGGCCATGTGAGCAAGGAGCTCTTAATGCGCCAATAGCCCCCTCTGCCAGGGAGAACAAACCATTCCCCTTGGACTCTGCTCTGGCCCTAAGAACAACGGCAGGCCTTGGGTTTGCCTTGGGTGTGTGCTTGTGTGTGTGTGTGCGCGCTTGTGTGTGGACGCAAAGCGGCCTGTGCCCCCCCCCCCCCGAAGGTTTGATCTAATGAATGCCAGACCATAAATTAATGAAGTGGGTTATTTTTTTTTATAGGGGCCACATTGTGATTTGTAGCCCCTAGAGCATCGACAAATCTGCTAGAAGTCAGGGCAGCTTTTAAGAGCTAGTTAGGATGGCGAGTGTTTACAAATGAGATGCTCCCCCTGAAAAAGGGATTCCCCCATATTTGTCTTTCATTGCCATACATCCTAGACTCCAGGGAGAGGGAGTGGTGGTTGAGTCGGTGAGTAGGAAACTGCCATAGCCCTCAACAATGCCTAACCAGTGGAATTTGGACCCAACAGGTTCTCACTCATAAGGGAGGCCATTTAGCATCCTTGCTGTTGTTACGAAGGGTTGTCCCTTGTTCCAACCCAACAGAACACACTGTTCATAACCCAGGCCTTTCCATATTGTGTTCAGTGTTTCCATCATCATTGCAATGGGGAGATTTCTGAGAAAGGAACAAAATGATTTGCCTATTCAGGAAGCCTTGCCTTGAGTAGCCTTCATTTACCTTCATCACCCTGATACTAAAGGGTCATCAATGTGGTCGGTACTTCCTTTCTCCTGAGTGACAGCAGCCCACAGTCACTCCTGATTGGTTTTGTAGCATCATGAGACCATAAATAAAATCAGTATGTTTTTTGTGTTCCTCTTTTTTCATGCATGAAATGCTTTCTGGCTGCTAACACCTTTCTTCAAAGTAATTTCTTTAACTTCAAAAGCTTATTCTAAAGGATGTGTGGAAATAGACCATAGCCTTTTTAAAAAAATATACTAAGTCCTACACTGTGCTTGGGGTGAGGGTAGGGTGAGACTAGCCCATGTCTAAACCCCTGGGCAGCTTCCTGTGTCTTTACCTTCCTGATCTGAGGGATGAACTCTAATTTGTTTGCACTGACCCATCACATGCAGAATCTAAGGTTACTGTAATGCACCTCAACCATATGAGAAGCTTACAAGTTTCTCTTTAAGTCTTCTACAATACAACCTTAAGTACTTTTCAGGGCTTGTGCAACAGCGACAACAAAAAGAAATCACGCTTGGAATATGGTTTATCCTAGCAGAAGCAGAGCTGAGATTGACCCCATGCTGGTGCATCTCATACTGTTCTTCTCCCGTCCTCCTCTGTGTTTTTTACACCCTTCCCCCTACCCATCCAGCACTTCTTATGCGTGCAAAGAACCACTCCCTTTCCTTACAAGCCATGATTTAGTGCTTGTTTCAATAACAGGGTTTCTTTTTCAGTGGATGGGCACCATAAATCAAGCTGTGATCCATCAGCAACAGAGCACTAATTTCCTGGTTGCAAGTGAATGCGTTGCATAATATCCTCTTGTCCCTCTGACCTGGGGCTATCCATCCAGTGCTTGGCCAGCTGGATACTCCTCTGTATAAGCAATAAGATGCTGTGAGATTTTACCTGCTTCATGGAACATTCTTCACCCCCTGCCATTCACAGGCTGCTGTCTATTTCCCCCATTACTTCTGCCTTAACCACCTTTGGCCTGGTCACCCAGCTTTTTTCCAGAAAGCTCATTCCCTCTAGGAAATCAAGTTCTCTACAGGTGCGGGGAAGTAGGAGTTAGGAACACAATATATTATGAATTCTCAGGTGCACCTTTCATTAGAAGATCCCCCCCCCCCCCAGATCACCACAACCTTCATCTAGATAGACCACCATCTTGTTTCTGCCAGTGGCCAGTAAGTTGCTATTAAGAAGCCCACAGCAAAGTCATGAAGACAATAGCCACCCCTCATCACGCCCCCTATCCCACATCAAGTAGTATTCTGATAGGCTACATCTCAACTTGGAGGCTTTGTTTAGCTATTAAAGGTATTAGATGCTGAGAGGCCAATCCTCCAGGAAGCAGTCTGATTCCCTGTCTTAGCCAACGACTTTCATGGCAGTGGAAGAAAATGTCTCTATCTGCACACTCCATGTCACACTCCATATCTGCACACTGCAGATTTTATCATGTACACCTTAGTTACCGTATGTTTCCCTCCCTTCCATTTTTAGCAGAAGGCATGACTTAAGAATGTACAGTTCATATCAAGGGCGCAGGCTCCTGGGGACCAAGGCTCTGTGTCGTCTTATTTCTATTTTTATTTTAAAGGGGCCCGGGGCCCTCAATGTTCAGAGGGGCCCCCAAGCGACATCAGCATGTCACACAGTATTGCGCATGGGCCCCCTCAATGCTATGGGGAAGATGGTGCCTCGTATATTACAGGGGGTCATGTATATGTACAGAAGATTCATGGCAAACCTGTCTTGTTTTTACGTAGCAGTGGCATCAATGTACCCTCCCCAGTTTTCTGAGATGATACCATAACACCAAAGGTCTTTAACACTACACAGATACCATCAGTTGCAACCTGGAGTCCCATGTGTATGGGTCTTCTTTGCTGTCTGTGGGAGAGCAGCTCCTTGTATGAATACTTGTGGGCGCTTCTGTTTCTGTAGTTGAGAAGCCCCAGTGATATGAGCTAAACCGCTTCACTGAATTGTGGCCAGGATGTTACCCACAGTAATGGTGCGCTCTCTCTCTCTCTCTCTCTCTCTCTCTCTCACACACACACACACACACACACACACACACTCCTGCCGGTTTAAAACAGTAAGGATCAAGATGTGGCTTAAATCAGTTTGTAGCCACAATGTAAAACCTGCATTAGCTATGCATTTCATTTCTCTTCCGTTCCATATTAGCAGCATTCACACATTGCACAAATAGCATGAAAAAGGCTCTAAGGTACATTTATGTCTCACTTGCGAAAAACCTCCTAGCTTTGAACTAATGAAAAGCATCTACAGCCGCTGTGAATTTCTTCAATAAAAGCAAGGGAGCAATTAACAAGGCTGGATAGGAACTGTGTTTAAAAATCAAATGTAAATGTAAGAAGTTAAAAATGCGCACACGCAGGATTTGTGGCTCTTTAGTAATACTTGCTTACCCCTTACACAGTGCTTTGCATTTTCAAAGGATTGAACAAAAATTAGCTAGCTAATTAGGGCAAAGATGATAAGCTTCCTTTTCAAAATGTACCATGCTGTTCAAAACACACTGCATTGATGCTCAACATTTAAAAATGAAACTGTGTCTCTTTGTTCTAAAATTTCACAAGGTAAGAGGGACACTTCTGACTACACACAGACTTGAAGGTTTCACTGCTCATTTTGCCTCTGGGAGGCTTTCCTGTCTGAAATGGTGTATTCCAAGAGGATGATAAATAGTTCCTCTCACTTCCAAAAGGGCAACTACAACATGATATAGAAGGGCTCTATAATATTTTATATGGGTGCACATAAAATGCATCTATGATGCATATAAATACTAAAAAGGCAGCTGTCCTATCTAAATCTTGGACATTGCTGAGCATTTTGATTTGAATGTGATTTTTGTATTGTGAGACTCTTTTGCAAGTCACCTTGGGAGCCTTGATATTGGCCTAATTTATTTATTTTTATCAGCAACTTTGTATTGATGTCACATTTTTTATATGTGTATTTTTGGAATATTTTTGTTTAAGTCGCCAGTTGTTGCTTCAGTTTTCTGTACGTCACCTAGAGATATTTTTTATATATTATGTGGTATAGAAATTAAATTACCATCACCATCCTCAGCTATAAAATAGGATATGAGTATAATGAATAAAGCTGGATATAAGTTTGATAAATAAAATTCTAAGTACTTTTTTCAACTCTAGAAGGAGTGAAAAATAGTGCTTAAGAAAATGCTAATCTGGTGTTTCTTTACTCTCTTGTCAATAGCTGATGGTTCTTTCATGCTTTTACAAGTCTCCATCCAGTGATTGCAAAACCACCATTTTTATTTGCATGTTCAGACCCAGAGACCTCCCTCCTAAATAAAGACACATTTGACTCAAATTTTAGTTTTGGTTTTTGGCAGAATTTAGGCCACAACTTTATTGATTACAGAAAAGTGAGTGGTTGCATAGGCTCTGGTTAGACTAGCTCCCTACACCTTTGCAGGTAGCACTGACCCAGAGCTCTACCATAGGTCAGCCAACGGTGAACACCTGAGGAAGGTGAAAAGCCTGGGAGCAGACTCTATTCACTCCCCAGATGCTCCCCTGGACTCAGGCACGGGCACAACCCCCTCTCGGGAGTTGACCAAACCAAGTTGAGTCCCCGGATTCCTTTAACAGAATACGCTTCACATAGGGATGGTGAGACCTTTCTCCCATCCCTATTACCTAAACCAGTGCTTATCCGCAACCTTACAAGTTGTGATGAATTGCTACGCGGCAGGCGAAACCCAAATGGCAACAGCCAGTCAGCCAATTGGGAAAATTCCTGCCGTGCCCCTTTCCCAACAACAGATGACACACGACAGCATAGCAAGGTCAATCGCAAAAGGCCCTAAAATTAGGGAGAGGTGGGTGGGTGTTCCGATGCACAAGCCAAAAGAGGAAGCTCTGGGTCATGTGCATGGGTTTATATAGGTCCCTGAATCCGTTTAGACTACAACCCCATTGGCCAGATTGAAACCCAGCATCAAGGGGCCTGCCAATCGGGTGTTGTGGCTATCCTGTGGACCCACCCACAACCAAGAGGTCAGTCTCCAGATCTCACCACAACACGTGCCCTCTTTTAGGGAGGACACAATATATCAGTTTCAATATTATATCAGCAGGGCTCTTCCAAAATGGGGATAGCAGATATGGGGATTGCATTTCCTGAAGATTGCACTCCCTGTTAAAAGCTATCTTGGTAAATTATCCAAAACCATTGCATACCCCCATGTAAGCATCTGTCAAAATAAGCAATGCCCCCTCCCATAACTCATAGTCCAAATGTCTGATAATCTCCATATTTTGGATTAGCCCCAGTCT
Source organism: Podarcis muralis (assembly GCF_964188315.1). Taxonomy (NCBI): domain Eukaryota; kingdom Metazoa; phylum Chordata; class Lepidosauria; order Squamata; family Lacertidae; genus Podarcis; species Podarcis muralis. The sequence continues at coordinate 52,304,531 of NC_135660.1, forward strand.
ACTTGGGATGGGAGAGCCTGGAACATTTTTATATGCATACTGTTTCACTAACCCAACCTGAGCGCCAAGGATATGCTTGTAAAAAATATGCATATGTGTATTCATAAATGCACATGTGTTGCAAAAAACATTTTCAATGTTTTTACTTAAATAAAAAGGAGGAAGCAAGACTTCATCTAAACCTTGTGTGATGTTCCAGGGTGAAATATTCATTGTGTTTGCTAGATAGCCTCTGGGCATCCAAACCACTGGAGGATGCCTTCAGGGAAAGGAGGAGTTAATTAAATTATCTTATATTTAGCATTAATCTTTTTTTCCAGGCTTGTCAAGTAGCAAGACAACAAGCCTAGGCTTGACTCTGAGCATCGGCTCTGAGCTGGCGTTATCCGATGGGTAGCTCTAATGTATTATTAATTGAGTTGACATCTCTGTTGAGATCAGTTGCAAATGCAGCGCCAATGTTATTTCAACAGTAGACAGTTGGTGCAATAAAAATAAAGAGGGAGGCAGTTCACTTATTCCAACCGCATTGATTATAAATGTATTGGAACTGTTTATGAGATGTGTATCACATGACTCATTAAGGAAGATAACGCTTGGATATATCCCCATGCAATTAGGACCTTCCCAGGCCATTTGTAAAGAAATCCTCTTTTCTATGGGTACTTCAGCTATTGCTGATTCAATACCAATAGCTCAGGAGTGTCATATGTTGTTGAATTGCAGCTCCCATCAGCTCCAGCCAGCATGGCCAGTGGTCATGGATGGTGGGAAGTGTAGCCATACATAGGAGGCCTTAGGTTTCCTACCCCCTGAAGTAGCTCTATAAGCAGTCCAAAAGGAATGTACAGGCTTCAAGTGACTAAAGAAATAAGAACAACAACAACAAATGGTCCCTTGAGTGGTGGGACACTGCTTTGGAAGGACTACATTGCTAAGCTAATGTTCTAATGTTCTCCACTTTTCAAGTCTAGTGCTGCCACATTTGAGCAGTGCGCAAGGTAATAACTGAGGAATGAAAACAAAGAATTAAAAATGACAATGTTCACCAGGGTGCAGGCTTGGTGGTGGGAGTCGATCATCCCCGACTGTTGGCCATACTGACTGGGACTGATGGGACTTAAGAGTCTATCACATTGGCTTCCACAGAAAAGGCTATGCCATCCAGTCTTTTATAGACTTGATGCAGTATCCCCTCAGGCCAAAGATCAGGAAAAGAAAAGAGGTCAGCTTCATTGTTGAACCATTGTTTACAACTACTGGATCATGGGTGCAATTGGGACAAAAGAGTCAAGTGAGCAATATAGTATCCAAGTTAATAGCAGCACTGAGTTTTGTTTTTCCATTCCCTTCCTATATATTTATTTAGACCACTTTTCTACCCCATTCCAAGAGGTTCTTATTGAAAACAAACACAATAAAGCCATTGTTTAACCCTCTGCCCTTTAAAGGAAAATAAGGCAAGTAGCTGAGATCATACAATTTTTGATTTGATTTGTCTGATTTCTACCCAACCCACACCCTCAATTTGGGAGAATCCTCAAGGGAACTTTTATAAAATAATAAAATACAATTACATTGTTATGCACTCTGACATTTAGCATTGTTCTGCGGGCATTTCTCCTCAATAAACACTCCCCCCCCCATTCGTGTTAGAATTTCTATGAAATATGAAATATGATAAAACTGACCTTTCTTGTTTGATTAGGGAAGGAAGGGAGCGCCACTCTAAAATCAAAACATTTTACTTAAACTGGATTCACTTCAAATGGAAGTTTTATAACTCGAATGTTGCTGTGGAAGGTTTGATGATATTAAATGAAGCAGCAGTATTCATATGCCAAGACTCATAATTGATTACTACCAGTATGCTATTGAAACTATGTATTAATTAAATATAATTAACTATAAGTTCAATTTTTTTTGCTGTGGGATGTGTGGGGTGTTAGGGACAGAGCAGTATCTTTGGGTGGGAGGCACATTGTTTTCCTCCTGGGGTTGTTTGTCCACATTTGGTCCCCACCCTGTACTCAGCTCTCACCTTTGGCTCATAGAAGCTGCCAGCATGTGACAGCAGTCATACCAGGAACAGCTTCGACTGGCTGGCTAAACCTGGTGGCGGTTCCTCCCAAAGGCGGTCAGCTATACTTAGCGGTCTAGCATATTACGTTGGACTTAATATGCTTGGTCCATGTATGGATTGTTAAGTCCATTTTGTGGACTTAATCCAAAATGGCTTGTGGTGACTGCTAGGTGCTCTATGTGATGGTTTGGGTATCTTCATAGAAAGCTGACATATAAACACAGAAATAAATAAGAATAGACAATTCTACTTAGCAGCCACATTGAGCACTTTCAGGAAAGGGCCTTTTGCTCATTTGTAAAGCAACCGTTCTGCATGCAGAAGGTCCCAGGTTCAGTTTTTGGCATCTCCTGCTAGGGCTGGGAAAGACTCCCTGCCTGAAACCTTGGAAAGCCCCTGCCAGTCCAAACTGAGCTGAATGGACCATTGGTCTGACTCAATATAAGACCTCTTCCTATGTTTCTAGGAGTGAATGAGCCCTTCACATCAAATACATTATCTCAACAGTCCTCATATTTGAGATTGGGGGCTCAGGCTGAGAGAATTGTGGCTTGCTTGAAGCCACCTACAGAATTCAAGGCTGGAGGCCATTTTGCACCCAGCACTTGCCAGTTCCTGCCTCATTTTCTTAGCTGCTCCACTCCTTCTCTTTTTAAATAATGACCTTGTGTCCCCTCATTTTACAGCTCGTGCAAAATCCTCGCCTTTCAGATCAAATCCATCGTAACAACTCCAGTGGCCTCCCACGCCATGTATATCAATAGGATCACACAAAATGTCAAAAGGAATTACCTCAGCTGAGGTATCACACAAGGGAGAACCTGGGAGACTTACTTGGATTTGATACAGCTATTTGCTTTAGGATGTCATTGTAGCTGCTTGTTCTGTGCTGAATGCGTGTAAAGAAGCCCGTGACAAGCTTTTGAAGTTTACATCTTCTTTTAAAACTCTGGGGAAGAGAGGGGAGGGCGACACATAACCGAAGAAGCACCACAAGCTTAGTCACCAAAATAGGTTTAGACATGGCGTTCTGTGTGTCATCCTGACAAGCGGCTGGTTCTCAGAGGAAACTCAGAGCAGTGTCTCCAAAGAGGCCTTTAACAAATCAAGGCACTGCATTCCTGGCCCCCAAGTATTTCAGAAAGCTCAGCCTCTGCAAGCAGACAACAGCTGGCAGGGGCAGGAATGGCGGTGGGAGGGTGGGATGCCCGTCTGAGTAAATCAAACTGTCAAACTGCAACAACGGATGTTTCAGCAATCAAGCCCGCCTGTAAGCAAATAATTGTGGGCCAACACCTGGTTTTCCTACTGCCTAAGATGCCTGCCACAGGCACTTTAGACACAGAGCCCCATGTTATAAAGCGGAGCAAATATTTATTTTAAAAATATCACTCACACACACCTCAAAATGAATTTTCTCCCCCCCCCCTCCCACAACTTGTCTCAAGGGTCGAGGAAGCCTGAATGCAGATATTTATTTTGCCGGCATCAAATACTTTGCCACAGGAGAGAATGAGAAAGAGTCAGGTAGTCCCATAAGACCAGAATCCACAAAGCCTCATTTTGGGTAATTAATTGGAGACTGAGAATATAAAGATGGCTTATAGTCCATCCACAGTATTGGCATGCAGTCTCTCTCTCTCTCTCTCTCTCTCTCTCTCTCTCTCTCTCTCTCTCTCTCTCTGTGTGTGTGTGTGTGTGTGTGTGTGAGAGAGAGAGAGAGAGAGAGAGAGAGAGAGAGAGTTACAAGTGCCAGCACCCTGTCATCTGTAGGAAATCTTGTCCCATTTCTATGGAATGAGGAATGCTCAACATTCTAATCTTTTCTAATTGTTGCAAAAGAGTGTTGCATAAGCAGCTGACAAGGGAAAATTTCAAATGAGCATGCTCAGCCTCCTTTGTAAAAGCCCTTTTCTTTTGTGTTTGTAAATTACTCTTTGGGTTTACTGTGTTGACACTGAAGGCCTTTCCAGATTATCTATGTTGTGCAGGAGGGGTAAGATCCAGATTCGGTTGTCAGTAATAAAATTACTGTGGTGGTGGAAGAAGGACCTGCTGAAGAAAACTTCTTACATATTATTATTTAACACATTTGGGGATGCATGTGTGAAGGTGGGGTTTGTGTGCAGTTAGCATCTCCCAAATGTGCTGCTGACATGGCTTTCAGGCATTTTTAAATCTCTGCGCAAAAGTGCTTCTTTGCTGCATGGTACCAGCTGATTCAGAATCATATATCAAACATGATAGCATCATGGTGCCCCACAGCTAGTTGGATTTGATTACATTGCCCTGACTTTGGATGGGGGGGGGGGGCAGGGAGAAAAGGGAATACATCCCTATTGCCCAAGCACTTAAAGCAATATTCATTGGCACTGTTATTTCATTGCCCACTAAAGCCACAACAATCCTTTAAAATTTGCACTTCTCTTAATTTTAAGAGTTCTCTAACAAAAAAAATGTGTACACAACTGCATATCTTAGGGGAAAGTGTACATAAACATGCATATTTTGGTGGCGTTACAAAAATAAATTACAATAGTGGGAAATTGCTTGCCAAAATGCCATTAGACAAAATTGCGTACAAAGTGTACACATTAGAAAAATGTACACTAAAGTGCCAATGAATTTTCGTGCAGACTTTAGAATAATTATAATTACAAACTCATGCAGAAATGTTGCAAACTGAACTTAAGATTGTGTTTCAGTTTCGTATTTTTCCAAACATATTGCAAACGATTATCATAATTGACAGATCTAGCCATCCCTTGCCACAGCTCACACTAAGGAAATGCGTGAAAATCATTTGCAATCTGTCTTTTGTATTATTTAAAACTAATTGATGATAACATATCTTCAAAATAGTTAACTTGTGGTCAAGCAATATTAGTTTGACCACTGGGAAAAAATTTAATGACCTTCACGTAATATGAGACAATTGGTACAGAAGTTATCAGATTCCATCTGGATATATTTATATGATCTTTCTTGTTCTTTGTAATGCACAGGTAAAGAACAAATCTGTTTGAGACTCCCCACCCCCTGATATATTCTTCTTGGGACTTAGAAGCAGCATTGCTCCAGTTGGGCAAGTTATCTCTGTGATTCTGTTTTGAATGACGTGCATAATTAGACAGGGAAGATGTACGGTTAATCCATTTAAAGGTGTAAAGAAGTCCATTTAATGAACATTATAGTCCTATTAGACTTAGAAACATCGAACTCTTTTATTGAATAAAAAGTTCAATGAGATTAACTTCTCTTAGTTGGTTTTAAAGAATAATCAAACATGTCCTACTCTGATAGTGTACTACTATTTCTTAGTGCATGAATTCTGCATACCAATGTCTTCAATGCAGGAGCGTAAGAATGAAACTGGGTGACATTATATTTCAGTTAAATAATTACAAATTAAAGAGGATCACTTCTACATTCTATACTTACTATAGTATGATAAGACGCTGAACTCCTTGAACTTGTAATTATATAACCGAAATGTTAATCTCCCGGTTTGGTATTCCATTTGACTGCATTAACTATATTCTTACAATTATCAAGTTTACTCCCTGACACACAGACTCTTCTATGGGGGGACCTATTATTTGATCATATCAGATTCTGACCATAAATACTGTAATGGAATTCTGTTGTCCAATCTTGCACTGCCACATAGCATTTAATGCCGTTTGCCTATTATTCACCATTTGTTAACCGAAGAAGCAGTGTGGGGGAACTGGGTGCAAATTACTGATTTTTTTTTCAATTTGCAATGCTAAATAAGCTCTCATTATTTCAGCAGCTTTACCCTGTTTGAAAAAGATGGGGGGAAATTATAGCTGTCAATGTTTAAGTTGAGCATTGTCTAAGTCTCTGGGAATTTAATTTTAAATAGATGTGTTTTAGGCAGTTTTCATCTGAGTAGAAAGTCATTAGCTCCGACCACAAACTCTTAAGCCTATCTTCTTTTTCCAGAACATTATAATATTAGCTCTTGACTTCAGTAAGTTGGAAATACAATGTATGTGTTCTTCTCTTCTTTAAAACATGAGGCTTTTTATGGTTGGCCTCTACAAGTTCCAATAAATTCAAAGTGTGCGTAGGATTGGAGCCCCAGTCTCAGGTTAGATGACTTTTCCCAACAGTCATTCGGCTATATACAAAGACATGATCCATTCTGCCAAAACACTACCTGCTTACTGCAAAAAAAAAGGATGTGCCTTAATCTCCAACCCTCCAGCCAGATGGATGGGGATGGGCTTCAACTTGATAAGTAAGAAATAAACAAAGCAAGCATTTGACTTGGATTGTGATCATCTACCTCCAAGGGAAAATGTGTTTTGACAGTTTCAGGTAGAGATGCCTTCTTCTCCAGTACTGAAAACCTTCATTCCTGATGGTTAAACTATTTTGCTGTTCAGAGGGGGGGGGGGGGCTTTACTACTAATTTCTATGCTCTGTTCAATATGACTTGCTCAATTTAAATACATCAGACTTTGTCATTTTGTGGTTTGTAAAGCAAGCACTAGAAGATAAAGAATCAATGGAGTCCTGTCTAAGGTACTGCATTACCCAAAGGGATTTAGAACATAACAAGGCTTTGGGCTCATCCACGCTTAACTTTGCTCTGTATTTATAGGTCCATGTTGCAGTGCTTCCTACCCTTGGCGTTTTCTCCATGAAAATCTGCTCTTTACTGCTGAATTGGCGCAAACAGCAATCCTCAGAAAGCTTGAATTGCCATTGGTTCTGATCCAGCGCGTGCACACACTGTATATCCTTTCAAAATTTAGCTAGAATCTTTGGATAACTAAGTACTGTCATGTGCAGAAGAGTACATTTTCCTTTGCACTTTTTTCATTTGAGGTTGTGAGGACTAAGTTTGGATAATTTGAATGTTTGAGAACTGGGAAAGTTCTGGTCCTCATTTCAAGTAAAGGCTAAAGTGTGTGTTTTTTAAAAGCAAACGGAAAGGACCAGATATTTGTAAATTAAATCAATCCCTTGGAAGGGACAAAAGGCTCCGCTGATAATTCTGAGCGTTCATAAATGAATGTACCTAGTGAGTCTACTTAAAAACAACATCCTTCTAATCTCGGCTATCTTGTAAAACACACATTCACACACAACCTGCCATCGTCCTTAAATTTGCAGCAGTACTTGAAGATCAATATATCTTGATTTGGTTTATGGAGCCTGCTTAGATACAGTATCATAAGGGAGCAGATTGGGAAAGGCTGCTTCTTAACCATTAGAGATAAAGCTATGGGGGGAACAGGCTTAAACTCTGTCAGTAGAATATACAGCTGTAAGATTAGGGGGAGATAAATTCTTATTGCTTAAGAGCATACACTGCTCTCGTGCTCCCGGAGGAGGACGGAAAAGTTATTAGATATGAAATTAATTCCGTAGCACCTGGAATTTCACCAGGCTAAGCTAATCACTTTATCTTCACCCCCTAACACATTTATCCACCTACTAATTCTTTACCTAATTAGAGAGAAATTTTGGAGCAATGCTGGTCAGGAAGGTAAGGATTAGGGTTAAGAAAACACTTGTATTTGAAACCCACCGCCTCCCCTGGTCAGTGTGAAAGATCCTTTAAGAAACTCCCACCCTAGCTAATCCATGACCCACAGCAGGGAGGAGTGTTAACAATTTAGTTTAAAACTCGCACTCCCAGACAAATGCATCAAAAACAGCTTTTCTTCTTTGATTTATAGGTATTAGTTGTTTTTCCAAGGCCCATTAAAGACTCTTCATCATGTACTTGCAAGGGGCATTAAGCACAAAAAAGTTGTTCCCAGCTCTATATTATTCAAAGGCAATTTACACTAATTATTGGAATCCATGGTGTTACCCATATTAGCAGAATGAGCCATCCCAGCAGGCTAAGAGTACTTTTAAAATGCTAATTTATTGGGGAGGTACAAAAAACTGGTCTTGGAAGAAAGTGTGATTTCCCCCCTCCCCCAGTTGAATCCCAAATGTTTGTCACACTGAAATAAAACATGCTTGTTTGAAGAGAGAGTTACATTTATTGACGACAGAGTGTGCCACCTATAAAAAGAGTTAGCAGAAATATAGCAATGTGACCTTCCTATATTAGAAAAAACACTTGTAAAACATGTTTGCAGTAAAATATATACTCTGGATCACTGACTGTAGGCAGAGAAACAATAATGGCTCTCTATCCCTTGATTTGCCAAATAGATATATATCTATAAAAATGTGAAGCAGAAGCAGTATTGGAGCTATTCTCCAATAGGGAACAAGGTAGAGAACTGCTGCATGGGTCGAGATTGCAATTTTCCCTGCATGGGCAAGTAACACTACTTGACACAGGAGTTTTTACATATGTTATGGTATAACTTGTTAATAGAAATCAGTGTGTATCAACCTTTCCTACACTGGGGGTTATTCTGTCTTTTTTGCTGACTCTATTCTTTCCAGAAACAACATTGCTCTCAAATGCAAATTGGATTGTTAAAATTGAATGTTAAGAATTTAAATTAAGAAATAGTTTTTTTAGTCTAAATAATGTTTTAGTCAC